>NC_084541.1:9401898-9740469 GCF_024500275.1 Phycodurus eques
CACTGTGCCGCATGTCATCCAGACGAAAATCTGTTAGATAGTCAGATACATTTTCTGGTAATTAAATTTGCAATTACAAACTCTTCTCTTTGTCATTTTTATTGTGGTTAATGACTCCGTGTTGACCACACACCCAAGGATTTGTGATCGTAAATATGGAACAGGTTTAACATTTCCGATTGTCAACCCCAACAGTTTTCCGAGCAATCGGGGAGGAAAGATCATCCTTCACAAATCCCACTCCACAGGATAATCCGGTAATCGGGTCTTTGCTTACGTACCTTGACAGGCGGCCGGAAAAATGCTGACATTTGTTTACAATATTGTTATGTGTGTACCCCTTTTTAGATTAAGGTACAAAATTCCTGAAATGACAAAGGCCATTATTAAACCTTATTTGATCTGGCCCTCCATGCATTTTAAAAGCAAATGTAACCAGAGAGGATTTTTTCTAAAAAGCACAAAAACAAGCTCATTATAAATAGTAATGCATATTTGTTCATTTGTTAGATCATATTTGTTCATTTATTTAGTATAACCTTCAGCAGATTTGATTGACTGAAATACCAGTGACTGGAAAAGGTTTCCCACCCCTGAGTTAGGGGGAACCCATTTACACCTCTGTAGGGTCAGGAGACATGAGATTGGCCAATGTAGTTTGTCAGACAAAGGGAAGGGGATATGAGGAGAGAGGTCACAGTCATGTGTGGCTTCCCAGTCAAGCTAGTATATACTGCTGAGCTTCATTTTCGGCAACAGTCCTCCACAATGGTCTAATAGATGCCCCCAAGGTAAATGGTGATGGATTTCCCCACGGTGCCAGCAGTTACAAGGTGCTGAATTGCCCCATCAGCGTCAGCCATTTGACTGCAGCCTTGAGCAGCCTTTGCTTCTGAGTTAGTGCCAAAGTCTGAGTGGTGTCAGGGCAAACACAGCAGCTTCTGGCTTCCTTGCTGGCTTGTCAACAATGTAGCTGCAAACAATAGAGCAAATCCTAAACAAGAAGGCTCAATCAATCGACCTACCTACCTTCCTATCTATAACTCTTCAATAAGTATGGTTTAAATTCCAATTTGTCTGCCAGCAGTAGCACACACTTTGACTCAGATTTTAACTTGCATGGAAAAAGTCATAGGATTTACTCATAACTTCCCCAGCCGATTAAATACAAAGAAAACAATATTTACCCACAATAGCCTCTTTGGAATAGCAAGCAAGGGTCTGAAGATGTTATGCCACTAGACAAGTCAAGTCAGATACATTTTATTTATTGTATATAGGGCCAATTCAAAAAAAAAAAAAAAAAAAAAATTGATTTCAAGGCACTTTACACACTGAGCAGGTAAAGAACCACACTGCTCATACATTATATATGCTCTGTAGCGCGACCGTCTGCCTCGGCCAGTTGGTGTGAGATTGAGACAGAGTGCACTGACAGACGGTAGATAGTGAGAGAACAGGATAAAGGGGTTGAGCAGACGAGGGAGGGACGAGCGCACAATGGGCACAACAACAGCTGATGACAGTAACTACGACGATGCCGGTCCACTCCCAACACAAGACCACAATTAGAAAATTACCCTGAAAACAGCCTGAGAAGGAGGATTATAAGATTTTTATTTAGGCATCATAATTTTGTGTTTGACTGTATAAAAATATATAAAATATAAGAAAAAAAATGTAATCTGCAACAACTGCTGGATCTGGTGAACCATTGTCATTTGTATGACTACAGTATTGAGCCCTACACCTTATTTTGGGGTCAGAAAAGACTCCTTCATTTCCTTCAATTCTCAATTTGTCAGTAGACCAAAGCATGTATATAGTTATATCCATGTTTAACTATTTGTTTAGTGTAATTTGGATACGTATAGTACCACACCAAAAGTAGGTTGTTATCTTATGTTCTTAATGTGGAGTTTTACAAAATGTCAGATGTCTGCTCCTTCGAGTTCTTTCGAAGGCGAAGTTTAGTTAGACTTACACGTTTGTATTGACATTTAAAAAATGGCACTCATGAATAAAGGCGCAGGCGTGATTATCTCTTTTTATTATTATCACCAAATTGTACGGGGGAAAAAAAACTATTGAGTGCTTTCTGCTTGCCTTGTCTTGTCTGTCGAGCTCACCATTACAACACATTTCTCAATGTGGCATTTAAATCCTTAAACGTAACCTTGGGGTTTCTTTTTTTAGTGGTAGGACTTTAATGTTTTTTTGAGAATGCTACATGATATTAAGTTCCAGCTGCAAACACCGTACTTGTTTGCAGGTTTGATTTATAATTATCGTCTTTATATAGTATGGAGTGACTGTGCAGAAGCAGAGCAGCTTTAGTGTGTGTCTGAAGACAGTAAGATTGGTTCACACGTCTTTTCTTCCATTCTTAGGGCAGGGGGAGTCGATGGCCACCTTTAAAGGCAACGAGTACTTCAGCTACAACCTGTCTCAGACGCCCATTCAGAGCAGCTTGGATGAGATCACTCTGTCATTCCGTACACTGCAAAGGAACGGCCTACTGCTTCATACGGGGAAGTCCGGAGATTATGTCAACCTCTCTCTGAGGGACGGAGCTCTGTGGCTGGTCATTAACTTGGGCTCTGGTGCCTTCGAGGCCCTCGTGGAACCAGCCAACGGAAAGTTCAATGATGACATCTGGCATAATGTACGAGTGACACGCAACCTGCGCCAGGTGTGTACACCGTCTATCTATTTGCGTTTTAAATGGTTCTTCGGTGAAACAAAATCACCAGGTCTAAGTGTGGAACATGAATCATGAAACACAACCAAAAATGGGGTGTGATAAGACGAGATGAGTCACTGTAAGTGTAGTGGTTCACTCGCCTGACTTCGGTGCGGGTGGCGTGGGTTCAGTTCCCAGTCCCACTAAGTGATTGTGTGAATGTGTGTATGATTGGTTGTCTCTGTCTATACTGTATGTGCACTGTGAATGAATGACTGGCTTTCACCCAAGGTCAGGTGGTACAGTATAGGCTTCACCTCCCTGAGATAAGTTGTAGAGAAAATTAATGGATGAATAACACAAGATGAGACTAATCTGTGTTTATTGCGTGTGTTGTACCCTTGTACAAGGGTGTCCATGTTGAACAATGATGATAATAATAAAAATAGGGAGTTTACCACCAAATGCGGTTGCCATTCATCAAGGTAAGATTACCACCATTGGTATTGTTTGTAAGCTAAAATATAACTAAAAATATTAACTGAAAGAAAAATTGTTACACAGCACTGTATGTCTTTTCTCTTCCATGGGAAAAAAAGAATTCAAACAAAGTCAAGGGTCAAACATCCTCCTGGAACTGAATGTGGTCACATGGTCCACTGTGTTGACCAGGGACGGGACAAGTTTTATGCTCAAGGGCCACATTTGAATTTTAAATCATGATGATGATGATAGCCAATGCATTTAGGGGGTCTGGTTTGGTTCCTTCAGTATTACGACTCTGCTTTTTGCACATAACATGGTTCTGTTGTCTTCATCAAGCTGCAATCTCCATCTTTCACTGGAGTGGTTCGCAGCCGAGTGTAAAGTTATTGGGATGAGAATCGACACCTCCAAATCTGAGGCCATGGTCCTCAGTCGGAAAATGGTGACGTGCCCTCTACGGGTCGGGAATGAAACCCTTCCCCAACTTGAGGAGTTTAAATATCTTGAGGTCTTGTTCACAAGTGATGGAAGAATTGGAGCACAAGCTCAACAGGAAGATCGGTGCAGCATTTGCAGTGATGCAGACTCTACATCAGTCTGTCATGGTCAAGAGGGTGCTAAACCGAAAGACAAAGATTTTAGATTTACCAGTTAATCCCACCCTCATCTTTGGTCACAAACTGTGGGTCATGACCGGAAGAACAAGATCACGTATACAAGCGGCCGAAATTTGTTTCCTCAGTAGGGTGTCCAGGCTCTCCCTTAGAGATAGGTTAAGAAGTTTGGTCATCCGGAAGGGGCTCAGAGTAGAGCCACTGCTTCTCAGCATCAGCAGGAGCCAGAGGAGGTGGCTCGGGCATTTGCTTAGGATCCCTCCCTGATGAAGTGTTCTGGCACGCCTCTGCTGGAGGCCAGACCAGGACATGCTGGAGAGACCATGTCTCTCGACTGGCCTGGGAATGCCTGAGGATCCACCTGGAAGAGCTGGACGAAGTGGCCCAAGAGAGGGAATTCCGGGCCTTCCTGCTTAGGCTGCGGCCCCGCGACCTGACCCAGGATAAAGGGAATAAAATGGCTGGATTGAAGAACTGACGGGCCCGCATGTGACCCCCCCCAAGCTATAATTTGCCCACCTCTAGTTATAGACCCTTAGGTATCGTTCAGACCAGCATTTCATTTAGTGCAATCATTTAAACCAGTAGAAAAAAATGCTATATGCTTGTCACATTCAGGTCAATCGTGCACTTAATTTTGGTCTGTAACACTTGAGTTACATTCTTAAGAGGTTCAGGTAATTTTCCTACCTTCAGGAAATCTTTTTAAGGTAATAGTTCTCCATCAGTAAAGATTCGGGCAAATAAGTGTTGCTTCTAATGAATGTTTAATATGTGTGTTCTGCAGGAGTCCCGCTATCCGTGCTCCTATGCTTGGCTAGAGATTACCAGCTCATATTAGGTCATTGCCCTCTTTCTCATGAAACAGATTGCTTTGGTTGAAATAATCAGAATATTGTTTTTTGTGCGCCGTAAGAATGTTTTAATCGCAATATGAAAACTCAATAATATTCATCATATTCTCACACAGTATCTCCTAACCAATGTTACCTTTAGAACAATACTCGCTGCACATGACAACAACCACTCTTGAAATTAATTTTTGTCTCTGTGGCGGATGATGCAACATTGCAGCAGTTTCAGAGAGGTCATGCAAGCAACAGCAGTGCTTGTATAATGAATACAGGCAATGCATGCCAAGTACAACTCAGCCCTAAGGTTTCATATTCATATAGTTTGTACTGTCCAGAGGACAAGGCATGACGCTGAATCCTCCAACTAATTGCCAAGATGTGTCTTTTACACGAGACGTGCCCCCGTTTCCACTTTTGGACCATGGTCAGTCTATTCCACCGACCATACAACATGAAAAAAACACTTCTTCTACTTTTCCTTTCGGCTTGTCCCTTTAGGGGTCGCCACAGCGCATCATCCTTTTCCATGTAAGCCTATCTCCTGCATCCTCCTCTCGAACACCAACTGTCCTCATGTCTTCCCTCACGACATCCATCAACCTTCTCTTTGGTCTTCCTCTAGCTCTCTTGCCTGGTAGCTCCATCCTCATCATCCGTCTACCAATATACTCACTATTTCTCCTCTGGATGTGTCCAAACCATCGAAGTCTGCTCTCTCTAACTTTGTCTCCAAAATATCGAAACTTGGCTGTCCCTCTGATGAGCTCCATCCATCCATTTTCTGAGCCGCTTCTCCTCACTAGGGTCGTGGGCATGCTGGAGCCTATCCCATCTGTCATCGGGCAGGAGGCGGGGTACACCCTGAACTGGTTGCCAGCCAATTGCAGGGCACATAGAAACAAACAACCATTCGCACTCACAGTCATGCCTACGGGCAATTTAGAGTCTCCAATTAATGCATGTTTTTGGGATGTGGGAGGAAACCGGAGTGCCCGGAGAAAACCCACACATGCACGCGGAGAACATGCAAACTCCACACAGGCAGGGACGGAGATTGAACCCGGGTCCTCAGAACTGTGAGGCTGACGCTCTAACCAGTCGCCCACCGTGCCACCTCTGATGAGCTCATTTCTAATTTTATCCAACCTGGTCACTCCGAGAGTGAACCTCAACATCTTCATTTCCACCACCTCCAGCTCTGGTTCCTGTTGTCTCTTCAGTGCCACTGTCTCTAATCCGTACATCATGGCTGGCCTCACCACTGTTTATAAACTTTGCCCTTCATCCTCGCAGAGACATAACACACCTGATACCATCATCCACCCATTCCAACCTGCTTGGGCCCGTTTCCTTCCTGACCACACTCACCATTGCTCTGGACTGTTGACCGCAAGTATTTAAAGTCCTCCACCCTTGCTATCTCTTCTCCCTGTAGCCTCACTCTTCCCCCACCACCCATCTCATTCATGCACGTATATTCTGCCTTACTTCGGCTAATCTTCATTCCTCTAATCTTCCTCATTCATCAACTCCTCAAAGTATTCTAATCTATCTAGCGCACTACTGGCACCAGTCAACATATTTCCATCTCTATCCTTAATCACCCTAACCTGCTGCACATCCTTCCCATCTCTATCCCTCTGTCTGGCCAACCTGTATAGATCCTTTTCTCCTACTTTAGTGTCCAACCTGGCATACATGTCATCATATGCCTCTTTTTTGGCCTTTGCCACCTCTATCTTGGTCCTATGTCGCATCTCAATGTATTCCTTTCACCTCTCCTCGGTCCTCTCAGTGTCCCACTTCTTCTTAGCAAACCTTTTTCCTTGTATGATTTCCTGTACTGTGAGGTTCAACCACCAAGTCTCCTTCTCCCCCGTTTCCTGCCAGAAGATACACCAAGTACTCTCCTGCCTGCCTCTCTGATCACTTTGGCAGTAGTGGTCCAGTCTTCTGGAAGCTCCTGCTGTCCACCGAGAGCCCGTCTCACCTCTTCACGAAAAGCTGCACAACACTTGTCCTGTCTCAGCTTCCACCACATGGTTCTCTGCTCTGCTTTTGTCTCCCTCATCTTCCTCCCCACCACTAGAGTCATCTGACACACCACCATCCTATGCTGTCTAGCCACACTCTCCCCTACCACTATTTTACAGTCACTAACCTCCTTCAGATTACATCGTCTGCACAAGATGTAATCCTCCTGCGTGCTTCTACCTCCGCTTTTGTTGGTCACCCTATGTTCGTGCCGCTTCTGTAAAAAAGTGTTCACTACAGCTATTTCCATTCTTTTTGCAAAGTCTACCACCATGTGTCCCTCCAAGTTACTTTCCTGGATGCCGTACTTACCCATCACTTCTTCATCATCCCTGTTTCCTTTACCAACATGTCCATTACCATCCGCACCAATCACGACTCTCTCTGTCTGGGATTCTCAGAACTACTTCGTCTAGCTCCTTCCAGAATTTCTCTTTCACCTCTAGGTCACATCCTACCTGTGGGGCATAGCCACTAATCACATTATACATAACACCCTCAATTTCAAGTTTCAGCCTCATCACTCGATCTGATACTCTTTTCACCTCCAAGACATTCTTAGCCAACTCTTCTTTTAAAATAACCCCGACTCCATTTCTCTTCCCATCTACACCATGGTAAAATAATTTAAACCCTGCCCCTAAACTTCTAGCCTTACTGCCTTTCCACCTGGTCTCCTGTAGACACAATATATCCACCTTTCTCCTAATCATCATGACAACCAACTCCCGAGATTTTCCTGTCATAGTCCCAACATTCAAAGTCCCCACATTCAGTTCTAGGCTCTGTGCTTTCCTCTTCTCTTTCTGCCGAAGAACCCGCTTTCCACCTCTTCGACCCACAGTAGCTGAATTTCCACCGGCGCCCTGCAGGTTGACGGCGCCGGTGGCGGACGACCCGGGCCACAACCGATCCGGTATGCAATTCTTTGGATGAACGCTCATATTTGTTTGGCAAAGTTTTAAGCCGGATGCCCTTCCTGACGCAAGCCTCTGCATTTATCCGGGCTTGGGACCGGCCTACAGTTTGCACTGGCTTGTGCCCCCCAAAGGCTGCATTAACATGAAAAAAAACCCACTAAATTTACAAAAATGCTAACATTTAAGAGCACACTCACACTAGGTAAGCACATTTGACAAATCAAGTCAAAATTGTTTCACTAGATGGATAGTAGGAGTGCTACATACCATGCTCAAGCATGTTTGCAGGTATGCCTGGGCAGCATGTTTACTCATGCATATTTACCAAACTCATGCCTGTATAACCAATGCAATCATTCCACCCACCAGTTATTGATAATGACAAGAGCCACCTTGCTATACAAAGTAGTAGGATGGATAACCCTTTTTAGTCCTGCAATGGACAAGTTCCGGTTTTAGTTTTGCAAAGTAGACAGTGGCAGCACAAAAGAATGCAAAAACTTATTTACAGTATGAGCCAATGGGAGCAGTAGTATTTGTGGCAACTGCACATGAATAATGAACACTGTATATGCATATCGGAATAGCAAGCTGTAGATAAATGTACAAGATATATCGTATAATGTAAAGTGAATAGAAAAATAGTAAAACAGCAACATGAACAGTATAGTTATAGTAATACATTTTATATTGAACATATATGCTTAAAATACAATACTGTCCTGTCAGGCACACAGGATGACACAAGTCATATTAACTATCAGCAGTGGCGCCACCGGAAAAAAATAAAATACCAATTTGAGCCATACCACTTGAATGGCGCAAATAGAATTTTTTATTTTTTTTCCAGGGGCCCCATCATTCAGTCACGGACCCTTTTAATCACTTTTCTTTCCATTTCCAGCGCCCCTACTGACAACTATACAGTACGTGATTTAATAGTAAATAAACACATTTGAGGTGAATGTGTCACGGATGTAATATAAGACTCGCTAAGCTAAAAAAAAAAAAAAAAAAAAAGATTCCAGCTAGTCTCACCTTTTTGTTAATCAGAATCATCTTTATTTGTCAATTATGTAAAAATGCACAAGGAATTTGTCTCCGGTAGTTGGAGCCGCTCTAGTATGACAACAGACAGTCAATTGACAGAGAATACTTTCGAGACATAAAGATGTAAAAAAAAAACAGTCACTGAGCAATAAAAGGTTACCAGTAATGTGGTAATGCCAGTCCAATTTTTTTTATTTAGTTTTTTTTTTGACAATTGTGCAAACAGATGCAGAGTCCCCTAGCAATTAGATCAGTTTGAAATGAACTATATGTACTATATCGATACCAGAACTGTATAGCTATGAGTATATCATGAAGATAAATAGTAGACATTTAATTCAGACCTTCTGAGGTGCAGCATCAGTGATTTCTGACCTCACAAATTAGGTTTTGGATGAATGGACACAAATTTACATCTCATGGAAAGATGTTATATCTGTAAATTGTGTAAGTCCTTCCATTTTTATTTTTGTGATAATGACCACCTGTCTCATTACTTTTGTTCATATAATTTTAATATTTTATTATATATATATTTAACATGACATTTGCGTCATGGCCAATGTGACAGCGTCCTAGCTGTGCTTAGTGACTATATTTGTACTGTCAACACACTGTGGCGGCAAGTTTTCCTGAATTGTGTTTTGTTTTGTGCCAATGCTCTGGGCTCATATAGTGGGGAGCGTGCTCGACACGTTCAGGCACATAAATTGTGTAAATTCATGCAGAACTCCTTTGGGCTCAGCTGCCAAGCTATATATTTTTTTTCCTCACATGTGCTTTTAAACATCTGCAATGGAAAAGTCTCACTGCAGAATCCCTGTGATCATTTCCGCCACATTGAAACTTTATGGAATTGCACGTCTCCGATAAGACTTTATTAATTTCAGGGGAGACATTCAGGGAGGAAGAAATACAGTGTGCAAAATAAAGTGAACGTTCACCTGCAACATAATTTTACTAATCTTGGTCTTGTGATGTGTGGTGCATTTCAAATGTTGGCGTGCAAAAAAAGGACTCCCAGTGTATCTAATTCACCATCAGCAGTACATTATGAGCCTGGCCACATGAATCACAATGTAAACTTGCATTCTCCTCCATGCCGGTTCACTTCCCCAGACTTTCACATGAGAGGAGATTCAATGCTCACAACGTCACTTATGCTTTCAGCCATGCATTTGATCCCTGTGTAAATTGCCTTTGCCTCAGATAAGTTACCTCCCTGACATGTAGATATGGAGAATTTTAACTCCTGAGAGAATGCTGGTGGAAACATTTTATTAGATCCGCTGTTGCATTTCAGGCACGAATTCCTCCAATTACCACCTCCCGCCCTCTCGTCTCTTATGTCACTGAGGCGGACAAAATGATTGTATTTATTTTCTGACCCTCATTAATGATGCTGCTGCATGTTGATGTGCAAACACAATATACATACTTGCAGACAGCATCATCTAGTGTGTTGTTTTTCTGTGTTTTAATCTGCGCTCTGTAACTTTTACATATGCATCTAGAGGTTTTATGTCTTTTTTTATTTAATTCACAGAACAATCAATTGCAAGCTTATTTTGTACATATGAAATAGGCTGATAATCCATATAGTGCTGTTTTGTGTGTGTCTGTATGATTATTTATTTATTTTTTATCCTGTCCAGGGTCACATAGTTTACTAATCAAAGAACCCAGTGGCCTTTGGGAGAGTTGTGAGTGAGGCCTATGAACTCATCAACCTTACTGGGAAAAAGACCATGAGCAATTTAGTCCCTCTGTCTGCTTGGTAGTTAAAATATTTCCGTTATATAATGATCCACAAATTATTTTTGTGGGTAGCATGGTAGCCTGATGGTTAGCATATCATGGTGACCCACAATCGTGAGGGACATTCACCAAGGAGCCATGCCTTGAGAGTTGGGGGGGGGGTGGGTTCCAGATTGAGAGTAGAGACCTGCGTTTCCAGGTTAGGAGTTACTTTTGTTGCCGGGTTACCTAGCGTAAACAGATACACTGATCGATCCATTAACAGTTGTTGTTAGATTTGTGAAATGGAGAGCAAAATGTTGACTCAACTCATCTTTGACTTCTGTTTCGTCAATCACAACATTTGCAAAATTGGTGACCTCGATGTGAGCGTTATGCCAAACGACAACGGTGACAACAACTCGGTACTTCCCAAATTGGTGTGATGTCGAGGCTCCTTCAGGTACCGGCAGCTACGACACACTCAAGACATTTCTCTTACAGCTGTGGTAACTATCAGAAACAGAGAAGGCAGACCAATTTCTGTCCCTGTGCTGGGCTTTGCTAATCCCTCATTCCTGTTCGCGCACATCTTCTTGCATCAGCTTCCTGCACGCTAGCCAATTCCCTCTCTCTTAAACCAAAGATTACCATGTTCTGCTATTGAGGCAGACAGGATTTTCCTCACGAACCGACCGTAGTTTCCCCACCAAGGGCACCTCGGCCCCAGCCCCAGAGAATGCTAATGTTATCACAGTGACAGTGGTTGTTGGCTGCTAATGCGACACAGGGTTATGCTACTCTCATGCCAGGCATGGAGCTAAAGACAACCAGTGTCAAAAGCCATGTAGTTTTGTGGTCAAGGGCTGGCAATCCACGAGTGCCGGCCAAGACTGCAAGCTGTTGTTTGTCACCAACACCTTGTCTGGCCAATGGCTATTGATCGATCCAGGTGCACCGCTCATCTTTCTGCCAGCACAGACTGTGGACACCATGGCTGATACACATGGATTGTAGATGGGCGCCACTAATGGATCACCCATACATACCTAGGGTTCTAGGTTTGTGGAAGACGTTTTGGATGGGATTTCGTCATGGCCACTGTGTCCACGCCATTTCTGGGTGCAGACTTCCTCTGTGCTTTTAGACTGCTGGTGGATGTGACAAACTCCTGCCTGATTGATGCCCACTCTCTTGCTTCTCACCCCTGCACGCTGGGAGGGATAGGAGCACTCTGCATGGTGAAGACACTTTACACTGTGAACACGTGTCATCAACATTTACTGCTCACCGAGTCGCCAAGCATGGTGTGGCGCATCATATCACCAGGGTCCAGGTATCTCGGGGGAGAGGAACCAAACCTCACAGTTCTGAGATCTGAGATCTGTCGGCTTCCTTTCACATTCCAAAAACATGTATATTAGTTAACTCAGGGGTGCCCAAACTTTTTGGCTCAGGGGCCACATTGCCGTAAAAGAATTGTCATGCGGGCCAGCATTAATTTTACATGCTACCGACGAGGGGAATGCTTTTTTGTATTTTTATTTTACTTTGTTTTACTATGCTATCTGCTGCTAGTTAGATCTGATAAGTGCCTGACCTGGATAAATGAAGGTTAAAATAAACATTAATGAAATGCAAAATAAAGTATTTTTATCAAATTTAACTCAAACTCAAACTTTATTCATCAGAATCAACAAACAACATGTTTGCATTAATGTGAAGGGTGATACTGAGATCTCGACTGCAGTAAATGGGGCAGGTCTGGCTCAAAAGCGGTGGTTTTAATGCGCAAGATGTCATGCAGGTGGGAGTCACTTAGTCTTGTCCTCACGCGGTTCTTATTCATGTTCATTACTGAGAATGTCTTCTCACACAAGTATGTCAAACCAAACAAGCTCAACATTTTCTTAGCAAATGTATCCAGCTGCTGGTAAAAGTTGACAAGAGGGAGTTGTTGGTACCGGCTGCGACACTCTGTGTCACACTGCAGCTCAATGAGCTCCAACTGCAGGTGGGCTGGAACATCACTGAGATCCACTGAAACGGGAGAAGAAAAAAGTATGATCTCCTTTTCAATAGTTGCAAAATCCCTGAAACAGTGTTGAAACTCCTCAGTCAGAGATGAGATGTTTGCGGCATACGTCCTCATTTGCGCACTGATATTGTGCGCTGGAAAACGGGTCATTATTTCTTGCAGAGATTGGAAATGTGTGGTATTGGGCTACGTTTGTGACAGGTGGGTTTTGAAAAGTAGCAGCTTGGTCCGAAAGGCTTTAATATGTGAATACAGTTGGCTTATCAATGCATTTTGCTCCTGAAGGCTCGTGTTCAGGTTGTTAAGATGTTGGGTTATGTCAACTAAAAATCCAAAATCAGACAGCCAAACAGGATCGGTTAGTTCTGACATCGGTTGTCCCTTTTTTGCCAAGAATTGTCCAATTTCCTCTTTGAGTGAGTAGAAACGCTGCTGCGCAGACCCCCGACTGAGCCATCTTACATCAGTGTGATACACAACATCTCCGTATTCAGCGTGGATATCCAGTAAAAATTGTTGAAACTGGCGGTGGCACAGGGCTTTGGAGCGAATATAATTAATAGCCTTTATCACCGGTTTCATTACGTGATCATATTTCAGATGTTTGGCACATAGAAGTTGTTGGTGAATAATACAATGGAGTTTTATAGCTTTACCTCCTTCTTCGCTTACTTTGTTACACAGTAGGGTTGATAATCCACTGTGCTCGCCAACCATGGCATGTGCGCCATCTGTAATAATCCCCGTGATTTTATTCCACTTTAATTTTATGTCATGTACGGCGGAACAAACAGAAGCAAATAAATATTTCCCTCTTGTTTGGTCCTTAAGGCTCTGGAGGTCAAGTAGCTCTTCACGCATGTTCATTTCACTGTCCACTCCTCTAAAAAAAATCAGTAACCGAGCGCTGTCGGATCCATCCGTGCTTTCGTCACAGGCTAACGAAAAAAATTCAAACTCCACTCCTTTTGCGTCCAACTGTCTCTTAATATCAGAAGAAACTTATTCGATCCTTCGTGACACAGTGCTACGAGCCAGGAAAACATTGGCGAACTAACTGTTGCTTTTTCTCAGGACAAATGTTCTCCACCATATTCATCACACAGTCTTTAATAAATTCACCCTCAGTAAAAGGTTTGCAGTGCTTGGCAATCAGCGTTGCCACCTCATAGCTTGCCTTTGTTGCATTTTCATTTGACTCACTGGCTCTTGTGAAAAAGTGTTGCTGTGCCGTTAAACCAGCTTCCAGTTGCTTACATTTTTCACTGCGTTCGTTCCCAGTTAGCTTGTCGTAATTAGCATGTTCCGTGTGGTAGTGCCTCTTTATATTGAACTCCTTGAACACAGCCACAGTATCTTGGCAAATTAGGCACAGGCAGTTGTTTCTAAACTCAGTGAAAAAATATTCAGACTTCCATTTGTCCTGGAAACGTCGGCCCTCGCTATCAACTTTCCTTTTCTTACTTCCAGTTGCCATTTTAGAAATGGGCAAAAAACAGATCATGCGCAAAACGGCCCCGCGAGAGTTGAGGCACAAGTTTACTGCCATCCTTTGGTGAAATATAAAATTGCGCGTGTATTTTGTACTGCCGGGCCACATATTATTGGTTTTATGACAGAGGCTTCGGGCCAGTGGAAATATGAACACGGGCCGGATTTGGCCAGGGGGCCGGACTTTGGGCATGTCTGAGTTAACTGAAGTCTGTCAATATTTCATAAGTGTATGTGAGCGTAAATGGTTCGTCTATATACTGTATTACGTGCAATTGGCTGACACCTTATGTGTGTGATTCCTCTCACCCATCATCAGCTGGGATAGGCTCCAGCTCCAACACGACCCTAATGAGGGCAAGTACTATTGAAAATTAATGGATGGATGATTTTGTTGTTGTTATTTGAGAGATAACTTGGCTTACTTTTAACATTACGGACAGTAACAAAGAATGCTATATGTTTTGTGTAATCGTCCTGACTGGTTATCGCCCCAATTTTTTTTCATATATAAAAAGGGCACTGAAGGCTCTGTGTGCAAAGATCTGCTTTAGATGGTGCTAGGTATAAACGAGAAAGCTACATTTATCAATTTCAAGACATAAAAGGCTTTTATTTGATGTGCGCCATCAATCAAACCAAAGCCAAGCAACCTATTTTCAAAGAGTCAAAGCTAAAGATACTCAAGGTTTTAACACAAGATGGACAACAAAATCAATATGTGTCACGACAAGAGAATGGCCGGCAGAACCTGACACCTCAGCATGTCCCATTACTACTTTGACTTTTATCCTTTAGCTTTCCATGAGAGGAGTCTATCTATGGAAAGAAAACCCGTGTAAAATTGTAACCTTGTGATTTAGGTGTGTACGAAATCCTGCTTAAGTCGTTGAATGTTGCTATCCTGTGAAATAAACCCTTGAAATGTATTTTCTTTAAAAAAAAAAAAAAAAAGAAGAAAATGGTTCTCATTAGCTCAAAGAAGCTAAATTGTGATGCCCAGTTTTTAAAGAGGCCCTTTATCACTGCGGAGTCACCTAATCAAAATGATAATTATCCATGAGGAATTGTAAATCAGTCGACCATTAAACCAGAACACTGCCAGACAGCTTTAATTCATGTAGCGATGAGAGAAGCTGCTTCCCTTACATCATATAAACTCTGCAATTGTTCATAAATTCACAGTACAAATTTATAAAATGATTACGTTTCCAACTTTTGGGGAAGTTTGACCTTTCATAGGATGCATTAGCAATTCCTATCAAGTTTTTGAATTGTAATTGTTTTAATTTATTGTCATGCGGTTGGAATGGTTTCCATCTGTGAAGAATTTCATGTTCCCAGTAGGCTTATCGTCATGGCAACAAGCATATCCTTCTTTTCCCTTGCTTCACTGTTTTACAATTCATCTCCTCTGTCTCTTGTGATGTGACTGATACAACGACATTTGTTTTTAGGGTCTCTGCCAGTGGGCAAAAGCAATAATTAAACTCACTATTTCACTATTCTTAAACCCAAATTAATTGAGTTTTCCAACTTGAGCAGCATCCACATTGCTTTTGGTGCCAAACTATGATTTGAAGAAACCTTCGTGGTGTAATGACTTTACTGCCATTGGAAATGGAAATCAGCAGAGATTAGCGACACTATGAAGACTTTTTCCTGTAATGGCTTTCCAGATCTAACAGTTATCAGGCAAAGAACCATGTGAATACCTAAAAATGTATAATACAATTAAAATGATAAGAAAACTAACAAGTGGAGATTTAATAAACGTTTTAAGTCTTAGAAGAACTTAGTGAAAATAAGACTTCTTCTTTTTCCTTTCAGCGAGCCTATCTCCTGCATCCTCCTCTCGAACACCAACTGTCCTCATGTCTGCCCTCACGACATCCATCAACCTTCTCTTTGGTATTCCTCTAGCTCCCTTGCCCTTGCCTGGCTGCTCCATCCTCAACATCCTTCTACCAATATACTCACTCTCTCTTCTGGACGTGTCCAGACTATCAAAGTCTCTAACTTTGTCTCCAAATCATCTAACCTTGGCTGTCCCTCTGATGAGCTCATTTCTAATTTTATCCAACCTGGTCACTCCGAGAGTGAACCTCAACATCTTCAGCTCTTCTTCCTGTTGTCTCTTCAGGACATCATGGCTGGCCTCACCACTGTCTTATTAGCTTTGCCCTTCATCCAAGTAGAAACTCTTCTGCCAAATAACAGACCTGATACCTTCCTCCACCCGTTACAACCTGCTTGGACCCTTTTCTTCACTTCCTTACCACACTCACCATTGCTCTGGACTGTTGACCCCACGTATTTAAAGTCCTCCACCCTAGCTATCTCTTCTTCCTGTAGCCTCACTCTTCCCCCTCCACTCCTCTCATTCATGCACATATATTCTGTCTTACTTCGGCTAATCGTCATTCCTCTGCTTTCCAGTGCATGCCTCCATCTTTCTGTTCCTCCACCTGCTCCATGCTTTCACTGCAGATCACAATGTCATCCGCAAACATCATGGTCCATGGAGATTCAAGTCATCTGTCAGCCTATCCATCACCACTGCAAACAAGAAGGGGCTCAGGGCTGATCCCTGGTGAAGTCCCACCTCCACCTTAAACTCCTCTGTCACACCTATAGCACACTTCACCACTGTTCTGCTGCCCTCATACGTCCTGTATTGACATACTTGACTGCCACTCCAGACCTCCGCATGCAGTACCACAATTCCTCTCTGGGTACTCTGTCAGAGGCTTTCTCTCGATCCACAAAGACACATTTCAGCTTCTTCTGACCTTCTCTGTACTTTTCCATCTCTAGACAAATAATGCATCTGTGGTACTCTTTCTAGGCATGAAACCATACTGTTGCTCGCAAATACTCACTTCTGTCCCGAGTCTAGCCTCCACAACTCTTTCCCATTACTTCGTTGTGTGGCTCATCAACTTTATTCCTCGATATTTCCCACAGCTCTGCACATAACCCTTGTTCTTAAAAATGGGCACCAGCACACTTTTCCTCCATTCCTCAGGCATCTTCTCACCTGCTAGAATTCTGTTGAACAAGCTGGTCAAAAACTCCACAGCCGTCTCTCCTAGATGGTTCCATACCTCCACAGGAATGTCCTCAGGACCAACTGCCTTTCCATTTCTAATCCTCATTAATGCCTTTCTAACTTCCCCCTTACTAATCATCGCCACTTCCTGGTCCACCACAGTTGCCTCTTCTACTCTTCCTTCTCTCTCATGTTCCTCATTCATCAACTTCTCAAAGTATTCTTTCTGTCCAGCACACTACTGGCACCAGTCAACACATTCCCATCTCTATCCTTAATCACCCTAACCTGCTGCACACCCTTCCCATCTCTATCCCTCTGTCTGACCAACCTGTATAGATCATTTTCTCCTTCTTTAGTTTCCAACCTGGCATACATGTCATCATATGCCTCTTGTTTGGCCTCTTTACCCTATGGCACATCTCATTGTATTCCTTTCGCCTCTCCTCGGTCCTCTCAGTGTACCACTTCTTCTTAGTTAACCTCTTTCCTTGTATGATTTCCTGTACTGTGAGGTTCCACCACCAAGTCTCTTTCTCTCCTTTCCTACCAGAAGATACACCAATTACTCTCCTGCCTGTCTCTCTGATCACCTTGGCTGTAGTGGTCCAGTCTTCTGAAAGCTCCCCCTGTCCACCAAGAGCCTGTCTTACCTCTTCCTAAAAAGCCGTACAACACTCTTCCTTTCTCAGCTTCCACCACATGGTTCTTTGCTCTGCCTTTGTCTTCTTAATCTTCCTCTCCACCACCAGAGTCATCTTACAAACCACCATCCTATGCTGTCTAGCCACACTCTCCCCTACCACTACCTTACAGTCAGTAACCTCCTTCAGATTACGTCGTCTGCACAAGATGTAATCCACCTGCGTGCTTCTATCTCCGCTTTTGTTGCCTCTTATGGAAGAAAGTGTTCACTACAGCCATTTCCATCCTTTTTGCAAAGTCTACCACCATCTGTCCCTCCAAGTTCCTTTCCTGGATGCTGTACTTACCCATCAGTCCTTCATCCCCCCTGTTTCTTTCACCAACATGTCCATTACAATCTGCACCAATTACGACTCTCTCTCTGCCTGGGATGCTCAGAACTACTTCATCTAGCTCATTTCATAATTTGTCTTTCACCTCCTACCTGTAGTGCATAGCCGCTAATCACATTATACATAACACCCTCAATTTCAAGTTTCACCCTCATCACTTGATCTGATACGCTTTTCACCTCCAATGCATTCTTAGCAAACTCTACCTTTAAATTAACCCCTACTCCATTTCTCTTCCCAGCTACACCACGGTAAAATAATATAAAGCATGCCACTAAACTTCTAGCCTTACTGCCTTTCCACCTGGTGTCCTGGACACACAATATATCAACCTTTCTACTAATCATCATGTCAACCAAATCCTGAGATTTTCCTGTCATAGTCCCAACATTCAAAGTCCCCACATTCAATTCTAGGCTCTGTGCTTTCCTCTTCTCTTTCTGCCTAAGAACCAGCTTTCCACCTCTCCTTCGTCTTCGACCCACAGTAGCTAAATTTTCCACTGGTGCCCTGCAGGTTAACGGTGCCAGGGGCGGACGTTGTTAACCCAGCCACGGAAATAGAACTTTAAACAATGGACCCAGTCGATCAAATTAGGAAGCTGTAAAACTGTGGGATTCTTCTCAGTGAACCCTGCAGGTTAACGGTGCCAGGGGCGGACGTTGTTAACCCAGCCACGGAAATAGAACTTTAAACAATGGACCCAGTCGATCAAATTAGGAAGCTGTAAAACTGTGGGATTCTTCTCAGTGAAGAAAATACTAATAATGATGAAAACTTATTTAAAACTGACTTATTATACTATCCTCCAACCATTCTATATTGGGCTTGGTCCCATTCGGGTCCAGGGTGACCTTGAGCCTATTGAAGCTGACTTTGGGTGAGAGGTAGAGGTTTTTATATATGAAAAAAACGTCCTGGACTGGTCGGCAGTCAATCGACGGGCACATATAGTCCACCAAGCATTCACGTTCACATCTATGGTCAATTTAGAGCATAGTTGGACAAAATACGTCCCACGGGCTACATCCAGCCCATCCATGGTCTCTGACCAGCCCTCGCAGTCTGTATGAAGTAAAAATAAAATGTAAAATATGCAGTGCTTTTATTTCAATGTGTGTGGGCAGTACTATCGAACAAGAGAAATGACTTGATCTTCAGTGTTGTCGATTTAGCAACATATTTAGCAACTTTTCGACCCCACTAGTGACAATTTAAAATTAAAAATGTGACTAATGCCAATAGTGGTCATCATGTTGGGAACATTTTCTGTATGGTGGAGGGAAGATGTCGAGGTGGTTTACCCTGATAATGGCTAATATGAGTTAGGGCGCAGGTGGAGACAGGCTTGAGCAACGAGACGGGGAAGGTTGGGGGAATCTTTAAGGACTGTGAAAGCTTCAATTGGACGGAAGTGGGATTGATGATTTTGGTAATTGGGAAAGGGCCAATGAAACAGGGAGTGAGTTTACGGGATTCAGTTTGAAGCGGGAGGTCGTGAGGAGAAAGCCAGACAGATTGGCCCACCTTGTATTCGGACGTCGGGGAGCGATGACGGTGCACGAGCTGTTTATTGCGTGCGGCAGACTGGTTCAACGGCGCACGGACGTCTTTCCACACTGCCTGGATTCTCTGGAGATGATCCTTGACAGCGGGGACTGCCACTGCCTGCTCCTGTTCTTTGTATAATGGTGGTTGGTAACCATAGCAAGCCATGAATGTGGACATACTAGTAGCTGGACTGGTGAGGGAGTTGTGGGGGTACTCAATCCACGGGAGGAATGAGCTCCAGGAGGAGGGGTTGCATGCGGCAACACAATGGAGGGCAGGTTCAAGGGATTGGTTTGCCCGCTCCGTCTGGCCGTTGGTCTGCGGATGATATCCTGACGACAAGCTGGCTGCTGCGACCACCGCTTTACAGAATTCCTTCAATACCAGGGATGAGAAGTGAGGATCTTTGTCAGAGACAATATCGATGTGAATTACCGTGGAGTCTGTGGAATTCACACTTTTCAGGTTTAACATACAGATGATTTTCAAGGAGACACTGAATGACTTGGCGGACATGGATGCGGTGTTCTTCGGGGGAGCGGGAGAAAATGAGGATGTCATCGAGGTATACAAACACAAACCGGTTGAGCATGTCACGGAGGACAGTAATACACAATACATTTTTGGAAAACTGCAGGGGCGTTGGTTAAACCAAATGACATGACCAGATACTTGAAGAGATGGGTATTGAAGGCGGTCTTCCATTCGTCCCCCTCTCAGATACGGATGAGGTGGTAGGCGTTTCGTAGATCCAATTTGGTGAATACCTGGGCGTCACAGAGGGGTTCAAACGAGGGGTCGATGAGGGGAAGCAGAGATTTATTCTCCATGGTGATATCATTGAGACCACGGTAGTCGATACATGGGCGGAGAGTGGTGTCTTTCTTTTCAACAAAAAATAAGCCGGCCCCAACTGGAGAAGAGGAAGGTCGAATGAGTCTGGAAGCCAGAGAGTCATGGATATCATTCTCCATTGCCCTTTTCTCAGGTCGGGAAAGGTTGTAGAGACGGCTGGATGAAGAGGGGCCCCCGGCAGCAGATTAATTGCACAGTCATACGGGCGTTGGGGGGGGGTAGAGAAATGGCCAGGTCTTTACGAAACACCGGAGAGAGATCATGATATTCTTCGTGGACTCTGCAGAGGTCAACGGGCGTGGAAGAAGGTGGCGGTTTACCAGAGGGAGGTATAGCTGAGAGCAGGCAAGTGTGAGTGGCAGTGAGGGCTCCATAAGGGTGATGGCTAAGTGTGTCCAGTATATGGTGGGGTTATGTTTTTTGAGCCAGGGAATTCCAAGGACTAATGGGGTATCAGGGGAAGGGATAACAAAAAGAGAGATGTTCTCACAGTGATTTCCTGAAATAAGCAAGGTGAATGGCACAGTTTGGTGGGTAACAGGGGAGATGATTTGGCCATCCAGGGCTGTGACCTTCTTCAGGGACAGAAGTGGTTGCAGAGGGATTTGGAGCTGACGAATTATGGCTTCATGAATGAAATTGTCATCGGCACCGGAATCAATCAGGGCAGTGATGAGCGTGTTATGAGCAGAAACTATAATGCAAGCGGGAATGGTCATGCGAGAAGGAGAGCTTGCGGGAATGGAGGTTTGGCTCGCGGCCGCGGTGAGCCTGATCTTTTGGCCGCAGGGGACACGAGGAAATAAAGTGACCGGATTGACCGCAGTAGATACACAGCCGCTGTGTGATAAGACGCTGATGCTCCTGTTCATCTAACCATGTTTTTGCAATTTGCATGGGCTCTTCGGTGGCTACGGGGAGTGACGGAAGTGCGGAAGACGGTGCGGGAGGCAGGTGTGAAGCTGACGGCGCGGCGCTCGGAGTGGTAGGGCTTTTGCGTGAGCGAACCCCCCTCTCTCGTGTGCGCTCTCGCAGTCTGTTATCCAGACGGATGGAAAGGCCTATGAGATCCTTGAGAGAGGAGGGCTCGTCCCGGACTGCTAGCTCATCCTTGAGCTGCTTGGAAAGGCCAAAAAAATAAAAATAAATCAGCCTAAATGCCGCGTCATCCCATCCACATTCACCCGCCAATATTGCAATTGAGTAAAAACTGGCTACATGCACCCAGGTCCTCGGAGTAGGACTCGGGCGACGGGACATGAGGTTCTTTGTACAGGAGGCAGGGTGGCTCTGAGGCTGCGGGCTCGGAAGGCGTACTTACAGGTGGAAGTTTGGACACCATCGTCGAGGAAAAGGAGGGATACTTGTTCTGTGAGGGAGTGTAGGGAGTCCATGAGTTCTTGGAGAGTCTTTTCTTGTCTTCTCCTTGGAGAGTGAGTGCGTTCATCAGTGCCTCCGGAGTTGCTGGGTCCATAAGGGCCAAAGTATTCTGTCACGTATGGGGAGTAGCTGGATCCAAGAGAAGACGGAGGCAGATGTAAAATGATGAACAGTTTATTGAGGAAAAGTAATGGCGGTGGTCCTAGGTGGGTTGGCAGGCGGTGGCGTGGACAGGTGGCTGGCTTGGCGGCAGGAATGACGTGAATCAGGAACACGGGGGTAAACACTGAGAACAAGGAGACACAGGAGCAAAAAAAAAAAAAGGGAACGATGAATAGAGTGACTTACGTGAGTTAAATGGGCCTTGGTACCGCTGGAAGTAACTGCAATACTTTGGCGAGGATTTCCTGGAACAGGCAGGCTTATATACCGGTGGTGATGAGGCTGATTGGAGACAGGTGCTGAAAACAGAGGGGGCAGGGGGGAGAGAGAGAGAGAGGACGCAAAGCGCCCTCCCGGCTCCAATAATGGAACGGCAGGGCAGTACATGACAGATACTATAGTATGAACAGTATTCTCTATACATGTTATGCTTTCAAATTTTGGGTTTTTTGTGTGTTCAAATACATTTACACAGTGTTCTAAAGGTCTGTTTTAATAGGTTTAAATGTGTTTAGAGAGTGTGGAAGGGGTGAAACAATTTTTTCAAAACGTTTTTTATATGGTCTCCCAATAGCGGATTTTCCCCTGTCGTGATTGAGTCTGGAACGTATACCGCGCGATAAAGAGGGGCCCACCGTTTTTAAAGTGTGCCCAATAAATGTTTTGCATCTGTCTAAACAAAATTGAAAATAATTTTTACCGTTCCTCAAAAATCATTGTTTTCTCCTTCCAGGTGACAATCTTGGTGGACGGGATACTGACTACCACAGGCTACACTCAAGAAGACTACACCATGCTGGGCTCTGACGACCTGTTCTACATCGGAGGCAGCGTGGACACCGCTGACCTGCCAGGCTCACCAGTCAGCAACAACTTCATGGGCTGCCTCAAAGACGTGAGTCCTGCCCGACCACTGCGGACCACTTGAAATACTAGCCTGCCCTTTTTATATGCTCCTCCCTCTTCCTATACATTGAGGGTGTTCTCAATGTATAGAAAGTTAGCCTTCACATTATTACTGACTGGCCTGTTGAGAAGGGTGTTTCAAGGAGGAAAGTTTGGCAGAGAGGCTGCACCATGTGTGTTTATATAATCCTATGGGAATGCCTTGGCAAGAGAGTAGCACCAGTACAGTATACATAAGTAATGCCTCCATCTTCTTATGTTCACCCCAGGATCTCCTCTCTTCACTCATCCTCATTTTTAATCTTTCCATAAAGCCGTGGCCTGCACCTGTCACTTTGATTATCTCTACGGAGCATGTTAACATCGTGCACTTGTGCATTAGACTTATGTAAGGTGTAAAGCAGGACATGATCTGTTAATGCCCATTTTCCGCTGTGTCGTACAAATTTTTAATAGGAAAAGCAGTCACGTAAAAATCAAGTGAGGCCACGTTTAAAAGTGAAGGATAAGTGTCAGTGTTATTGCAGCCAACTCCCAATTCAAACCAATGAGCTTACATCCACTATTCAAGTGCCTTTTTTTCCCTCTTTTTTTGGCATACAAGGCAATAAAGTTTTGTCTCTGTCCTCACTTCCCATTGAAGCACTGCATAAAACAAACAGCTAATCCGAATTATAGGCTGCACAGAATTCACACAGCAAATAAAGTGGAGAGATTAAACACAAGCGACATATGTGACTGAGAGCTTGGCATAAAATACAATTTCATATTGTGTTGTTTAAATCAGACTAAAGGCTTATTTGAGAAGTGTACCAAACCTAGTGCAAAGCTTCCTGGCTGTGTGAAACGTGACCCTTTCTCCACTTGGGCAAGTTTTCCTATTCAGAAATAGAAAGAAAAAGCAGCATAGTTTGGTGCCACATTATTCCCGTGGTCAAACATGCGAAACATTCCCAACAGCCTCCATTTGCAACCCCTCATGCCAGCTAAAACTGAGCTAACACTGTACAGTCCCAACACCTTGCAACGATAGGCTCAATCCATTGACAGTAAATGCACAACAGTCAAAAACTTGCATAAAATGTAAATACTGAGTAGGTGTTGAACTGATGAGTCGACCAGTCGACAAGTCAACTTTACTACTCCACATCGACGTTATAAGCTTGAAGTTGATTAATCAAGTGTTTTTGGCATCTCGTTTTCTAATCTGCTGATTTACAGAGGACTATCGACTCGCCTGTCTGCTACTGTCGTCAGACACTCTGTGGGACAGCGAAATGTCAGGCCAACAAGGCGACACAGTCTTTATACGTCCACGGGTTTGAGAGTATGAAAATAAACTGGTTAACATCGGGACACTTGTCGCTTTCCGACACTGTGTCATAACATTTGTCGTAGTATGGCATATGCTATACAGCCGTACTATGGTGTGCTACAAGTATCTGGAAATATTATACCAAACAAGAGATCGCGAGCACATTCATTTGCAAAATCTGCAAGTCTATCCTCAAATGCAATAAAAGCACAAGTGAAATAGAAACACAAATATACTTAATTACTATTTGGACACTTGCTACGATCTTTCAACACGCTATGCTATGGAACACAAGATTAATACTGTCTACTAATTAAAACATTGAGCGTAATGGGGATTTGGATTTTTAATAGTTTGTTTTTATTTGTTTCTGTATGGGTCCGTCGAAATATGTCACAGTGAAACTGGTCCGTGGTGCAAAAAAAGGTTGGGGACTGCTGTACTGTGCTGAAAAATATCAGTGACGTCATCGATTAACTTCACATTGTAGTCGACTACAAAAAATCTTTAGTTGGTTAACCCCTCTTCTGAGTCATGCCTGCAATCTGCTAAGCCATGCTGCTACCTAAATTTACTAGAATGAGAAAATATTTTACTACTACTAACTAGTCTTTCAATTTCAATCTAATGAGATCTTATCCAAGGAACCTTACCTTTACAAAGGCAATATTGTTTAATTGACATTGTCATAGAAGTAACGCTTGAAACATCTATTATTATGCTAAACAGTTAATTAGCTACATGAGAGTGACATACTGTAATATTAGAGACCACTCTGTGCTGTATAATACTGTAAATTATAAGCACAACACTAAACATATAACCTCTCTAACATTGTGTCAAGCTAAGTGTTGTTGTCTTGATAAAAATAGAATAGTTGATACTGTACAGCTTTTTCAGGTGTATCTTAGTAAATGTCCCATGAGTGCATGCTATCCTGCCTTTAAAATAATCCCGAGTGGCAATATATAACATTTTCTCATTCAATAGTGTAACTCCGATTTGCTACAATTTAAATGTTAGTATTGGTTTCACATGAGGGTATAACATCATTTTCAAGCACAGGCGCTGGATGATTTGCTCTCCATATTAACTCTGCAGCGTGAAGGCTCTGCAATGAAGATGAGATGTTATTTTTGGGCAGGTTATTGTCCCGGCATTACTGCAACCTCCACTCTGTGGGCGGCATGGCTGGTGGTGGTGTTCGGGGCCCGCGCTGCTGATGTGCCAACGTATTGCAGGCACGCTGACAGGATGCGATGTGCATCACAGCCGCGAAGACGGGATGACAAACGGGAGTAAGAAAAAAAGCCCCACTAATGAGGGCGAGTGGTGGACGAGGCAAAGCTGATCAAATGGGATCAGCCTGCCAGGAAATGCTGAAGCAAGGTTCAGAGACAGGTCAGCCGGTCCTGGAGCTTTGCCACTAGACCGATAGGGCTGCATGCTGAAAGCAGAGAATTGACACATTTACATTCTTCTTAATGTTTCCCAACGTACAATTGCAAGGAATTTAGGGATTTCATCATCTACGGTCCATAATATCATCAAAAGGTGCAGAGAATCTGGAGAAATCACTGCATGTAAGCGGCAAGGCCAAAAACCAACATTGAATGTCCGTGACCTTCTATCCCTCAGGCGGCACTGCATCAAAAACCGACATCAATGTGTAAATGTATCACCACATGGGCTCAGGAACACTTCAGAAAACCAATGTCGCTAAATGCAGTTCGGCGCTACATCTGTAAGTGCAAATTGAAACTCTACTATGCAAAGCAAAGGCCATTTATCAACAACACCCAGAAACGCCGCTGGCTTCTCTGGGCACGAGCGCTAAGATGGACTGATGCAAAGTGGAAAAGTGTTCTGTGGTCCGACGAGTCCACATTTCAAATTGCTTTTGGAAATTGTGGACGTCGTGTCCTCCGGGCCAAAGAGGAAAAGAACCATCCGGACTGTTATGGACGCAAAGTTCAAAAGCCAGCATCTGTGATCGTATGGGGCTGTGTTAGTGCCAATGGCATGGGTAACTTACACATCTGTGAAGGCACCATTAATGCTGAAAGGTACAAACAGGTTTTGGAGAAACATATGCTGCCATCCAAGCCACAACTTTTTCATGGACTCCCCTGCTTATTTCAGCAAGACAATGCCAAACCACAATCTGCACGTGTTACAACAGCGTGGCTTCGTAGTAAAAGAGTGCGGATACTAGACTGGCCTACCTGCAGTCCAGACCTGTCTCCCATTGAAAATGTGTGGGGCATTATGAAGCGTAAAATACGACAACGGAGACCCCGGACTGTTGAACAGCTTAAGCTGTACATCAAGCAAGAATGGGAAAGAATTCCACTTACAAAGCTTCAACAATTAGTGTCCTCAGTTCCCAAACGTTTATTGAATGACCCTGTCCCAGCTTTTTTGAAACATGTCGTAGCCATAAAATTCCAAGTTAATGATTATTTGCTAAAAACAATTAATTTTATCATTTGAACATTAAATATATTGTCTTTGTAGTGTATTCAATTAAATATAGGTCGAACATGATTTGCAAATCATTGTATTCTGTTTTTTGTTTCATGTTTAACACAAGTCCCAACTTCATTGGAATTGGGGTTGTATGTCGTTTCAAGCCACAAAGGATTTATTTAGGGGATAAATGTCTTGTGTCATTTAAAAGACAGAGCATGGCCCATGATAGATCTCTTTAGAGATGATAATAAGGTTCATCTGCTAAAAGGGAAAATAAAAGCCACTTTGATACAATTGCATCAAGCACAGCGCCAAGCAAGTAGAGACATTTATCTGTGGGGTCTCCATCTGAGAGGTCAACAATACCCCAGGAGATTCAACATTACATCCTTAGCCTCGATTCATCTCATGCTTCAACTTTTGAAGCCAATTTGTAGCCAAATGTCCTTATGGTCCTCATAATCATATTCTAGTTTTCCATTCCAATAACAACTCTAAAAGAATCACCATAGATGATTGACATAATTGATTTAATTGTGTACTTACACTGTTCTGACAGTTTGGTTTTTTTTGCCCTTTTTTTTTGTCATGGAGTGACACATTTGATTCGGTCGCCTGTTAATGGCATCATTTCCACTTTACACCCACTGGCTGCTAGTCACATAATTTTCTCTGCCACACATTATATATTTCAACTCTCTAATAAAAGGCATTCATCGGTAGCTTATTTAGATAATGATCCAGCATAATTTGTTATTTGAGAGGTTGTTCTCATGAGAATTTAGTAGAATTTTGTTCAAAATATAATGCAGTTCAAACAAAGAAAAAAAGTAAATAATACATAAATAATGATAATATAACCATTTTGAATTGTGGAAAAATGTAGCTTTTATTGTTGGAGCCTGTCCACATTGCTTTTGGACTGTGTTGTGGTAGGACGCTTTTGGGAAAGGTGACAATGCAGGTGTTCGTTCATGTGTCGAGAGGTCGTTTTGCATCTCAGCTCTGACCATTATGTGGAGTTTGCATGTTCTCAATGTGCTTCCATTGGCTTTTTTTTTTCAAGTTTTTTTCTCCCACATTCCAAAAAGATGCATGTTAGGTTCATTGAAGACTCTAAATCGTCCATATATTTAAATGTGAATGTAAATGTTTTTATTGTAGATATAATGTGCCCTGCAATTGGCTGGCGACCAAGTCCAAGGTCAGATGGGTTATGCCTAGATCATGATGATCGCACTACTCGTCACTTTAAACCGCATTCACTCCTTGAAGTCTCAGCGCCCTTTGCACAATGGTCATTGCACCGGACTATTGCAATATTAGTCGTTCGAACTGCTCTAAGTGCTAGAGGACTCTGCATCTTTTTGCACAATTGTTTTTTGTCAATGTCTTTATGTCCCCAAAGTGTTCTGTAAATTGACTGTTTGTTGTACTAGAGCGGCTCCAACTACCGGAGACAAATTCCTTGTGTGTTTTGGACATACTTGGCAAATAAAGATGATTCTGATTCTGATTCTGATTCTGAAACTACAGGATTTTAGCCTCGTTATTAGCCTGATTTGCTATTGTGGCCGATTTTCAGATCGCATTTTTGTCGGGAACAACACAACTTATTGTAGTGTAAAATAATCCACGACCAATGATTTGACCCTATGATAGCCCTACAACACCAAAATGAAAAGTCGAGCATGTTTGATTTTTTTTTGGCAATCTTCTGTGTAGTGTGACATATCAACGACAACTGTCCGACAGCGCACATTGACGTCAACCAGTACGATTGCGTATTGTGACCGACACATTGCCTCCCTTGCTCGCCGTTGTCAACATTTATTAATGCGCACAAACCAGTGTTACCGAAGCTTTTGAGCATGATTCAACAGAATGCTGGCATGTTTACGTGAAAACGTTAGTGCTACCATTAGTTGGCTACATAAGGTTTTGCTGCCTGCGTGTAAGCTACATTAAAATTTTGTGAACATACCCGTATCTCGAGCTCCCCTTGAATGGACAGCCCAAAAGTCATCTCCCGAGCACTCGGTGATGACACCACGTTTATTTTCACCTTTTTTTGTTCTTTTTCCAACACACATTACCATAATCCGTTGTTGTTGTTGTCACCATGGTAACTGGTATATCCAGTCGCAGTGTTTTGTGTTCCTGCTTCCCTATACTGTTTGATTTGACAGGATAATACCCAGTGATCGTAAAAGACGGGATACGGTGATATCCTAACTAATGTTGTGCAGTGTTGCCAGTGTTTGACCGAGATACGGCAAGATTTTAAGGCAATAGTCTGACATAGTGCCAATGTGAAGATCCAGGCTTTAGGCTCCATTTCACCCACAACCTTAATGAGGACAAGTGCTAAACTGGTTGAATGGATGGGCTCCTGGGACCCTCCTGGAATACTACTCAATAATTTAATTGATTATTTAGATTTGTTAGCATAATCCTTTCTAGCTGTTTGACTTTGGTGGAGATTTCAAAGAAAATGTCTCTCATATAATGGGACTCAAGCCATTCTAATGTTTGAAATTTTTACATTATTAAAGCTTCTAAATATTGTACAGATTTTTTTAGTAGAAGTGCAGCAATTAATCGATGAATCAACAACTAATCAATTATCAAATTAATGAACAACTATTTTGATAATTGATTGTTTAGAGCCATTGTTTAATTTAAAACTATCCAAATCCTCTGATTTCTCTGCCAGACATTCCCAGCAGACCCCCACAATACGCTTGGGTCTGCCAGGTCGGACCAGCATCTTCCCCCACCATCGGAGCCAACTCACCACCAGGTGGTGATAGGTTGACAGCTCTGCCCCTCCTGCTCTGACAGGTTGACAGCTCTGCCCCTCCTGACTGTTGTTGGTGCCTATGCACCAACAACAGTCAGGACCCGTCCCCACCACCTGAAGGCAGAGGGAGGCTACCTTCTGGTCCACCAGGATGAACCCCAATGTACAGATGCCGAGCTGGGGAGCAATAAGTGTACTCACACCTGCTCGGCGCCTCTCACCGTGCGCAACTCCAGAGAGGAACAGAGTCAACCCCTCTCGAGAGGACTGGTACCAGAGCCCAAGCTGTGTGTGAAGGTGAGCCCAACTATGTCTAGTCGGAACTTGTCGACCTCACACACCAGCTTGGGCTCCTTCCCTGCCAGAGAGGTGACGTTCCACATCCGTAGAGCCAGCTTCTGTAGCCGGGAATCGGACCACCAAGTTCCCCGCCTTCAGCCGCCGCCAAGCTCGCACAGCACCCGACCCCGTTGGCCCCTCCCACATGTGGTGTGCCCATTGGAAGGGGAACTCACATTACCTTTTCGGGCTGTGCTCGGCCGGGCCCCATAGGTGAAGGCCCGGCCACCAGTCGCTCGCCATCAAGCCCCTTGTCCGGGTCTGTCTCGAGAGGGGGGCCCCTGTGAACCACGTCCGGGAAAGAGAAACCACGATTCAATAATTTTACTCGTCATAGGGGGTCTTTTAGCCGTGCTTTGTCTGGTCCCTCACCTAGGACCAGTTTGCCATGGGTGACCCTGCCAGTGGTATAAAGCCCCAGACAACTTAATTCCTGGGATCATGGGACACGCAAACCCTCCACCACGATGCGGTGAGGGGCTCCTGGAAGGGTTGTGCGATAACCTTTAATGCAAAATGTATTTTTTTCCCAATTATTTGATTAATCAATGGAATAATTGATAGAATAATCGATTCAAATATTCGATAGTGACAGCCCTAGTTTTGAGTACCATTTTAGCATGGGTAATTGTCATTTTAGGGCGAAAAGATTATGTGCAGGCTACTGTTGTTCAGGGCATGTATCTTCTTATTCTTAAAATTGTATGTACCTTGTTGGCAGAGCTATGTAAACACAATATATGGTCTTTGACAACAAAGCTGACTTTGACATTGACTTGACCTTGAGTGTATGTAACATTTTGTCAGCTTTCTCAGTCGTGATCACTCTTTTTATGAGTAAGACCAACCTGGAAATGCTCTGCTAATAAAGCCCAAATTTTTTCCTATTAAAAAAAAAAAAGAACTTCGACTTTCACTCATTTTCAAATGGTCAGTTTTACCATTTGATTTCAGTGCTTAATTAGTTACAGCGAGGCAGTGTGAAGTGTGATATTGGCTCATATCCCCTTTGAGCTGGCCTGTAAGTCCTGTGTGCAGCGTGGTGTGTCACCTCCAGCGCTGACTGGTGGCACAGTGATGTGGCAGATAACACATCGGGCTGCGGGTGAAATGAGACAAGCTTTATTTTTTTGTGCCCTGCTGTGCATATTGATGAGGCCAACCCACAATACAACAACAACATAAGAGGAATAGATGCTGCTGAAATAATGTGTTCTTTCATGAGGCATGTGTTGTTAAATTGACTTCAATTTTACACAGTCACGGAATATTTTGTAAATACTGTATATCAGTAAGTATCCTGGCAGTACTTATTGTCATATCCCTCCATCCATCCAATTTCTTTACTGCTTATCCTCACTAGGTTCGCGGGCTGCTGGAGCCTATCCCAGCTATCCTCGGGCGGAAGGCGGGGTACACTCTGAACCGGTCGCCAGCCAATCGCAGGGCACATAGAAACAAACAACCATTCGCACTCACATTCACACCTACGGGCAATTAAGAGTCTTCAATCAACCTACCACGCATGTTTTTGGGATGTGGGAGAAAACCGGAGTGCCCGGAGAAAACCTACCCAGGCACGGGGAGAACATGCAAACTCCACACAGGCGGGGCTGGGTTTTGAACCCCGGTCCCCAGAACTGTGAGGCAGATGTGCTAACCAGTCGCTCACCGTGCCGGCTATTATAATATCAGTTACAAAAAATAGTGAGGGCACAGCTCAGAAATCAACCACCCTCTGCCTTGTGAGTTCAGCCATGCTTATAAATGTTCAAATTTGTTGAGTGAATGTTGCATTGTGTAATGACCTTGAATGGTCCAAGCACATATTTTCTTCTTTTTAAAAAGAAATAGATGTTTACAAAGCAAACAGATATTGAACTCGCTGTACTTACGCACTACTTCTTATTTTACTTCACTTTGAAACCCAATGTGCACCCTTAAATCAGCTACTGTAAATACTCACACAGGCCTCATAATAAGTTTAGTAGTAGTAGTTGTAGTACTAGTAGTAGTAGTAGTAGAGCTAGTGGTAGTATAAGTACCAGTTGTATAGCTCGAATATACAGTATAGCGTCCACTAAAATGTGTCTATGTACATAGAGTTTATTATTATTATTAGTAGTAGTAGTAGTAGAAGTGGTGGTGTAGTTTTACAACGCTGCCATGTATAAAATAGTCCAGTGAATTAAAAATAATTCTGGAATTGTCCAATTAATTAAGTAATTAATTAATTGATTGTCCAATCAAAAGCAGGCAGTATTATCTTCTGTGCTGCATTGTCTTATGTACTGTACTGTAAGTTGTTTTAGATCACATTACACTGTACATTGTGCAAGTGTATCTAACGTTGTGTCCAATGAGTGTGTGTGTGTGTGTGTGCGTGCGTGTGTGTGTGTGTGTGTGTGTGCGTGCTGTGTGGTTTACCATTGTCATTTACAGCACATTTGTACGCTTTATGCTTTCTTGTTACTGCGTGAGAATATAATAAGGTAATTCACTCGTCAGTGTAATATATAATACTCTATATACAGTATACACCAGTGATTACCAACCACTGTGCTGTGGCACATTAGTGTTCCATGAGAGACTATCAGGTTTGCGGCAGAAAATTATCCAATTTCACTTAATTGGTCCCAAAAATTAGTTTTTAATAAAAATAATATATATCTTTGTTCATCTATCTATGCCAGTGATGTAGAATATAGCAAGAGGCACAGCAATTAAATGTTCCTCCACTAGATAACAGAAGGTACATAATTAACCTCGGTATCCGCCATTCGTACGACAGAATAAGTCATGGCACACACACACACACACACACACACACACACACACACACACACTGAAAAAGTACATTTGTGTTTCAATTGAGGCAGTATCATCCTCATCCCGTCATCATTTTCCAGAGATACGAGCCATCACTCTGCCATTTTTTCCCTTTGAGATACGAGCACTAAATGGTGTCAAAAAACTCAACTCACTTCACAAGCAGCAGTTGAGCAGATAGTGAACAACTCTTCAAAAAGAGGCTTTAAGCTGTCACATGCCACTCCCAATTGATGTTTACTGTCAAACTGAACATAAAACAAAGAGAATTACGCCTTGTGTATATAAAACAACCACATCACCTTTGCCTCACGAAAGTCCACTAGCTTAATTCGAGCAAACCATGCAAAAACGCTAGAACCTAATGCATAGCATTGGGTTCTCAGTGTTACAATACTTGGATATTTGAACATAAACGGTGGCGTAACACATGCAGACAGAGAATATAACAATACTCACAGGCATATATTCTTTACCCTTTCTTTTAATGGGAAAATATTATTTCAGATAATGTTTTGAGTTAATCAGCGTAAGGTCACGGAACGATTTCCAGGCACCACTTCTTGTGACATTTTTGTTTGGTGCCGTGAATTTTTTTCTAATGTAAAATTATGTGGCTTGGCTCACTAAAGGTTGGGAAAGACAATGGAAAACTGTATAATGGATGGATTTTTTGAGCCATAGGAATGTTAAGTGGATTTTTTTTTGTGGATCTTTGAGCAAGCCAAAATGTGGTCTGGATGGTATCCTTGCGATTGTAAGCATGTGTTTGTGTTGTATTCATTGCTTTATTTATTGATGAGTAATAGCTCAACTTCTGGGCCGGACGGATTGCCTTGCGCAGCTGTCACCTCACCACGGCATCTCTCTCATTTATCAGGTGGTCTACAAGAATAATGAATTCCGACTGGAGCTGTCACGGCTGGCTGAACAGCGGGACCCAAAAATAAGTATCCATGGCGACTTGATGTTCAGCTGCGAGAGCGTGGAGGCCCTGGAGCCGGTCACCTTTGACACGCCGTCTGCCTACCTGACACTGCCCAGGTGGAACACAAAGAAGACAGGCACCATATCGCTGGACTTTCGCACCACAGAGCCCAGCGGTCTGCTGCTGTTCAGCCACGGCAGCCTGCTGGGAGCGTTGCCTGGGAGCAAGCCTCGTGCCGACTTCTTTGCCATAGAGCTGCTGGATGGTTTCCTCTACCTTGTCATGGATATGGGCTCTGGCAGCATCAAAATGAAAGCCAGCAACAAGAGGCTTGATGACGGCCAGTGGTGCCATGTGGACTTTCAGAGGAAAGGCCGCAATGGTAAGGGGAAAAAAATAATAATGTGTATGTGAGGAGGCAGGAGAGGCTCTGTCTGCTTCTGTTATTGTGTTTCTGTGCTCTTAGCTGCCCCATACAAAGATTTCCAAGCTGTGAAGTCACCATATGCCAGCTCGGATACAGTCACCGCGCCGTGCCCTTGCCATTTTTTCCCTACTGCAGTGAAACATGCATGCATATGCAGTAGGATTTTTAATTACGGTGATATTTTTAGCTGCCATAATCTGTTTGACATTTTTTGTCTAATAATTTTACAAATGGCAAATTTAACAGTTGCCCATATTAAACTGGGTAATGTTGTGCAATTTGCATCTGCCTCTCTCTCTCTCTCTCTCTCTCTCTCTCTCTCTCTCTCTCTCTCTCTCTCTCTCTCTCTCTCTCTCTCTCTCTACAGAAAGTATTCAGACCCCCTTAAAATTTTCACTCTTGTTATATTGCTGCCATTTGGTAAAATCATTTAAGTTCATTTTTTCTACATTAATGTAGACACAGCACCCCATATTGACAGAAAAAAAAAATATTTTTGAAAAAGATTTATTAAAAAAGAAAAACTGAAATATCACACAGCCATAAGTATTCAGACCCTTTGCTCAGTATTTAGTAGAAGCACCCTTTTTAGCTAATACAGCCATGAGTCTTTTTGGGAATGATGCAACAGGTTTTTCACACCTGGATTTGGGGATAATCTGCCATTCCTCCTTGCAGATCCTCTCCAGTTCTGTCAGGTTGGATGTTGAACGTTGGTGGGCAGCCATTTTCAGGTCTTTCCAGAAATGCTCAATTGGGTTTAAGTCAGGGCTCTGGCTGGGCCATTCAAAAACACTCACGGAGTTGTTCTGAAGCCACTCTTTGTGTATTTTAGCTGTGTGCTTAGGGTCATTGTCTTTTGTGAAGGTGAACCTTAGGCCCAGTCTGAGGTTCTGAGCAATCTGGAGAAGGTTTTCGTCCAGGATATCCCTGTACTTGGCCGAATTCATCTTTTCTTCGATTGCAACCAGTCTCCCTGTCCCTGCAGCTGAAAAACATCCCCACAGCATGACGCTGCCACCACCATGCTTCACTGTTGGGACTGTATTGGACAGGTGATGAGCAGTGCCTGGTTTTCTCCACACATGCCACTTAGAATTAAGGCCAACAATGTATATCTCGGTCTCATCAGACCAGATAATCTTATTTCTCACCATCTTGGAGTCCTTCAGGTGTTTTTAGCAAACTCCATGCAGGCTTTCATGTGTCTTGCACTGAGAAGATGTTCCCTCGGGCCACTCTGCCATAAAACCCTGACTGGTGGAGGGCTGCAGTGATGGTTGACTTTCTAGAACTTTCGCCCATCTCCCGACTGCATCTCTGCTCTTCAGGCAGTTCCTTTGGCCTCGTGATTCTCATTTGCTCTGACACGCACTTTGAGCTGTAAGGTCAGGTGTGTGGCTTTCCTCATCCAGTCCAATCAGTATAATCAAACACAACCCGAGTTAAATATATGAGTGTCACAGCAAAGAGTCTGAATACTTATGGCTGTGTGATATTTCAGTTTTGCGTTTTTAATAAATCAGCAGAAATTTCGACAATTATTTTTTTTTCTGTCAATATGGTGTGCTGTGAGAGAATAAGAATACCCCGCTTCTGTTAAAATGATGGATGGCCTACGATGTCACCAGCTGGCAGCGTGCCAGCGCACATGCGGAATGACGTCACATCAGCTCAAAACAAAATGATGGATTGCCTATGACTTCACCAGCTGGCAGCGTGCCAGCGCACGTGCGCAATAACGTCACATCCGGTCAAAACAAAATAAGATCACTTTCCGGGCCACATGTCCCCAATGATTTCACATCCGGTGAAAACAACATAACACCGTATCCGGTGAAAACAAAATGACGCCACATCCGGTGAAAACAAAGTGAGATCATGTTCCCTGGCATTTTTGTCACATGACATAATGTTGGGGGTCATCTGTAGAAACAAAGGAAATTACCTGTGAATATGATCCCTTCTAGCCCCGTCCCGCGTCGGTGGTGGGTGTGACCGCGCCCCACAGCTTTTGGCAAGGCAGCGGCAAAGAATGAGGTCATCACGTGACTTGTCTGAGATGTTACGGGTCATGTCCAGTGGTCACAACCCCACACCTGTAGAGAATGGGACACTCATGTGGCTTCAGCAGGTGACATGGGGTGTCTGAGACGTTAGAAGATCTGAAAAAATGTTGTATGTCGCCAAGAACATGTGTTTTCTCTGCCCAATGGGTTGTGCGAAACGCTGAGCAGACCATCAGTCTAGGAAATCCCCTTTTGTGCAAATGGGAACACGCCCAGACATGTTCTCAAGGTTCTTATCAAAAAACATGTCTAGGTGTAAACCATAAACATGTCAGTTTTACATTTCGTGTGGGAGTTTCCGAGGCGAAAACATGTCTTGACATGCTTCTCATTTTCAAGGCTCTTATCAAAAACAAGTGCAGGTGTAAAGCATTATGTGATGAATATTAATACATCTAAACCATAAACATGTCAGTTTTACATTTCGTGTGGGAGTTTCCGAGACTCTGATCAAAAAACAATCTGAAGTGCCCTATGTGATAAGAAGATTATAGGTGTGTAGAAAATCAATATCAAGTAGGTATATATGGCTTGCTTACACATGGCAGGCTGAAATATGGCCTTCATGAAAACAAGTTGCGTTGGCAGCGTTGTAAAAACAAGTCCCGCCATCGACGCGTGACGGGGCCGAAAGGGATCATATTCGCAGGTATGATCATAAATGACCTTTTTTGGTGCCGATATGACACCTAATGATTTCCTTTGTTCATACAGATGACCCCCAGCATGATGTCATGTGACAAAAACGCCAGGAAACATGATCTCACTTTGTTTTCACCGGATGTGACGTCATTTTGTTTTCACCGGATGTGGCGTCGTTTTGTTTTTACCAGATGTGACGTTATTGGGGACACGTGGCCCTGAAGTTGATGTAATTTTGTGTTTGACCGGATGTGACATCATTGGGGCACCGGATGTGCCGTCATTGCGCATGTGCGCTGGGACGCTGCCAGCTGATGACGTCATAGGCCATCCATCATTTTGACAGAAGCGGGTATTCTTAGTCTCTGCTGTGTGTACATTAATGAGGGAAAAAAAGAACTGAAATGATTTTAACAAATGGCTGCAATATAACAAAGAGTGAAAAATTTACGGGGGTCTGAAAACTTTCCGTACCCAGTGTGTGTGGCGTGTGTGTGTATTATATAGATATATTTTTCTCTCTCTCTCTCTCTCTCTCTCTCTCTCTCTCTCTCTCTCTGTATATATATATATATATATATATATATATATATACAATTTCTCATATCATTAGGACACCTGCATGAACCTAATGAGATCCAATACAAAAGCTCTATCAAAACTTCTCACTTTACAAAGGGATAATCACCACCAAAACTTTTAACCTTTGTCAACTGAATACCTAAAAGGATGAAAAGGTGTATCCACATCCACAAGGTTTTCTTCATTTGGGCATGTGGATACACCTTTTCATTCAGGTGACAGAGATATAACAAAAGCACAAACAGGACGATTCAATTTAGTTTGTAACTTGACAGCATCTGACCTGCATCCTCCGAGGAAATGTTATTCAAATTGGATGCGATTGGGTAGAATCTATATTTCTTTGTGGATGTGTGGAATATCATCAAAAATCAGTGTCAATAACCTTAAACGAATATCTACTCATGATATATGCTTCCTGGCATGGGTAATAACGCAACCTGTAAAAATTGAGTCTTGACATAGGAGTAAACATTCTGCTTAAATAAAGACAATATAATGCTCAGTTTTGAACCTGTCACTGAAGGGTATTTATTTGATATGTTAGTTTTATTGGTTGTCATCTAGTAATTTTCAGTGGTGTAGAACTGCAGTGTATTACTGTACATACTAAGAGTTGTGTCTTGTATTTTGCACACCTTACAGAGTTAAATTAGGCAACCAAAATATTTGAAACTGCTCTCAGTATGATGCAGTAAAATGGTATACCACTACAATCCACAACCACAATAATAAACTACTGTATTAACTATTATTTATTTATTCATTTATTTATTTATTTATTTATATTTATTTATTGTTGTTAAATTAATGGCTCTCCGACAAATTCAATCAAAATTGAGCATTATCTTTGTAGAGGCAGAAGTATTGGCCTATAAAGTGTACATGCTATTGTCATACAGCAGTGATTCCCAACCATCGTGTGCCGTGATAGTTCATTAGGTGTGATGCGGGAAATTATCCCATATCCCAATATTTTTTCATTAAATATACATTTTTGTACAAAAATGAGCATTAATTTACTATAAATAATGTATATTTGTTTATCGATCTAGGCCAGTGAGATATAGTGGCAGGCAGAACTATTAAATGTTCTTCCAGTATTTATCCACTCACCATGGTAAATTTATCCTCTTTATCCCCTTGTTGTCATTCATACAGCAGAATAATAGCTTTGTGTCAACAAAAAAAACTGAGCCCAGAGTTCACAATAAGTAAATTTGTGATAAAATTGAGACAAGATCATTCTATGTGTGTGTATGTGAAAATATACTGTATATACAGTATGTATGTATGTATTTCTCACTGCTTCCAATTCAGTCAAATTCCAAATATAATCATTACAACTTCATCACGTCTGAGAGGAATATTCAATGTGGATCCTCTTGAGGCCTGGAAGGACAGTTTCTTTATTTACACTTGAGAAAAAAGAGCAAAGACGAGTGCCCACTTCCTCAATCCCACGTTTCTTTCTTGCTTACCGCAGCCCACACACACCTGTCGTTATTTCCCACATGTAAAATGTTGCATAAGTGCAGGTTGACTCACCCGCTGTGGTTCCGTCCCTGCAGGCTTTATTTCGGTGAACAGCAAGAGCATCCCGTTTTCCGCCAACGAGGGCAGCGAGATCCTTGACCTGGACGGGGACATATATCTGGGGGGTCTTCCCGACGACCGCCAAGGTCTCATGCTCCCTCCAGAGGTGTGGACCGCCTCCCTGGGCCTCGGATATGTGGGCTGCGTCCGGGACCTCTTTATTGACGGCCGGAGCCGCAACCTGTGGAGACTGAGCGAGGTTCAGGGCGCCGCGGGCGTCAGCAGCCTATGCACCAGGGAGACTCATGTCAGGTGTGGCCGAGACACGTGTGCCAATGGCGGGCACTGCAAGGAGGGGTGGAACCGACACATTTGCGACTGTAATGGCACCGGCTACCTGGGGCCCAACTGTGAGAAAGGTATGAGCCTCTGAGAGAGGATGCATGGATGGATGAATAAGTAAGCAAAAAATACCGCTACAAAGCTTTTATCACACTTTGAAGTCTATTTTATTCATCACTCAGCTGGAAAGTGACATTAAATAAATATGTACAGGAAAAAAGACCATTGCTTAAAACCTAGGAGTCCCATATAGTAAAACATTTTTATGTAGAGTAAAATAATCTATATGAGCATTGTAGCTGACTGTGTTGATTTTTGGTCATCTGATCATGTGAGCTGCCTCACAGCTCAGAGGTTCTGGGTTAGAATCTCTGTTCTGGTGTTCCTGTGTGAAGTTTATATTTTCTTCCCGTGCTTGCGTGGGTTTTCTTTGTGTACTCCCACATTTCAAAAACCTGCATGCTAGGTTATTTGAATACTCCAAATGGACCATAGGTGTAAATGCTTGTTTGTCTATATGTACCCGGCAACCAGTCAAGGGTTTACCGCATCTCTTGCCCAAAAAGATTCTCGTGCTGCATTTCAGAAAACGCGCAACTTGGAAATTTCAGACCAAGTCAGCATTTCCTATGCTGCATTCAAGACTTCTGAGAAGAAGAAAAGATATCCCACTTAGAGCTCACGAGGTCTGACATCAAACGATGTTTGTCAAATGTGAACACATTGTGTGTAGGTGTAGTGCTATATCATCTCTGCATGAAGTAATTTGTTCAACTTAAAATGTTTTAGGCTGCTAAAATATGTACTGTATACTGTATATGCAGTATGTCAGGACTGCCAACCGTCTACAAACAAGCATCTGCCTTTTTTAAAATTGTTTTAATTTATTTATTTACTTATATATATATATATATATATATATGCCGCACAGTGAAACATATATATATATTTATATATATGTTTCAATGTGCGGCACAGTGGACGACTGGTTAGAGCGTCTGCTTCACAGTTCTGAGGACCGGGGAGTGTGGAGTTTGCATGTTCTCCCCGTGCCTGCGTGGGTTTTCTTCGGGCACTCCGGTTTCCTCCCACATCCCAAAAACATGCATTAATTGGAGACTCGAATAAATTTCCCGTAGGTGTGACTGTGAGTGCGAATGGTTGTTGGTTTGTATGTGCCCTGCGATTGGCTGGCAACCAGTTTAGGGTGTACCCCGCCGATGATAGCTGGGATAGGCTACAGCAGGCCCGCGGCTCAGAAAATGGATGGATGGATGGATGTTTCAACTGGAAAACTAATAGATTATTACTCTGAATTTGAACTTGTTAATTTATTATTAATACCACCACAATCAATCAAGGACATTGTAAATTGAATGCCATGCCTCTCCAATACAATATACAGTGCACCTCCCTAATACATGTACTACTACATTATGTTAGGCGGCACGGTGGACGACTGCTTAGCACATCTGCCTCACAGTTCTGAGGACTGTGGTTAAAATCCCGGCCCTGCCTGTGTGGAGTTTGCATGTTCTCCCCGTGCCCGCGTGGGTTTTCTCCGGGCACTCCGGTTTCCTCCCACATCCCAAAAACATGCGTGGTAGGTTGATGGAAGACTCTAAATTGCCCTTAGTTTTGAATGTGAGTGCGAATGGTTGTTTGTTTCTATGTGCCCTGCGATTGGCTGGTGACCAGTTCAGGGTGTACCCTGCCTCCCGCCCAAAGAGGGCTGGGATAGGCTCCAGCATGCCCACGACCCTCGTGAAGCAGTACAGAAGATGGATGGATGGATACATTATGTTATATTGGTAAATCTACATGTACAAGGCGGTCCAGGCCACAGAGAAAGGGACAGATTATGGTTGATCAGAGCCATTTACTGTATAACTAATTTGCAGTAAAGTTCCAGCTCTTGAGAGGTTTTTTTATAGAATGATCAGTATTGTGAGGTTGCTAGGCCTTTGAGTGTTGCTTTACTGGCAAGAATCGCTCATTTTCAAGCAGATTGTTTCCTCACAGAGAGGTCAAAACACAGCAAGTAGTATGTGGGATGTATGGAAAAATCTCTCCTACACACCCAATCATTTTGTAACATCACTACATGATAACTTTGAGTCTGTCACAAATCTGATTGCTGCTGCATTAGCGCCCACTGTCTACAAATGCTCCAGCCTTTTTCTGCCATCTGCTGCAAAAGATGAAAACTGCAATGTCAATTTAAATCATGGAGTAACACTGATAAGCTTTTAAAATGCAGGGTTGAAAATTCTACATTGCCCGCAGGTGTGAATGTGAAATGGTTGTTTGTTGATATGTGCCCTGCGATTGGCGAGCGACCAATTCAGGGTGTACCCCGCCTCTTGCCCAGAGCCTGCTGGGATAGGCTCCACAGCATGCCCGTGACCCTAGAGAGGATAAGCGGTACAGACAATGGATGTATGGATGGATGGTTCATGTGAGTGCTGCAAATATGAATATTATATATTAATGTTGTATTTTAAGGGTTGAAAAGTGGAAACAAAATGCTTTCCCTGCAACGAAGAACCATTATTTAGTAACTTGTAGGAGAGTTGAACTCAATGATTTCTCCCAGCCAATCAGCTGAAATGAAAAATAAGTAAAATACTCTAATGAAATATGTGTTAAAAATATATGATTATAGGTGCAGCACAGTGAAATTGTGGTTAACTTGTCTGCCCCACATTTCTGAGGTTCGGTGCTGAAGCCTCAGACCTTCCTATGTGGAGTTGGCATGTTCTCCCCATGCTTGCATGGGTTTTCTCCGGATACTCCATCCCGCATCCCGAAAACATGCATGTTAGATTAAGAGAAAAGTTTAAATTGTCCATAGCTGTGACTGTGAGTGTTAATGGTTGTTAGTCTACTGTATACTGTAGAGAAAATACCCCGCGATTGGCTGTCAATCAATCCAGGGTGTACCCCGCCTAAAGTCTGTGGGGATAGGCTCCAGCTAATGAGGACAAGAACTAGAGAAAATTAATGGATGAATGATATATGATTATTATGAAATAGTGAAAAATAAAAAAAATAGAATATGAAAAGAATATGAAAAATACTTATTTCTTAATATTCAAGTTTTCATTGGCATCATTACCTTTCATCAATTATTAGCTGGGAAAAATCACATGGCAAGGTGGCCTCTATTTTGACAAAATTTTGCAAATATGGTGCCTTGTCCCCTATACCAGTGATTCCCAATGACTCTGCCGCTGGATATTATCAAATTTCATGTAATTGTTCATCCATCCGGGCGTGCTGGAGCCTATCCCAGCTGTCATCGGGCAGGAGGCGGGGTACACCCTGAACTGAACAACCATTCGCACTCACAGTCACACCTACGGGCAATTTAGAGTCTCCAATTAATGCATGTTTTTGGGATGTGGGAGGAAACCGGAGTGCCCGGAGAAAACCCACGCAGGTACAGGGAGAACATGCAAACTCCACACAGGCGGGGCCGGGGATTGAACCCCGGTCCTCAGAACTGTGAGGCTGACGCTCTAACCAGTCGCCCACCGTACCGCTGTAATTGTTCAGAAAATTATTATTTAGTTGAGTGTTTCTCAACAATTCTTACCCTGGGACGTACATTTTCCTATTGTCGCAGAGTCGCGACCCACATTTGCAAAAGTGAAGAACAAAAAAGAACATGAATTGTAGCATATTTTTAAACATAACATGTGCTTACATGTTCAAAGTGCTTTTCAGAGCACTTTATTAAAAAAGTGAGGATGAACTTGACATCTTGATGTACAAAAATCCATCCATCCATTTTCAACACCACTTATCCTGGTTAGGGTCACGGGACGCTGGAGCCTATCCCAGCTGACTTCGGGCAAAAGGCGGACTACACCCTGAACTGGTCGCCAGTCAGTCACAGGGCACATACAGACACAGACAACCATTCACACTCACACCGTCACTGAGTGGGAACTGAACCCACGCTCGCGGGACCAAAGTCCGGCGAGTGTACCACTACACCATCAGTGACTCTGTACAAAAATAAAATTAGTTTTCATAATTGCACAAAATGCCTCGAAATTTCACTCATCTTGGCACTGATCTTTTCTTTTTAGTAAAGTCACGATAATGTTATTTTCTAAATAAAAGTCAAGTCCGAACTGGGATACACTGAATATTTCACTGGACAGGAGGTCCTCATTATCACTAATCTACACCGTCAATCTACAAGTCATAATTACATAAGATATTTGTATGAAAATCACTTGATAAATATAAACCAATCCAATGAAAAACAGTGTGCCATTAAAGAATGCCGGTTTTGTAACCACATATTCTTATGCCACTGTGCAAACTAATTCATTGTGCGCCATTCGTAACCTCGAACAATTGTCTATTGGTACCGTTTAGGACCCCTTGTAATTTTTTACTACCTGTCCAAGACTCACCCATTGTGACCCACTTTTGGGTCCTTACCCACCAGTTGAGAATCGCTTACTCCCAATAAAGTATCTTTCTTTATCTATGCCAGCTACGTATAGTGACCAGCAGAACAATTAAATGATGGCAGAAGGTATGAATAAACTGAATCCATCCATCCATAGTGCCATTTTTGCGTGGTGTGCTGTGAGATTTTTTTCCATTGTTGGGAAACACTGCTCTAAAGAACTAGACATCACTTTGTTTTGATTCATTGTGCTTTATGGTTAAAGAGTTGTATTTTCCACTGCACAGATGCCACAGTGGTGAGCTACGACAGCAGCATGTACCTGAAGGTGATGCTTCAGAGGACGCTGCACACGGAGGCTGAGGACGTGTCCCTGCGTTTCATGTCCCAGAGGGCCTTTGGGCTGCTGGTGGCGACCACGTCTCAGCAGTCAGCGGACACCCTGCGCGTGGAGCTGGACGCGGGCCGAGTCAAGCTGACGGTCAACTTGGGTAATGCCGCATCAGCAGATACGCTAGCAGATAATATCTCAGATGACCTTTTTGCAGGAAGAGTCACTGAGCCACTGATCTCAAGATATTAGTCCGCTGTCACTCTTTTCCATGCCATCCTCGTACAATACAACTCCAGTTGCTTTTAAAGAGATGCACATCCCTTTATTATATTTACTTCAAGTTAAAAAATACAAAACATTCCAATCATTTTAAACAAAATGTTTTAGGAAAGAACTGTTGATAGAGATTACAGATTACATCATAATGTTTTCATAACTTGTCAATACATATGTGGAAACTCACAGCTAGACGTGACTTAATCTTAGTCATTTACACTGAGTACCTTTCATGCCAGGTATTTTTTTTATGTTTGAAACATTAAATGCCAAGTTTAGTGTCATCCGTAAGGAAAACGGTTAGCTTTACAGCACTAGGCATATTACACCTTTGGACAATGTGTGGATGTTTTTTTTTTGTTTGTTTGTTTTGCGGGAGAGGTGTTGGGGGGGGGGGGGGGGGGGGGGCATGCCAACAAAGAGGATAGTGCATCTGAAGGGTTCATGTTATGACTCCAAATTGCAATTCCCTTAGCAGTTGTGTGAACGCTGAAATATGATGTCACAGAGATAAAAGGGCATTACATCAAAGCATGGCCAACTCATTTCTCTGAGTAGCACAGCACTGACAGTAGAACGATCTGATTGGATGGTGAGTGTTTTAAAGGTGATGCCATGATATCATCATTGCATAGTTTTTTTTATGTCCTTATTCTTAAAATTATATTAGATTCTAAAAAAAAAAAACGTTTAATGCTGTGAATGTGCTGTACCATGATAAGCCTAATGAGCAGCACATTTGAACAAAAAGGACACATTTATTTTTAGAATGTTAATCACTGCCATTGACGACTTTAGAAGTCAAATATCCATGTTAACTGGGAAGGCTGGCGACCGGTTTAGGGTGTACACCGCCTCCCGCCGGAAGATAGCTGGGATAGGCTCCACCACCCCCGCGACCCTAGAGAGGATAAGCAGTAAACAAAATGGATGGATGGATGGAAAGAGCCACCTATTAAACACTCATCTTTAGACGTGACGGTATAGACAAGCTCGATGCACCATATATGGTATATGAGATGTGTCAGAAAAGATATACGTATTTCAAATCCGAACTTTGAGTTTTCCCTTGTAATGTGGGCCAGATGATCAACCAGCACGTTCATAAAGAGATCCTGCAGTGCTTCGTTCAGTTTGCGAGATGAGGCGATAGTTGTGGTAGGACAGCTGGTGGTTGCTTTATCAAGACAATGTACTGCTCACATTCGAGAGTTCCTGGCTGAGAAGAAGCAACCTACCTCACCCAACCTGGCTCGATGTGTTATTCCTCTTTCCCAAGCTCAAGGGGGTCATCAAGGGGAGCCATTTTAAGATGACATCAAGAGGGCCGTGACAATCGAGTGGCCGAGGATTCCCGATGAACCCTTTCAGGAGTGCAAGAAGACATGGCAGAGAAGGTTGGGAAAGTGCGTTGGACTCACGGGGTTTACTTCGAAGGAGAAAACCTGCAGGGTGAATGTGAAATATCTTTTATGACATCAGCCCGTTCTGACACAGCTTGTATATAAAATATGAGCTATTCTCACAAAGTCAATATAAATAATATAGTATATCGACTTGGAGAAACATGTTGAGAATAAAGGACTTATGATGTAAATTACTTTAAGAATGTGATTATAGTTAATTGCTTAACACAAGGGATTGTTGCCTTTTTAAGCAACTGTGGTCTTTGTCTGTCTCTCTCTCTCAGTTCATGCAGTGGTCAGGTCCCATCTGGCCGTCTGTCTCTCAGCTCTTTCAGCCCTTCAATGGCTTGTCTGCAGTTCAAGGAGAAGGCAGTCAGAGACCACATTCATCACAACGCTCACACATTACACTTTCAACCGCACACGTGGCCATTGTACAACACACCTCCTCACTAGGCCTGTCTAGTTGAGAGTCTCTTCACTGAGCTTAGGGTGTCACCGAAGAACAAACATACTGTACACGCACATAAAGCATATATACACACACACATACGGCACACAAAGTGAAACGGTGGTCTCCGGCTTTCTGCATCCACTGCTCTGTGATGGTTGACAGTTCGGGAGCACTCCTCAGCTACGCGATGTAACATAGTCATGCACTCTGGCTGCATCATCTTAAATATTCACAAGATGCAAAAATTACCAAATGGGTCTATTTCCAGCCCAACGCTCAGTGAATTATATATCGTATTTAGAAGACATTAAGTGGTTTTAGGCTTGGGCAAATGGTATGTGACTTATGTTTTGTTTTTCCAAGTTCAGCGTGGCTGTAGGTCGTGCAAATCGCCTCTTTCCTCTGCATTTGATGTGCAAAAGGCATCAGCACCATGCAAGCCTGCACAACAAGCAGGAGACATCTCAGCTAACTGGAGTGCCAGAGTCAATGAAGCAGGAGCTCGGTCTGCTTGATTTTTTTTTAAAAATGACCAAGCCAATTAACACAAGCCTTTGGAATGCACTAGAATATCTCAATAATCATGTTTTCTCATCCTATCCTAACTTATACATTCCTGGGTCACAAATCTTAGTTACGTCTGATATATATTGAGATCCAAAACAAGAGCCATCTTAAATGTTTACATTTGCTTTCAATGTGTTTACTGTTTTTGTACTTAGAATACAATAGAATCAAATTATTGATGCAACGATACACATAATTGTAATGTGTCTAGTCCAATGAAATGGAGCATAGCAGCTCTCTTAGATGCTGAGTATCGGGATAGATACAGTAGATGGATGGATGGATGGATGGATAGATAGATCACCACAAGAATAAACTGAGTTATGACTGTTGAGACAGTGTCAATCTCATTGCATTATCTTATTTTGATACAGCTCTCGTCTTGGTTCTCATTGTACTGTGCAGGGTACCTAATGAATTGTGCTGTGAAGGAGAGGTCTTTAATAAATGACTTCCTAATGAGCAACATGCATCTTCCCTGTTAACGTGAGGCAGCAACATAGACTTTTATCTGGTTCCAATTTAGGCTTTTATTATCTGTCTCTTACATTGTGCTCACCGAGATGTACACTTGCTACACTGCAGCACAGCCAAAGCGTGCATCGTCATGGTAACCGCAATTCATTCGCTGATGCCGATTCTAAACAGCGTAATCAAAGCTGGACGCGACTTCGGCTCAACCTCTTCTTTCACAGTGACTAAAGCGCTCATTGATCTGCTTCATTCTATGGCCGGCACACGCTGAAATGTTTCCTTTCACTCACTGTTCCTTCTCTTAATGCCATTTGCACAGCGGGGAGGAAAGAGGCGCTTTAGACTCCCGAGGCTGTCCCCGGATGGTGGGCTCTGAGAAGCACTGACGTGTCTGCAGAATGTACCTTGAAGGATATGAAATATTTTCTCCCCACTTTTTTTTCTTCTTTTAATCTCACCATCTCACTCTCTCTCTCACCAGATTGTATCAGGATAGACTGTAATCTCAGTAAGTGTCTCCCACCATTATCTACAATATTGTGATTGAAAAAAAAAATACATGCACTTTGATGTATTCCTGCAGCTCACTGCTCTCATATAAAGCTAACATTATTATGTCCAGCAGTATATTCTGTTCACAACTGGCCTTACTGTATATACGAGGTAGGCAGGTCACTTGCATAGTGAAATGAGTAGAAGAGCTGTAGCATAAAATCTTCACAAAAGATCCTAATAAGTGATTGATTTTTTTACATGTTCATTATTGTACTGTAGTCACTTTGCAGTGGTGTAAAAACTGCACTGGATCTTGCTGTAAATTAAAAAAAAATATTAGAAAGATCTCTATGTCGGGGTGGGCAACTTTTGGACTTTTGTAGAAAGGGGCCATATTTGACGTACTGTATGTATGTGTGTGTGTGTGTGTATGTATATGTATATACATATATAATTATATTATTGTTTTTAAATGTTATAATTTAATGAATGATTTAGCAAATTATTTAAGACGAATTATTATTAACGATTAAAAACTATTAAGTGTAGTATGTATGTATGTTTTTTAACTAATATTTTTAATTGTACTTTTAACAGTAGATAAATTAGCAAATTAGTTAATAAGATAAATTATACATCAAAAATATTTTTTTGGGGAAAAAAGGTAATCTAATGCAGCAAATCTCTTCTCATTGTAAATGTTGGCTGTTGTACACTGGTCCTAAATACTCCACAATAATTAAAGTATTGCTACACTAATTAAAATCAATCAAACAAAAGATATTTTTTCCAGCAATCCAATGTTCTTTTTTGCTTTTCATTTTATCTCACAAAGGCGGAATTTTTGACACAGCTCATATTTTGTCTCTCATTATTAGTGTTGAGGTGTACCTAATGATGTGTCTGTTTCTGTGGTTGTGTTGCATTGCTCTATTCTAATTTGGGTGAAAATAAATATATTGCGGCGGCACAGTTAGAGCGTCAGCCTCACAGTTCTGAGGACCCGGGTTCAATCCCCGGCCCCGCCTGTGTGGAGTTTGCATGTTCTCCCCGTGCCTGCGTGGGTTTTCTCCGGGCACTCCGGTTTCCTCCCACATCCCAAAAACATGCATGAATTGGAGACTCTAAATTGCCCGTAAGTGTGGATGTGAGTGCGAATGGTTGTTTGTTTGTATGTACCCTGCGATCGGCTGGCAACCAGTTCAGGGTGTACCCCGCCTCCTGCCCGATGATAGCTGGGATAGGCTCCAGCACGCCCGCAACCCTAGTGAGGAAAAGCGGCTCGGAAAATGGATGGATGGATAAATATATTGCACATTTGGGCTGTCATTGCAGTGTAACAGCACTGCCGTCAAGTACAGCTACACTTGGCATTTGATGCAATCCTATGACAAATTAGCTCTACTGATGTCTGACGATAATAGCCGCAGTAATCAGCCTTTATCTTTGTTGAGAAAACAGCCCGACTCATCCCCGGTTTAGAGATGCAGCCATGTCACTAATCCCACTTCAGCGGGTGAGCAGAGATTATATTTGCTCTTGTTTGTCTGCTATCCGATCAATAGATGAGTATGAGACAAAATTATCACGGCCATCAGGAAGGAAGATAGCAGTGCTTGCTGCCAATTCCTTCTCTTTAGAGTGATTGCCTTTGTAGAAGACTGTCTATTTATAGCTGCTTAAATCATGATATGTCGTTGAATACTATTATGCAAATCCAAATGAATCAGTGATTGAATCTAACTAGTCACCCTGCATCCCCAGACAGTCGTTATCCTGCTTTAATGTGTGATGATGCTCGAAAAGCGTTCCTGTTTCATCACAAGTTTTAATTGTTAAGGACATTATGAGCTAAAAACAAAACAAAACAAAAAACTACTTAATCCATTCAATTTAAGCAAAAATAAGAAGAAAAACAATAGCATTAATCATAGTTTGTGTCTGGAAAATAAAAATTGGATTAATGAAAATGAACTTGCGGCCGAGGTATTAATGAGACTGTTGGAATGTTTAATGGGGATATGCTCTCACCTGAGAGACACACACTTTAATTTCACTGTCTAGACTACATCTTAAAAAAAAAAGATAAAACAAAGCTGTACGGTATTGGCCATGTGTATGGATTCTGATAAAAGTCATCACAATACTTGAGTGCTAGCCCAGCCGTTGTGTAACATTAATGTCGGGCGATGTAAATAATGAGCTGACAATAGTATTGTGTGTTCTTCAGGTTGTTTTTAATAACATTTTTATGGATTTATTGAACATGCCACTCTCAAACAGAACCTAAATTTTATGGAGACTGTCTTGTCAATCCATTCCAGGATCAAACTGTTGCTTATTATGGGCATTTTAAGAAACATGAAATTCTTAACTGTCATATAAATGTAAGAAGAAGTTGACCATTGTTAATGGTCAAACTTTAAATCACTCAAGCGTGTGCTTACCCTTGAATTTGACGATGTGTGACAGTCACAAAGTGCATAGGGAAATGGAGAAGGATATGTTATGCTTTTAAACAGTCTTAATTTGTTATTAATGTGAAAAATATTCTTATTACTTTTTAAAATGTAACAGACCCCACACATGATGAGGAAAAGCTCAGCAGGTGCATTCTAAGTGCTCTTGTGTGTGGTTTACTAGAGAGGACCAACACAGCACAACAACTTGTGAGATAGGTTAAAGTACAAATACACAAACCAGCGCCTCTATACTTGTGTCCGGCAACAACGCGAGCTTCAGACCACTTCTTAATTGGTCATTGTTCTGTTTCACGTCACAACTCAAAAACATTAGGATTTGTATATTGAATAGGTTTAACATTTACAATTTCCAGCACTGACAGGGAAAATGACTTTTAACACACTTTTTCCCACAATATAGGGTTACTTTTTTAGAGACATCCAAGAATCGAGACCTTTGCTGACTTGGATTGCAAAGGATGTAAAATGATCTAATTTGGCCCGATTGGCGTAAAAACTGTGCCAAACAAATCATGCAAGTTACTCGTTGTGGTGACCACTGATGGGACAAGCCGAAGGTCGCAACATGTCCATATGTGTGTACCCTGCCTAAGGAGCCAGTCTTAATTGCACAACCTCAAGAGTACTGGATTTTACCGGTTTCATTGTATTACAGAGTAGTTTTTATAATTGTGTCTCATATTGATCTATTGATCTGACTTGAAGCATATTTAATGGGTAGATTAAGTGTTGCATTTGGACACATTAAGGTTCCTTATTGGATTGCGGTGTTTTTATCAAAGGCAGGTAAGTTGTGTGTGTATTATCAGTTGTGTGTGTGTGTGTGTGTATGTATGGAGATGCAGAAGGTGTGGCCAAAAGTAATGCAGAAATGGGATATGAAAGTTTTTTGTTTTTTGTTTTTCAGCCTCAGCCAATTATATGCTCTCTTAGTCCAGCAGGTGGCACTGTACCAACATCTACAGAAAAAGGATGTGCGCTTATCTGATTTCCCAATGCATGTGGGCCACTTCAATTTGTCACCAAATGAGCTTGTTAACGCTGCAGATGTATTGATGGATGGCTGTCTCGTGGAAGAATTTGATGAGGGGGAAATTAGAGGCACATGTAAATCATGCAATTAGCTGCTTAAATTATTTATATCATTTAGGGGGAATTATAGTTTATACCAACTTGATTACAGAATGAAGACTTCAAGTCGCTTAAGCAGGGATGTAGTCTGTTTTTGTAGGGGTTGTTGGGGACACAACACATCTGCCTCATCTTCACAAGCCAATCACAGTTGCAGCCATAGAAGGCACGTTGAGCAGATCAGAATCGCAAGGGTTTGGTTGTGCAAAATGACATGATCGCCATACTTTGATTCTTATACAGTATGCCTACAAAAACTGAACACTATCTTTGAAGTTATCTTTTTTTTAATCCATTTTGGATATAAGTGGAGATCAAAACAGAGACAATTTCTCTTTATTGCCCTCGTGTGCTTTTGTGTGAAGCACAAATAAGGGGTCAAAACGGCGGCAATAATAAAGGGAGGTCTATTTATCATCCCATGTAAAGAGAATGTTTACGATTCCCTTTAAAAACATAAAACACCAGAAATATCATCATCATTCATTCGACCAGCACACTGAGAAGCAAAAATGCTCCCTATTTGACACCCCTTAATAAGCCTCACTTCCTTCAATAAAGACAATCCTATTGTTTTTATGATGAAGGTTTAAACTCTGAATGTTTTAGTATTTGGGCTGCACATGATTCCGTTGTGTGATTGCTTTTCAAACACTGGGGAAAACCCATCAAATATAGAGGAAGCAAGCTTTAATGCCATCGATGCCATGCACAGTCGATAATGTTCAGGGTGGGGGTGATGCTTGTGGAGTGTGTTGTAAAGATAAAACGATATGCAGCAATGGCCCCAAATCTCCCCCCGTCATACTTTTGTCTCCCTGGGGATGAATCGGCAAGGTGTGCGGAAACCACTTGATGTTTTCCCATTTATTGTCCTCTGTGCATCCCCTGTAATTGTGCACCCAGAGAGCTCAATTAGCGAGACAAACCGCTCAAGGCGCAGTCAAGCTTAGGCATGGCCAATTAGTTTCCCAAGCAATGTCAGAACTCCTTTGAACTGGCATGTCGGCCTGTTGCGCAGCCACTGATTCAGGATGACGGTGCTGCAGTGGCAAGCTTCTGCGCCGTGACCTATTTTGAAAGCGGCTAGTAAGACATAGAAAAGGCTTGGTTTTACTTCGATATAGTCATCTGCGGTCTGTGTTCTCCAATGAGAGGTAAACACCCAGCAGAGCACAGACCTCCACTTTGACGAACCAGTAACAAAACAAAAGCGATTTAGTTTGTATTTTAGCAGGACAATTAGTACTGGTTTAAGCAGGACAGCATGAAGCGGGGTACACACTTTGTTTTAACATCTTAAACGATTTAGAAAGGAATTACTGCTTTTGTGGTGTACAATGTACTCGAGATGACCAACACAGCACACCAAATGATAACGATATCTACGCCAACAATCGTCTCTCCCCCAAACCACTTGTCTGTCGTAGTACCAAGACTGACCTGTAAGGGGCAGCATTGTGCCACATGGCATCCAGATTGATGGACATTAAAAACAAAAAGAAAGAGTAGTACTATTAGAAGAAATAAAAGAAGCTAGGGTAACTTAGTTTAGCTGTTTTTAACCATGTCAAACTCTTGTCAGTTTTATTGTGGCTTACAACCTGAGAGGCACATTATACAAACACTCAACACATACATTTACCCGCTATTTGTGTGTGGCAACAGCATAAACTTCAAGTCACTTCCTGATTGGCTATTGTTCTGTTCATAAAGATTCATCACCGCCTTGCTTGGGAATTTAAATAACATCACAAGCCGTTCTGTAAATCGTGGCATTCAGGGAAGATGCATTTTCGGGGTGTGGGCATAGCTAGCTAGCTAACTGCGCGCTGTAGTGGTAGAATACATGGGAAAATAGAAACTGTGTTTGAATAATGATTCAATTCAAATGCATTGCACAAAAAATACCAAAATGTTAACACTTCTGAAACATTAAGTGGAAATGTATCGAACTAGCTAAATACAACTGTAGTGTACTTTTGTGATTCTTTTGCGTACAAGTAGAGCAAGCCCGCGTACCACACTTGGAAAATCAACAATCTGAGGCATTACGAAAGATGCAAAGAATTGCTCTTTTGCAAGCATGAGTCCATTGTGACTAAAAAATGCAAAAATAAAAAATGTATTCCTCTAAAAAATATTTTTTTAATCATAGAGCACTGTATTTGTGTTTGTTTGTCTGTCTGTTTTTTTTTTGTCCGTTCTGTCATTTATTAAACCGAGAGATGGACAGGACTTGACTATTCTCCGTCCCAGTCATGGTTGAACCATTAAATAATAATAAATGACTTTCAATCTTTTACTATGTATATAAATGTATCCAATTTAAATCGTCTGTATTCAAAAATAAAAAGAAATGTCACTTTAATAATGACTTTAATAAAAACTCAAGTATCAAGCATATGATACGTTTAGTGTTAACAGGAACGACTCAAGTGACTCAAAACAGAGATTTCTTCCTCATCACATGCACCACTTCTCCAAATAGGCTGTGTAGTTTGTACAATTGTACTGACAAACACTGCAATCAAAATAGTACCTCTTATCTTTGCACTTGCGCACGTCATAAGTAAAAAACTAAGTCAGTTCCAACTTTCCTTTCTCACCCTTGAGCATAAGTTAAGTGCAAATTATTGGTTGCGAGAGTGATATGTGAATGAATGGACGCCACCTGAGTGGCATTGTTCACTTTGAGAGCATCGTCTGATGAGAGAGGACACCGAGCCCGTTCAGCGTAATTGTCACTTGACGCTCTCCACCTCTTAGGCAAAGGACCTGAGGTACTCCTGCTGGGCGATAAGCTGAATGACAATGAGTGGCACGCGGTGAAGGTGGCACGTCGAGGGAAACATTTGCAGCTCTCTGTGGACAATGTCACCGCCGAAGGTAATTTCAGGTCACGCAAATGAGGGCGTACGTGACACTTAACACACATCTTGGTCTTCTTCAGGCTTCATGAGCGGCGCTCACACCCGCTTGGAGTTCAACAATATCGAGACGGGCATCATGACCGAGCGCCGGTTCACCTCTGTGATCCCTTCCAACTTCATCGGCCACCTGCAGGCCCTCTCCTTTAACGGGATGCTGTATCTGGACCAGTGCAAGAACGGGGACATCTCCTACTGCGAGCTGAATGCACGCTTCGGCATGCGACACATCGTGGCCAATCCTGTGACCTTCCTGACCCCGGCCAGCTACTTAGCCTTCTCCACCTTGCAAGCCTACGCATCTATGCACCTGTTCTTCCAATTTAAGACCACCAGTCCTGACGGTCTCATACTGTACAACTCTGGAGACGGGAGTGACTTCATTGTGGTGGAGCTGGTCAAAGGGTGAGCTTACAGTGCTTACATTTAACCAAACTGCATTAATGTTTTCACGTAGATATATTTTACACATTGTTGAACTTCCTTTAAATGTGTAGATTGACGGTTGTCAGGACGCAAAGTAGCAAATCTCTCCAACAATTCGTTGCAATTTCCTTTGTCCACAATTGGAATCCAACTGTGACCCAAGTCTTTACGATTCAGCTACTGCTGCACCAAATTATAATTCCAGCCATCCATCCTCTATAACGCTTGTCCTCATTAGGGTCCCGAATGAGCTGGAGCCTATCCCTGCTGAGCTTGGGTGAGTAGTCGGGTACACCCTGGACTAGTCACCAGCCAATCACAGGGCACATACAGATGAGACGTCACCAACCTTTTTGAAACTGAGACCTATACCTAGGGTACCTATTAATGCGATGGGCTACTTGTTTAATAGACACTTCCAAAAACCGAACAAATTGATATTACCTTTAACTACATTATTACTTCATGGTTTTAATTTGTGTGAAGACACTGATCATGTTAATAAATCTCACAATAATTATCAATAAGGATTTAACAAGGTGCCCTGCGATTGGCTGGCAACCAGTTCAGGGTGTACCCCGCCTCCTGCCCCATGACAGCTGGGATAGGCTCCAGCACGCCCGCGACCCTAGTGAGGATAAGCGGCTCAGAAAATGGATGGATGGATTTAACAAGGTAGGAACCAGAAAAATATCAATATGCAACACTTTATTGTCCCATTACTGGTGAGCTATTTTTAGAACAAGCCTGTGGGCTACTCATGTGGTCCTTTGAGGCTACCTGGTACCTGCGGGAACCATGTTGGTGACATCTGATCTTGATAATCAACTGCTTTCACACCAATGGACAATCTACAATTCACCCAAAAAGCATGCTTTTGGAATGTGAATGGAAGCCGGAATACCCAGAAAAATCCCACTCAAGCACGGCGAAAAAATGCAAACTCCTTAACGGAAGGACAGAGCTGAGACCCAAACCTCAAAACTCTGAGGCAGACGCACTAATACTAGTTTAGTACGCTGCCCCAAATTATTATTCCTAGACACAAATAATCGCATATGGCCAATTCAAAATATGTGAGTTTCATCCAATACAATCGACTTTAGTGTTATTTTTCACGAGCCACATCTTTAGGTCTAATCTTATTAAGTTCCACTGCAATATACAACCAAGTTTTCTAATAACCAAAATATGAGAAACACCTCTCAGTGAAGTTTTATTTTACACCCAAAACTACAAGTACATCAATAATCAAAAGCACAAGTAAAATTGATACAGTGCTTCAAGTGGTCCCTTGAGTGCATCCATTAAATACACATTTATGACCAAATACTGTTCAAACGACCTGGTTAGGGGAAATTAAGAGTAGGTGCAGCTGTGGTACTGTGACAAAAAAGGCACTTTCCCCTATTGAGTTCGGACATTCACAAGCGTCTGGTCACCTAAGTGGGGCAAGGGAGTGGAATGGAGGTGACGGCGCTGATGCGTTTTGCTATTCAATAAGAAATAGCATGGTATAGTTTCCCACTGACAAACATTGTACAAACGTTCTCGACGAACAAACATAGCACAATTAGTACTTCTTGAAGTCCTGCTTGGCACTATAGCTTTCGCCATCAGAGACATAAAGGCTTAGAACACTTCAGTAGCAGTTTTCAGGTGGCTCCATTTTTTTCTGTGTAATGCAGCCACTTGCAATTTGCAACTCTCACTATTTTCAGAATCTGACATCAAATACTAACTACAAGAAGACTTAACACATACGATATTTTATTGACATTTTATGATAACATTTAAATACAGACAAGATAACGAGGTGGAAAGCGGGTTCTTCGGCAGAAAGAGAAGAGGAAAGCACAGAGCATAGAACTGAATGTGGGGCTTTGAATGTTGGGACGATGACAGGAAAATCTCGGGAGTTGGTTGACATGATGATTAGGAGAAAGGTTTATATATTGTGTGTCCAGGAGACCAGGTGGAAAGGCAGTAAGGCTCGAAGTTTCGGGGCAGGGTTTAAATTATTTTACCATGGTGAAGATGGGAAGAGAAATGGAGTCAGGTTATTTTAAAAGAAGAGTTGGCTAAGAATGTCTTGGAGGTGAAAAGAGTATCAGATCGAGTGATGAGGCTGAAACTTGAAATTGAGGGTGTTGTGTGTAATGTGATTAGTGGCTTTGCCCCACAGGTAGGATGTGACCTAGAGGTGAAAGAGAAATTCTGGAAGGAGCTAGACGAAGTAGTTCTGAGCATCCCAGACAGACAGAGAGTCGTAATTGGTGCAGATTGTAATGGACATGTTGGTGAAGGTAATAGGGGTGATGAAGAAGTGATGGGTAAGTACGGCATCCAGGAAAGGAACTTGGAGGGACAGATCGTGGTAGACTTTGCAACAAAGATGCAAATGGCTGTAGTGAACACTTTTTTCCAGAAGAGTGGTGATGGATAGGCTGACAGATGAGGTTAGACTGGAATCCCCATGCGACCATGATGTTTGCAGATGACATTGTGATCTGCAGTGAAAGCAGGGAGCAGCTGGAGGAACAGTTAGAAAGATGGAGGCATGCACTGGAAAGAAGAGGAAGACAGGGAAGATTAGCCGAAGTAAGACAGAATATATGTGCATGAATGAGAGGGGTGGTGGGGGAAGAGTGGGGCTACAGGGAGAAGAGATCGCAAGGGTGGAGGACTTTAAATACTTGGGGTCAACCGTCCAGAGCAATGGTGAGTGTGGTCAGGAAGTGAAGAAACGGGTCCAAGCAGGTTGGAACGGGAAGGTGTCAGGTGTGTTATGTGACAGAAGAGTCTCTGCTCGGATGAAGGGCAAAGTTTATAAAACAGTGGTGAGGCCAGCCCTGATGTACGGATTAGAGACAGTGGCACTGAAGAGACAACAGGAAGCAGAGCTGGAGGTGGCGGAAATGAAGATGTTGAGGTTCGCTCTCAGAGTGACCAGGTTGGATAAAATTAGAAATTAGCTCATCAGAGGGACAGCCAAGGTTCGATGTTTTGGAGACAAAGTTAGAGAGAGCAGACTTCGATGGTTTGGACACATCCAGAGGAGAAATACTGAGTATATTGGTAGAAAGATGATGAGGATGGAGCTGCCAGGCAAGAGAGCTAGAGGAAGACCAAAGAGGTTGATGGATGTCGTGAGGGAAGGCATGATGGCAGTTGGTGTTCGAGAGGAGGATGCAGGAGATAGGCTTACATGGAAAAGGATGACGCGCTGTGGCGACCCTTAACGGGACAAGCCGAAAGGAAAAGAAGATTAGAATAAAAATATAAGGCATATTTTATCAGATAATCTATATAGTACAGTACATGTTACATAAAGAGAATGTATATAATAGTAAGAGTGCAATATACGGTAATTGTTGATTTAACATGATGTAAACGGGATTTGATTGGTGACCAGTCCAGGGTGTACCCAACATTTTGCCCAGGTGGGATATGCTCCACCTCAATCGTGACCCTAATGAGGATAAGCAACATAGAGGATAGATGAATGAAAGGATGAACATTATAAACAGACTGTAAAAGAAACATTACCCCCAGTAGAGGTATTATAGAGGTACTATTTAATCTAAATAACCAAATAATAGAATGTGGCTATATCTCTACTTTCTTTAACATTGTTACATATTTAAGGGACTATTTGCATGGCATTTTGACCTTTTCCCACAACAAAAGTAGAAGAAAAAACCCATATGATGAACATATGTAATGTTATTGGGAGCTATAATGATAGATGACAAGTCATGGGTGGAAAAACATGTCGGTGTCATCCTGCAGGTTCATACATTACGTCTTTGACTTGGGAAATGGACCATCACTGATGAAGGGAAACTCCGACAAGCCGCTCAATGACAACCAGTGGCACAACGTGATCATCTCCCGTGACAACACCAACGTGCACACGCTTAAGATTGATGTCCGCACGGTCACCCAACACACCAACGGAGCTCGCAACCTGGATTTGAAGGGTAAATTATTTGAATATTGAGTAAAATATCTGAATGGGTTGAGTTTTTCAGACTGTTCAACAGAATTTTGTTGATCACAGGGTGTCTTCTATGTTCTACAGGGGAGCTGTACATTGGCGGTGTCGGGAAGAGCATGTACAGCAGCCTGCCTCGACTGATAGCATCCCGGGAAGGTTACAAGGGCTGCCTGGCATCTGTGGACTTGAACGGAAGACTCCCTGATCTGCTGGCAGACGCCCTTCAGAAGGTGGGCGAGGTGGATCACGGCTGCGGAGGTGAGGCGTGACAAAAAAAAAAAAAAAAAAAACTGTGAATCCCAACTGTGCTCAATGTCCCATTTTTTCGTTTTAGTCGGGTCAGATCTCACTGCCTTAGGCAAAATAGGACATGTTTATGCAATAGTAGATATTTATAATAGTAGTAGTCGTTGGTTTGGTAGAATAGACTTGCTGCTTTAATCATGGAACATACACAAACTAATTGAGAAAAATATTACAACATATGAATAAATTAAGACGGCACAGTGGACGACTGGTTAGCAAATCTGCCTCACAGTTCCGAGGGACCTGGCTGCAAATCCCGGCCCCGCCTGTGTGGACTTTGCATGTTTTCGCCGTGCCTGGGTGGGTTTTCTCCGGGCACTCCGATTTCCTCCCACATCCCAAAAACATGCGCGGTAGGTTGATTGAAGACTCTAAATTGTCCGCAGGTGTGAATGTGAGTGCGAATGGTTGTTTGTCTCTATGTGCCCTGCGATTGGCTGGCGACAGGTTTTGGGTGTCGCCCGAAGATAGCTGGGATAGGCTCCAGCAGCCTGCGACCCTAGTGAGGATAAGCGGTAAAGAAAATGGATGGATGGATGGATAGATGAATAAATTATAAGTATTTTAAAATCGTGAGTTAGTTTTCAATCACCCTGTATAATACCGATGAGCTAGTGGTTAGCACATCTGTCCACAGTTCTGAGGTTCTGGGTTGGATTCTCGACTCTGGCCTTCCTGCTTGGCGGTTGCATGTACACGGAGTACATGGAGTTAAGGAAAATTAATGGCTGTAATAACAACAACAATAATAATAATTGCACCACAATTTGTTTCTAACAAAGGGAAACGTTTTCAGTTTTTAGCCTCCCTTCACTAATCCCCCCACGAGTCTGTTCAAAGCCAGGCCCCCAAACTTGATTCTTAAACATGGCCACTCATAATGCCATGCGATTATGAGAGTGCATAGTTTTGATAAATTGTCACAGAGAACTCTATCCAGCTTCAACAAAATAGCAATGCTAGCAATACTACGCTATCATTAGCACTATAAACAAGTAAATAAGTAAACTCTAAACAGCCAGGGCTGCTACACTAAATTTTACGGTTTTAAGTTTTGTTTTTCGGAATGTAAAATCAATTAGAAATCGAAAAGAGATGATAGATATTAAAAGGCGCAGTCTCAGTTACGGGGTTTATTTCTGTATTTAACACATACATAAGGCGCACCGTATTATTGGGCGCAGGCATGGTAAAACATACGCTAGTTTAAAACATATGGTAGCGTGAACGCACGCTGAAACAATGTTTTTAAAAATGCAGGTGGGAGCAAAACTGAGTTCAGTTGTACTTTATTGAAGTATTTAACAATGTACTCACGTTATTTTTTTTAATCAATCCTCATCCACAAATCCATCAAAGTCCTCATGTTCTGTATCCGAAATGAACAGCTGAGCAAGTTCTCAATCAAACACGCCAGGTTCGAGTCAGTCTCGTTGTTCAGAAATTACGCCGGCTTTTACGAAAGCTCGAACTACAGTGCAAGCAGAAACGTTAGCCCAAGCATCCACAATCCATTCAAAAATCCTAGTCTTAGTAAAGCTGTGTTCGCCATCTGTCATCTGTCATCCATCGCTCCCACGCTCCTCGCAACTTCAATTTGAACGCCCTGTTTACACCGATGTCCAGCGGTTGGTGTTCATTAATCCATTGCTCGAGTTGGTCTTCCAACTCGGGCCACCTCGCCTTGTTTCCGCGGAAACTCAGCTTCGTCTACTTGACTTGGCGAAGCTCGTTTTCCTGCTTCCTCCACTTGCGAACCATGGATTCATTGATCTTGAATTATCTCACGGCTGCTCGATTCCCATGTTCCTCCGCGTAACTGATAGCTTGCAGTTTAAACTGTGCTTCGTAAGCGTGTCTCTTCATAAGTGCAGTTTTCGCCTGCGGCCAAGCCAGCCTCCACTCGTATAGTAGCAGTCAAGCCAGATGCCCCTAATTTTGTTCATACTAGGCATTACGGTAATAGGTTGCCAACTCGCGGCGAAAGCCACCTTCAAAATAAAAGCTTCCCAATAATACTTTGGTTAAGGATTGCAACCAGCAAAGTTAATTTGAATCTTGAGATACATTAAAAAATGTAGTTTATTTGGTATCTTCGTAAAAATAAATGGTAAATGGACTGCACTTATATAGCACTTTATCTACATCATCACAGTGCCAAAGCGCTTTACAAAGCCTCACATTCACACACACATTTATAACCCAATGGGCGACTGCTGCCATGCAAGGCGCTGCCAGGCCCACTGGGAGCAAATTAGGGTTCAGTGTCTTGCCCAAGGACACTTCGACAGTCGTAGCAGGGATTCGAACCTGTTCTACCTACTGAGCCAAAGCCACCCCAACATAATCCCATTGGTATCGCAAGACAAGTCCAGATCTGTGTGACAGACCACCAAGGACTCCACTAAAAGAGGTTTGATGAAGATCTGATATTGTATTTCAAAATAAAAGTCTCTGAAAACTAATAAACTACATTTTTTAACGCATCTCAAGATTCAAATTAACCTTGCTGATTGCATTCCTTAAACGAAGAGCATTGATGTCCGTATTATTGGGAAGCTTTTATTTTGAAGGTGGCTTTCGCCGCGAGTTGGCGACTTATTACCGTAATGCCTAGTATGAACAGAATTAGGGGCAGCTGGCTTGATTGCTACTTTACGAGTGGAGGCTGACTTGACCAGCGCTATATACCTACTGGGGGCATGCCTTTCGCGTCCTCCTTCATGCGCACCCTTCCCCCTTTACGTCCGCATGGTGTCCTCAGCCACGTCTGCTTTTCCTCTGTATAAGCAGCGTCAGTCAAGCGGAGCGCTCATCACACAACAACATTTGTAGATTTTGGAACTCGGTCCTCACATAAGGCGCGCCGCATTAAAAGGCGCCCCGTCCATTTTGGAGAAAATTTACAACTTTCAAGTGTGCCTTATGGTCGTGGAAATACGGTACCTGTCAAGCAGAAATTATGCTGACTCTGTCGCTTCTGAATCCTCACAGCAGCGTGAGATCCCTTCGCTCTGCTTCTGTTTGCTAGTCTTGCCCAGTTATTATTAAATGAGGGATTAGCTTTTTTTCAGAGGTGGATACTACAACCCCAATTCCAATGAAGTTGGGACGTTGTGTGAAACATAAATAAAAACAGAATACAATGATTTGCAAATCATGTTCAACCTATATTTAATTGCATACACTACAAAGACAAGATATTTAATGTTCAAACTGATAGACTTGATTGTTTTTAGCAAATAATCATTAACTTAGAATTTTATGGCTGCAACACGTTCCAAAAAAGCTGGGACAGGGTCATGTTTACCACTGTGTTACATCACCTTTTCTTTTAACAACATTCAATGTACGTTTGGGAACTGAGGACACTAATTATTGAAGCTTTGTAGGTGGAATTCTTTCCCATTCTTGCTTGATGTACAGCTTCAGCTGTTCAACAGTCCGGGGTCTCCGTTGTCGTATTTTACACTTCATAACGTGCCACACATTTTCAATGGGAGACAGGTCTGGACTGCAGGCAGGCCAGTCTAGTATCCGCACTCTTTTACTACGAAGCCACGCTGTTGTAACACGTGCAGATTGTGGTTTGGCATTGTCTTGCTGAAATAAGCAGGGGAGTCCATGAAAAAGATGTGGCTTGGATGGCAGCATATGTTTCTCCAAAACCTCTATGAACCTTTCAGCATTAATGGTGCCTTCACACGTGTGTAAGTTACCCATGCCATTGGCACTGACACAGTCCCATTCCATCACAGATGCTGGCTTTTGAACTTTGCGTCCATAACAGTCCGGATGGTTCTTTTCCTCTTTGGCCCGCAGGACACGATGTCCACAATTTCCAAAAACAACTTGAAATGTGGACTCGTCGGACCACAGAACACTTTTCCACTTTTCATCAGTCCATCTTAGATGAGCTCGGGTCCAGACAAGCTGGCGGCGTTTCTGGGTGTTGTTGATAAATGGCTTTTGCTTTGCATAGTAGAGTTTCAAGATGCACTTACGGATGTAGCGCCGAACTGTATTTATTGACATTGATTTTCTGAAGTGTTCCCGAGCCCATGTGGTGATATCCTTTTCACATTGATGTCAGTTTTTGATGCAGTGCCGCCTGAGGGATCGAAGGTCACAGGCATTCAATGTTGGTTTTCGGCCTTGCCGCTTTCATGCAGTGATTTCTCCAGATTCTCTGAACCTTTTGATGATATTATGGACTGTAGATTATGAAATCCCTAAATTCCTTGCAATTCTACGTTGAGGAACATTGTCCTTAAACTGTTCGACTATTTTCTCACGCACTTGTTCACAAAGATGTGAACCTCGCCCCATCTTTGCTTGTGAATGACTGAGCATTTCAGGGAAGCCCCTTTTATACCCAATCATGGCACCCACCTGTTCCCAATTAGCCTGTTCACCTGTGGGATATTCCAAACAGGTGTTTGATGAGCATTCCTCAAGTTTCTCAGTCTTTTTTGCGACCTGTCCCAGCTTTTTTGGAATGTGTTGCAGCCATAAAATTCTATGTTAGTGATTATTTGGTAAAAACAATAAAGTTGATCAGTTTGAACATTAAATATCTTGTCTTTGTAGTGTATTCAATTAAATATAAGTTGAACATGATTTGCAAATCATTGTATTCTGTATTTATTTATGTTTAACAGAACGTCCCAACTTCATTGGAATTGGGTTTGTACAAAACAGTCAGAAAAACTCCTGAAAGCCAAGCTAACAGGTCATCGAAAAACTGTGGCGGTTTGGCGGTGACCACAGTGTTCCCAAGAGTGCGTGGAAAATGATTGACACCTTGTCGGTCACACATTTTCTGATAGGTTGTTCTTCTTTGGGTATTGGGGTTTCTTCAAAAACCTTAACTTGCAAACACCCCTTTAAATTCCTTATTATCTATCATGAAATCCATGCATTTGTTTTTTTTATAGCTAAACAAGCAAGCAGTTACTTTCATATAATTATAATCAAGTCAGAACCATGTATTTTTAAGGTAACCAGCAATAATGTTCAGTGTGGTAATTAAAGGATCTGAGGATGATACTTAAATGTCATGAGCATACAGTTAAAAAAAATATAGATATATTTTGTCTTTATTTGTATTCAAATGTATTTCTTTGTTTTTTTAACTTTCATTTCTCTTCCATCCATCGTAACTCTTGAGACACATTCTGACCAGCCAAAGCATTATTATCACAATATAATGCACAATACGAGAGCTGAGATAATGTTGATGTTGCTGCTTTGACAAATTGAAGAGACAGCCTTGTAAAATCTAATGTGTGTATATGTCATCACCGTGCAGGTCCCAGCACCACCTGCACAGAGGACTCCTGCCACCACCAGGGAGTGTGTCTGCAGCTGTGGGAGGGCTTCTCCTGTGACTGCACCATGACAACCTACGGGGGGCCATTCTGTAGTGACCGTAAGTACGATTTTTGCTTCATTCAGGCGAGGAAATATCCCTCTTCTGAAAATCTGATTTGTCACTAAAGGTTGGCATTACAAGACACTAAAGAGAAAAATAATATTTATTTTAAGCACATTTAAATGCTTTCACAATGAGTCACCACAGATGTCTGCATAGATTACCTAAAATGTTCCCCCTCACAAAGCCCACAGCGGGTGTCATGGCCGCCTAGTGCTAAACTGGTGTTGTCTTTGTTTTTTGGCTGTTCTGGGAACAAACACTGACACACACTGGTGTGTCTTGTTTTGAATTGTGAACTGATTAGTATACGGAGATAAAACAGCCATATCTTGTGTCCATTTTGCTTGTTCTGTTTAATTAATTGGATTTTGGATTTTCATCCCATGTTTTCAATAATTTATATAATTTGGATCCAATTCCATGAGTAAATTAATTAAAGCTAATTATTGCCTGACAAGCTGCTTTGGTAAGTGATGTATTCAAAATTTCAAGTTTAATTGACATTTTCCTCAACAATGTATCTCCAATATTGAAAACGTCAGATACTGTATCTAGAGCCCCCCAAACATGCAAGGCCTGTGAATAGGATATTATTTCTAACATTAAGACGCCAATCCAAAGTATTCATACAAGGTCTTTTTGGATCAAATGCTGCATGCCAGAACAAACTTTGTTCCATAGGATTCATGTTAATGTTTATTGGTGCGGCCCCTTCGGTGTAAGAGAAGAGAAATGGGCTTCCAATCGTTGAGGGGGCTGTTTGTTATTGTGTATTTGTATTCAAAGAAAACTATCACATTAGTTAGAATCATACAGTTTGTAACCCTCTGTGCAAACATATTTTGGCATTTAATATCGCTTTACTTGAGTTTTGAAAAAGAGACAGGTGACTTGAAGGGGTTTGCTTAATGGGAGCTTGTTTCTTTCTGGGATAAGGAGTATTGGACCTATTCTAATTTAGACTGCTATTATTTTTTGAATAAACTAGAAATATGACGGAAAATGTGTACAATTATCAGACATCAAACATCAAACAGTTTCAGACTTTATTTGTTAATAGTACTTTAAACAAATTTAAAAAACATGACATTTGAATAAAAGAAACATTCCATTTTACCCGTATCCCGAATAAGCTGTATAAAAAATGGATGGGTGAGCCATTCATTGGTACAGTATTGGATCCTGTATTTTATTTATCTCTACTAGTCTATCCAAGATTGCTTTTAGAGCAGGTAATGTAACAGCTCAGTGTAAAAGCCAGCAAAACCAATGCAGCAGATCAAAATACACAAGGTGATCATTTGAAGTAGTTTAAGCTCAAAATTCTTAAAGCACAAAAGGAAAAGCGCTGCTGAAGCATGCCAGAGAATGGAGGAAATTTGCTGGATAAATTGCTCATGTGGCAAGTGAAAATAGGGAAGATGGCAGGCAGGCTTTGTATTTACAAAAAAAGATTAGACAGTGGTGGAACACATTTGGGTGGTGCAAGTCTGGACAAAGAAAGTAAATAGAAAAAGGCATGACATAAAACACATCTTTAAAATAAACAAAATACACAATAATTAATGTACAAAAAGCTGTATGTGAGGATTAGTTGAATTTCCATAAAAATGAACTGTACCCACAATAGTCTCCATAATTTAGCCAAAACAGATTTTAAAATAAATAAATAAACATTTATTGTTTTACTGTAATGTCGAAGTGGCTCCAGGGGCATTAGTTTTGGAAAATATTAGTCTTCTAAAATATTAGTAAAGATGATGTAGCAGTTAGTAAATGAATTCTTCCCTACCAAAGCCTACTAAATTCATCTTAAATAAGTCCAGGCATAAAGTACTTTTCACTTGATTTGTCCTTTAAACAACTTGCTCTCTGCCTTTTTTGTTTGTTTTTGGCTCACTTTACTCTATTGATCCTCACTGAAAATCGATAACCTGATCTCTCTTTTTTTTAATCCGTGTGTTATTCAACTGCTTCCTCAAACTGCGTCTGACAAAGCTCTGCATTCTTCTTTCCCGCATAATGCCGCATTAAGCAAGAGAGGTTTTCCATATTCAGACATTTAGAAGAAAAATTCGACACACACCTCCCACCATTTAAATTTTTAACTGTCCAAAACCTAACAACACATGCATTGGGCCCTACAGAAACATTATTTGCTTTATTCGCTTAAATGACTTCATGAACAATCTGTTTGCTGAACAGACTTAGTGATTGTGGCTGCGTGTGCGACACCATAGGGGTAGAGCTAATTTTGCCATATTCACTGCCAAAACAACGATAGAAACATCTGCAGCTTACCGCAAGGTTTTTTCTCAAGTTAGAAGTGGGCTGAAATATCCAAGTTTGGCCACTCACAATTTAAGAGCTCCATGATAAAGCTGTTGTTTTTTTGGGAATCTATACAATAAAAACAGACGCCCGGCTGTCCCCCCCCCCCCCCCCCCCCAAAAAAATGTGTCAGTTTGATTGGCTCGCGAAGGCTACGTGCATGGTCATGTGACTGGCTTGTGTCATCTGATTGGTGAAAAATTTGTCATTTTGATTGGCTCGCGAAGGCTACGTGCGCGGTCAAGTGACTGCCTTGTGTGGTCAGATTGGTGAATTGGAGTCAAATGGCATTAGTGATCCCGTTTGATTGGCGCAACTGGCGTTCTATGCGGAGGTTGCAGATGGTGTCTAAAAATAGACGCGCACACGCAAGAATGAATAAATAAAAGTAGTGAACGGCATTTCGATCATTGGAACGGAGTAAAAGTATCGATTCTTCTTCACATAAATACTCAAGTAAAAGTAAAAAGTACGGTGCATTTAAAGTACTCTGACAAGTACAGTTTATGGGAAATGTTACTTGAGTAAATGTAACGGAGTAAATGTATCACGTTACTACCCACCTCTGCAGTTAAGTATATTATGTTCCAGATGTTTTATTGTTTTTTTCTTCATATTCCCAGTGGCTAACTTATTTGTACATTTGTATGACCGTCAAGAATGTTAAAATGTTTAAAGCCATGGCTATAAATTTAAGATGGGAAAATTTGATTTTGGAACAGATTATTTCTACCGACATGGAAAAACGGATTAGACCACCCGAGTGTCTTCAGTTTCTTGTTCATTTTTAGCGCTTGATACAACTAAAGGTACGTTTGGACAAATGTAATGATGGCAGCAAAAATAACTAATAAAAAGATATTAATTAAAAAGCTGATATGTAGCCATTTTCCATGGTTTTCTTGATAATAACCAAAATCACTGGGAATAAAATTAAGCTTAAGCATGTCAAAAAGAGCATAAAGTATCATGATTGATGTGTTCCTTTGTGTCAAAATATGAACAAATTAGTCACAGTCCAGCGCATTCAATTTTAATTTTGAGATTTCATTATTTATGAAAATTGACAAATGTCTAAAGCCATTAAAAAAACAACAACACTGTGAGTAGAAACCTTTGCCCCCTGGCAAACTGGACTTCAGAACAACTGTGTTTCTGACATGGTGCCATTGTGTCAGCCTAGGAATGTCTTTGGAACTCTGTAGTGGATAGCAATGTATTACACCAAACAGATGGCGAGAAAGATATTTGACATTCTTCTGCAGAGAGTAGACCATCTTTGAGACATTTTAGTAGGATACAGTAAACCCCCCTTTTATGGCAGGGTATAAATTCCATGCCCACCTGTGTTATAGAGAAACCAAAAAAAAAATGTTTTCCCCATAGTTTTACCCCTTCCCACATGATTTAAACACATTAAACTAATTAAAGAACACGTTTTAAATTATTCATTCGCCCCTGTTGTTGCTGTCTCGCTGTCAAGAAATGGGAGACTATGGTATAACATCACTTCGAGGTAACCAAAAGAAAAAGCTTTCTCGCTCTCACAGTTCTCCAAATAAGAGACACAGCGTGCTTGCTTCAAGCTGCTTATTTGTTACTCCCATTTGAAGCTGACTGTAGAACTGACAAAAGAGAGTTAAACATTATATATTTTAACACCAAAATGTTAGACCAAAGCAAATGCAGGATTTTCCTTTAATGAAAATCTGCTATCTTAATGCTAACTTACAAGGTAAAATGCCATAAGATGAGCTAATATACAGTACAATAGCATAGTAATTACAAACGGTAATCAGAAACCTTCAAACAACTGCTACTTGAACCCACACGAAGCAGTAACCAATACAAACAGAGCATTCACAGGCATATATTACCTCTCCTCTGTGGGAACTATTCTTATTCTTGCTCTTCATTTACATGCTGCATTTCTTCCAGTTCCACAAACGATAAACCTCAATATAGTGGAGGATGACTGTGTTTTAAAAGACCTAAAAAGAAGGATACAGCCTCGTTTTGTGTTGTGTTGGAAAAAATCTATCATAAGGACTCTTGGATCTTCATACTGCTCTGTAATGAGTTAGGGCTAATCGAGAAAGCACCCCTTTGATGTATTTTTACCTCACGCAGCTTCTATTCATTTTCAATTAACTGGCGTCCATGTTTGTGAACTCAGCACCTTCCCTCTGCTTGTGACCTGCTCCGAGCAGGAGGGCTGTGGACAGAGCACATCGTGCTGATTCTTGGATTTAGAATTCTATTGTGCAGCTGCTCTCTATAGCTCAGCTCTCTTCACTCTGTGTGACAGCCTGGTACTGATGCAACGTTGATGAGGAACTCTAAAATCTTGCAGACTGTAAAACATATTTTGGTTCTTATGTCACACTTTGTATTGATTCCCACATACTATACACAAAGCGGCATGATGCTGGTTGAGTATACTCTAAGCAATAAATAAAAGAATCTGTTGATTTATATCCTCTTTGATTCCGACTGAGAGGGATTATATGTTGGTCAGCACTCGTTTCCGACCCAATCGGAAGTTCAAAGGACATAGCGTTTAATGTTATTTAAAACCCAACATTTGATTATCTGTAATTGCCGCAACTCTGGCACACACGCACACACAGACAGACACACACACACGCACCATCGAAGCTGGAATTTTAAATGGATGCCTAAGGCGAAACCATCAGAGCACTCGCCCCAGCAGGTCCTATAAACATGAATGTATTTACATGAATATTGGATTGGCTGGCTTGAAGGATATCAACCACATACTGTCTTGGCAATTTCAAAGACTTGCAACATGGGCCGGTTAATTTGACTTTTAAATACCACATTTTGGAGCCGTTTTTGCCAATGGCGGACATAGTATTGACTTTATCTCAGCCGCAACTCAAAAATCTCGATTTTCAACTCTATTTCCTGGAGAAATGTTTCCGAAAAAGGCCCACTTGATTGTGTTGAAGCAAAATTAGGCATTTGGTTAAGCTTCATACTCATTTAGGTGGTATGTTGGAATGCAATCGCCAATAGGTAGCAACTTGGACAAAGTAAGTCAAAATTCCTTCCCGCCAAGTGTTGTTGAAAATAAAAATGATGCAGTAATACTAGTATACCCTATGCAAAAGGGATGCACAATTGAGTGCACTCAAGTCTTTTAAGTACGATTTGAGTCAGCACTTTTTTCTATCCAAAAGAGCCTCTCCATCTTGTTGGTTATAATTGGCATGTCTTGCTAATCAAAGGTCAGTAAAACATCAGTGCAAGTCCCAAAGAATAACAACTGTATTGTTTTGCATCGCGCCAGCATTTACTCAGCAGTAAACCACAAATGGACAAATTTGCAGAAAACTTGTAACCATGACTATCTATCAGTCGGAGAGGAGCTATAATAGTGTTTTACCAAAAACATGAAAACAACAGTAGTTAAGATGATTATTCATCAAAAACTATTTACCGGGTAGGACAACAGTGTTTCTGTTAACCTGTCGGGTGGTTATTCGGTAGCACAAAGCCATGTGTTCCACATTATGATACTGTCATTGCTTTGCTGGGCAAACTAAAAGCAAGTGTAATTATTGTTGAAAGCTGTTCAAATATGCTTTGAATATAAAATGTTCCTGTCACTCCAAAATGCACAACACCTATAATTTTCAACAATTTTCAAAACATGTTATAAGACCATTTTTAAATATGGCTTTTGAAATAACACCGAGCAATGGCCAGAGCGCTGTTGGAAGAAGCGCACTAAACATTATTTTGTGTTTCTGTAGCAGAAAATGATTATACGATAATTGACTGTATAAATGACAACAATGATAATGTATGGGAACAAACAAAACAGCTTTCCAAGGACCCCTTAGCTGCCCAACACGATGCCTGACATCAAATACACACACCGAACAATGCATGCGCAAATGCAGCAATAATCGGAAATGACTCACTGTGTCTGCATTGTACGGCCTGGGATATTTCTGTCTGATATCTTCATCACAAATGCACACAGGTCTCGATGATGAAAGAAAACAATAACAGCCGTCTGCCATGACCGAAGGCCGCACATTTTTCAGAGGACCCCTTAGCTACCCTACAAGGTGCCTGATGTAGAAAGAAGTTCACCAACATACGAGCAGTGCCTGCACAAAACACAGTTTAATACAGTTATAAAGATCCAAATGAGTAAGAGTCGCCACTACTCTCAGGGATTCACAAAGCTACAATAATATTAGTGTTTTTTTTTTTTCTTTTGCAGAGGAATACAAATATGCACTTGTGAGTATTGTGATAGTATCTGTGATAGTGTTGCTCCACCATCTGCTGGCACACTGTAGTGGTGGAAATGGGTCAAATAATTGTAACTAGAATACGACCACTATTGTGAATGAAGACGCTGAAGTTCTTACAGAGCGGGGGAGGGGCGTCTCATGCCGGATGCCCGAGTGCATCATTAGGCGCTGTTTTAGCAATGCCCAAAAAATCAGGACAACTGAAATGATGACAAATAGTTTAACACTATAGCTGTACAATGGAGTACTACGTACTTCTTAGTCTTTATATGTTTTCATCAATTATCTTCAAACATGTATAATGTATTTAGAAAAACAAATCTATGATTTCAATTTACAGGGTCTTGAAATGACAATGCGGCATATGCATGTAGTATCAGTGCATTGAAGGCCTCCCGTCTTGGCACATTTTTTCATACAGCTTTTTTGTTGGATGTCATTAGACTGTGCAGGGTATGTATAATGGACTCTCCAATGACTGTAAATCAGTCAATATTTTGTCTCCTCTCACCACATGCAACCATGGGAATCCATCTTCTTCAGTCCAGATGGGAAATTACACCTGAGATGGTTTTAATGTAACTCACAACGATCCACCACCTGAACAATAGAGCCTACCTTTGCTGCTCATTTAGAAGTCTACATTTCATTGTGATTGTTTTATTCCCATGGAGGCAAAGACAGACGGTAAATTGTACTCCTCGCCTGCAGGCATGAAGCCAAGCTACATGAGCGCGGCGTGACTGCCGCTGTCTTCCTTTCCTATTTCACATGCCAGTTACTGTGCTCTTTTATCTCGCTTTCTTTTCATTTATGTCAAAACTACAATGGCGTAGTTTATCCATGGGAATGTTTCCTGTCGGAGTGCTCAAACAAATCCCATTTTTATGCTTTAACTTCTATTTGAGAGGAAGCTGTGCAGGTCCTACAGGCCACAAGGATAATCCATGATAGAGTTTCAAGCTAAATCTCGTGCTTTGAGACTGAAGCTCAAAAATATGTTTCCTAAAGTTCTTAAAGATGTTAAAAGGTAGAACATATCACACATCCAAGTCAAGGAGGTGCTGTCCCATCGGAATCAAAATCAAAAGAAAAAATGGTGTGTGCCGGGATCATACCATGCAAATTTCATCAATGCACCAGTCTCCTTTTCTTGTGGCTTGATTGAATCTGGAGGTACCCTTACCTATTGGACTGATTACTGTCACCATGGCAACCAAGGCGAGCAGAATCATAATCTAAATTTGGAAAAGTAATGTGTGTATTAGCCTGAAACCATTGCCTGGTCCTATGTATGTTGACAAGTTGAGCATTATGTGCACACACTTAGTTGTCCTTTAGACACATAAAGTGAAGGCTCAACATATGCACTTTGCATCTTAGAAGGCATTTAAAACGATCAAGAGTGATTATTATTAAAAGGAGCATATTGTGTGTGACCGAGCAAGTCTGGCTCTCTCAACGGTGTTATTTCACGGTCCCAGCAACTAGTGCAGCATGCAAATTGCTGTTTTAATTGAGCCTTTTAAAACCTAGATGTACGTCTGTAGAAATATATAATGGTCCATCGCTTACATGTCCTAGAAAGGGGGATTTTTTTTAATTTATTTTTTTACCACTGATTCTTTGCTAATACTGTGGGTCAAATCCAAGACTTGACAGAGTTTAGATTCCTGCATGCTTGATATCACATAAAGATATGCCCAAGCATCGACCACTTACACATCCCATGAGAAATATTCACTGTAGCTGCTTCCTGCTCTGTATTATTTTCTACATGAGCATGGAAATACCTCTAATAGTGAGTCAAATAAAATGTGTACTTGCCAACTATTCCTGCTTTTAGTTTATTTGTTCTGTAAAAGGTCATCTTTAACAATACTTCAGTCATCACTGTTTACTTTTCACTCAAGTAAGAACCAACCACCCATTAGACGCTTTGCTCGCGACGTGTTACGGTAATCAACTCCAAAGTTAATTAAAAGCTCTGCATTTATTTGACAATTGTCGAGAATACAACGTGCCTCTCATTCATCCTTGCTGGCACTCTTCCGTGCGCCACTTGCTCGAGGGCACATAAGCATAAGGATGGGAGCAAAGGGGTTTTAATCCTCAAACTCTACTACTACACATTGGCAATAAAACTGAGAGAATACCTGAATTTAAATTTACCATAGTACTTATTTGAAAAGTAGAAGAGTGGCATGCATCACCCACCGTGTTGGTTTTAAAGTAGTTTGTTTATGTTTTATGATGCAGCCCATTGTGTCACTGAAATTAAATAAACAAGGTAGTTAAGGGCAAACATCAAATCAGTACCGAGATGCTTCCTGTCAGTGCTTGATACAGCAAAATTGTTTTTGTTTTTTAGATTAAATTAAAATTTCTCTGAACTCCTCCTCAATAATGCTCTTTGTTTTTGTTTGTATCAATATAAAATCTTCCCATCAGTAACCTGGCAGAACTCATTTTTAACCAATTTTCATCACAGCTTGTTGTCATACTATATGCCAAAGAAAGAAGCCTTAATTTTGTTAAGATACAGGAGTAACTCCATGTACAAGTGACCTAATTTACAAGTTTTCTGAGATACGAGACGTCACGCGGACAAATTTTTGTCTTGAGTTGCAAGTAAAAATTTGAGTCACAAGCGCTAGATGGTGGTAGCAAACTTCACAACAAGCAGCAGTTTGGCAGATAGTGACCAATTATTCAAAAAAGACGCCAAATATTTGCTTCAAGCTATTTATTGCTGTACTGTAAAACTAAGAATAAAACAAAAATAATTAGATGTGTCTTTAACCGAAACACATATTTTTGCCTTACGAAATTCCCCTTGCTTAATGCTAAGAGACAATGCAAAACGCCACAGACGGGCTAACAAACCTAGCATCGATGTTGTTGTGTTATAATCCTTTAAGCAACTGATATTTGACCACAAACGGTCCATCACTACACAGACTAAAACAATTATCACATGAATATATTAATCTATCTTCCGCAAAAAGTGACTAATACCACTGCAGCTTACTGAGTCAGTTGTGAAACCCATCCATCCATGCATTTTCTGAGCCGCTTATCCTCACAAGGGTCGCGGGAGTGCTGGAGCCTATCCCAGCTATCATCGGGTAGGAGGCAGGGTACACCCTAAACCGGTCGCCAGCCAATCGTAGGGCACATACAAACAAACAACCATTCGCACTCACATTCACACCTACGGGCAATTTAGAGTCCTCAATCAACCTACCATGCATGTTTTTGGGATGTGGGAGGAAACCGGAGTGCCTGGAGAAAACCCACGCAGGCACGGGGAGAACATGCAAACTCCACACAGGCGGGGCCAGGGATTGAACTGTGAGGCAGACGCTCTAACCAGTCGACCGCCGTGCCGCCCAGTTGTGAAACCCTTATTTGTTAATAGATGACACTGCTCCCTGGTGGCCAAGGCACACACAGAAGAAGTAACCCCACAATAAATTTAAGCATGAAATCATGATGTCCATACAGTACAGTTTAATTCTTTATATTCTCTTTAATTATGCTATAATAATAATAATAATAATAACTTATTCCTGTATGTTTTTATAAATTATAATACTGTAGAGTGCTATTTTTCTTAGTAAAAAGCACATTACACTTTATGGTGTTTTAGAAGGGGGCTGGAACGGATTAATGGCATTTCCATTAATTTCATTGGGGAAAGATGATTGCTATGTGTTTTGAGTTACAAGCGTGGTCACAGAACAAATTAAACCCGTAAGTCAAGGCACCACTGTATTGTATATCAACCCCGAAGTTTAAGAGGTAGACAAGAACTCAAAGTCGTCAAATCTGAACTCAGTAGCCCAGTGTTCCCTCACAGTACACTACTGAACCAATTTTCTTCTGACCCCATATTTAAGCTCAACGTGAACACTCTATTGGACACAATTTCTTCAAGACACAAATTTCTTCAAAACTAAAAACCAAGAGTCCTTTTTTTTTTCAAAGCCAGCATGTACGAGGTAGTCAATTTGAAAGATCAAATCAGTAGTTCGATGTTCCCTGTGACAAGACTGCTGGACCCAATTTTGTCAGGTATAACGGTCCTGTATGAAAGCAAGAGCCCCACTCATTTGGAATGATTTGAGATAAAAGACTGTACCAGTAACAATCCTCAGTTTTTCCGAAAGGCTTATACTGTATAAGAGAGCTGTCTGAGCAATCATCCGTCTGATTTGAGTGATTATTTTGTTTTTGTGATAGGTCTAAATGTTGGTTATCAACACAACCTGTTTAAATTTTAGACCAACATTCCTTGTCATTTATTGATTTTAATTCATCCATGTGTTTATTATATATAAATAAATCATCAAGAGTTTAGTTGCTAGCTTTGTCAGTATTTCTTTTCTCAAGTCAGTTCTCATTCTGAGTGAGAGATGAGCCCAAACATCATTTCACAGCTCAATTTCCATGGTAGAAAATTACGGTTATGCGAGAATAAAGATCATGTTAACTTGTCCTCCAGTAAAACATTCCGCAATAATACATAATCCACCACAGGTCATCATCTCACAGTGCTTTTTCAGCTTCTCAGGCTTTTAGGCCTAAGAGTAGAAGTTCTGACATTTGCATAGATGTGAAAAGAGAATAAGTACCTGAGGCAAGTCATGTCTCTTTGGCTTACTTTTGCTGCCTTGTCCTTGCTTCTCACATTAAAAAGCCTGATATGATGATGTGTTGCACTTTTTCAAGCCGTAAGGAATAGGTTGCATGTGTGTGCTACAAAACAGGTTCTGTGTAATTCTAGTGTGTCCATATGAATTTGGGTAGACCGGATTGGATTTTGGTTCACGTGGCCCTGTTGTATGTTTGATAAGTAGCAGTGGGAGGCTTCTATAATAGAAGAAGGGATTAATGAAAAGGGCTAAATCCCAGCAATTTACTCAAACCTAATTATCCAATTCACTGGCATGTGTGCTCGACAGAAATAACAGCAAAGTCTTCACTTTTTGTCAGAAAATGAAAGATGAGAAGGTTATGTCATCAGAAGCTCATGTAACAGAAATAAATGTAACATTCTCTTAAGAGCCCCTTGTGCGTTGCTGTTAATACTGTTATTCCTCGGCTTTAACTCATTGGAGACCATACTTTTTTGTTTAACCCACGTGCCTAAAATATGCCGTGGTAGATCTGCCAGACAATCAGTGAAAAAAAAATTAACAACAGCCTCTTTCACTGCCTGTAAAAGCCATCCTTTTCTCAGCTTGTTTTTCCACGTTGTCCCAGGAAGTATTCCGTCTTTGGAGGTAGTGTACTACCAGGGCCATAAGAGGGAGGGACAGCACCTCTCTATAAAAGGCCACGGCATCATGGCCGAGTGAGGGAAGTGAAGTTTACCACATTAAAGTTACTTCTACTGTAATTATCCGATTGCACTGTATGTGTAGTTGTGAGAAAGTGCACACAATTGCTGGAAAGGCCCTGCTTCGCTGGGCCCTATATAAAAGGCAAAGGCAAATAAATTTCTTATGGTTCTGATGCACCATTTTTTTTGTCAGGAATTCTGTGTGAAGGCAGCTTTTAATGACAAAATCCAGCCATCTATTCATTTTCTATCACACTTGTCATTAGAGCTGGAGCATATCCCAGCAGCTGTCAAAAGGCATGGTACATTCTGAATTGGTGAGCAGCCAATCACAGGAAAAGAAGATCCCTAATTATTTCATTCACGGCTCGCAAATTGTCATCATTGGTAAGTCTTTATTTAAAATCGAATTAACTAATCATTCTATGACCTCTCTCAACCTTTGGACATCGTGCCCCAGATCGCCAGAGACTTATAGACTGATAGCTCATTAGAATGCAAACTGACACAGACAGCGCTGTGCATGTTCAATAGATAAAGATAAACACAAGCCACAGCAACGGTTGCGCTCAGAAATGCGAATGGTTACTTGATGATTAGTCACACGGTTACATGACTCACCCAGCAAACATGGACGGCTGGAGTGGGAGTTCGGTCGTTATAGAGTGTTTTAAGAAAAAGTAAGACAATCAACATTCACACTACCATTCACCGTGTTCACACAGTCGTCGCATTGCCTCAGACTAAATGCTGCACGACGCTCACTGACTTCAATCTGCTGGACACTGCGGCATCCCATTATCATTACTGTATACTATGAAGTTCATTTATTTACATCATCCATCCATCCATAATCTACAACCCCAATTCCAATGAAGTGGGATGTGTTAAACATAAATAAAAACACTGATTTGGAAATCATGTTCAACCTATATTTAATTGAATACTCTACAAAGACAAGATATTTCTTGTTTTTAGCAAATAATCATTAACTTAGAATTTTATGGCTGCAACACGTTCCAAAAAAGCTGGGACAGTTGGCAGAAACGGCTGAAAAAGTTGAGGAATGCTCATCAAACACCTGTTTGGAACATCCCACAGGTGAACAGGCTAATTGGGAACAGGTGGGTGCCATGATTGGGTATAAAAGGAGCTTCCCTGAATTGCTCAGTCATTCACAAGCAAAGCCTCTTTGTGAACAAGTGCGTGAGAAAATAGTCGAACAGTTTAAGGACAATGTTCCTCAACGTACAATTGCAAGGAATTTAGGGATTTCATCATCTACGGTCCACAATATCATCAAAAGGCTCAGAGAATCTGGAGAAATCACTGCATGTTAGCAGCAAGGCCGAAAACCAGCATTGAATGCCCGTGACCTTCGATCCCTCACGCGGCACTGCATCAAAAACCGACATCAATGTATAAAGGATATCAACATATGAGCTCAGGAACACTTCAGAAAACCAATGTCAGTAAATACAGTTCGGCGCTACATCCGTAAGTGCAACTTGAAACTCTACTATGCAAAGCAAAAGCCATTTATCAACAACACCCAGAAACGCCGCCGGCTTGTTTGGGCCCGAGCTCATCTAAGATAGACTGATGCAAAGTGGAAAAGTATTCTGTGATCCGACTAGTCCATATTTGAAATTGTTTTTGGAAATTGTGGACGTCGTGTCCTGCGGGCCAAAGAGGAAAAGAACCATCCGGACTGTTATGGACGCAAAGTTGAAAAGCCAGCATCTGTGATGGTATGGGGCTGTGTTGGTGCCAATAGCATGAGTAACTTACGCATCTGTGACGGCACCATTAATGCAGAAAGGTACATACAGGTTTTGGAGAAATATATGCTGCCATCTAAGCAACGACTTTTTCATGGAGGCCCCTGCTGATTTCAGCAAGACAATGCCATACCTCATTTTGCACGTGTTACAACAGCGTGGCTTCGTAGTAAAAGAGTGCGGGTACTAGACTGGCCTGCCTGCAGTGCAGACCTGCGCGTTATGAAGCGTAAAATACGACAATGGAGACCCCGGACTGTTGAACAGCTAAAGCTGTACATCAAGCAAGAATGGGAAAGAATTCCACCTACAAAGCTTTTAACAATTAGTGTCCTCAGTTCCCAAATGTTTATTGAATTTTGTTTAAAGAAAAGGTGTTGTAACACAGTGGTAAACATGACCGTGCCCCAGCTTTTTTAGAACGTGTTGCAGCCATAAAATTCTAAGTTAATGATTATTTGCTAAAAACAATCAAGTCTATCAGTTTGAACATTAAATATCTTGTCTTTGTAGTGTATTCAATTAAATATAGGTTGAACATGATCTGCAAATAATTGTATTCTGTTTTTATTTATGTTTAACACAACACCCCAACTTCATTGGAATTGGGGTTGTATAATATTCAAGATTATTTATTGTCATTGTACAAGACCTACAACGAAATTCAGATGCTGGACAGTCTCAGCGGAGTTGATACCAAGAGCCTCTTTGACAGGTTTGCTTTCCTGGGTGTTCTCAGGAAGGACAGCGGTTTTTGTGGCTTGTTTACTGGCATTGTGGTGTTTGTATTCCATTTGAGGTTCTCTGAAATGTGTGTGCCCAAATATTCGAAGCTGGACACTCTCTCTACCTCCTCCCCGTTCATGTGCAGTGGTATATCTCGCTTCTTCTTTTTTTTGTGTGTATGTGTTAAGTGTCAGATTATTTTCTGTGCACCACTCTGTCAGCTTCTGTACCTCCTTTATGTAGCAGACTCATCACCTTTGCTAATGAGAACAGTAATGAGCGTACAAGTAGTAGCTTATACTGCTTCTCACGATTAGCGTCACAGGTGAGCTGAAGCCTACCTCAGCTGGATATACCCTGAACTGGTTGCCAGCCAATTGCAGTATATTTATACCTCTATCGTATGTATATGTAAAATCATAAAAGAGCACGGTGCAGAATCCTCAATGATGTGAAGAAAAATCTTAAGTGTCGGTCGGTTTGAAACTCACAGAAATCTCTGGCAATTTTCCATCATCTCTGATGGAAAAATTAAGTTCAACAATAATAGATTCCATTGGAGGACACCATGGAGAAAGAAAAAGTAATTGGTAGAAATTTGAAGTTTGGAAAAGATCACCTGGATTTTCCACAGCACTGCTGGCAAACAATTTGTGGACAGATGAGTGTACCAAAAATGAGTTGTTGGAAGGAACACAGAAGGCTGCGTGGATAAAAAAGGAACAGCACACTTCCATCAAAACCTCATCCAAAAAGTATGCTTGATGGGGAATGGGGGTTTGGGACTGTTTCCCACCTCAGAGCCTGGATGCATTGCTATCATTGACAGAAAATGAATTCCCAAGTTTGTCAAGACATTTAGCAGGACAACTTAAGACCATCTGTCTGCCAATGAAAGCTAAATATGGAGATAGGTGATGCAACAGGACAATGACCCAAAGAACAAAAGTACATTAACAACTGAATGGCTTTAACAGAATAAACTATGTGCACCTTCTGGAGTGGCCTACTCAGTCTTGACCTCAACCTGATTGAGATGCAGTGGCATGACCTCAAGAGAACGGTGCAGCATCAGACGTACAAAGAATCTTGATGAACAGTTTTGTAAAGGAGAATGGTCCAAAATTCCTCCTGATTATTGTGCAGTTCTTATCTATAATTGTAATTGGTGGGTTGAGGTTATTGCACCCAAAGGATGGTTAGTTATTAAATCCAAAAGTTCACACTGTGACGTTTGCATGTGTTTAGTAAGGATATGGAAACATAATTGTTTATGAGGTACTAGTTTAAGAAAACTCTCTTCGTCTATGTACAGTGGTGCCTTGAGATACAAGTGCCTAGATTTACAGATTTTTTGAGATATGAGTCGTCGCTTGGCCACATTTTTTGTCTTTATTTCCTCTTATGTCTAACAACAGTATCTGATTTTGCAGTATACTGCACGGCGTCCGAGAATTTCATTCAACATAACATCCACGCTGTCATGGATCTAATTTGTACAGGAAAAGCATATACAGTAGTTTTATCATTTTGTGAAGAGTTAAGAGATACATTCTCCAATCTCAGAGCCTTGATACAGACTCTTATTGAGAACACTAATTAAAGACTTACTTTTTACATGCCTGCGATTGGAGTATCGTAGTCACTCATCGGGTGAAATGGTCTAGTTGCTAAATGTAACTGACTGCGATGCCAGCAACTTGACTTATACTGTCAACATCCCTGAGAGGATCGTCAGGCTGAAAATATGTGTCTTGTGATAGAGCTCAGCCAGTGTAATTACCTGGCAGCACATTTGCATCTTAAAGGGAGGTTGTGTCTGAAAGCCCCTCGTAAGGCAGAGGGGGAAATGATAGGATTGTGCTTTGAATGGCACGCAGAAGAGCTATTACATGTAGATATCTCAGGAAGATTGTAATTGAATATTTACATATTGGAATGTTTTTCCTTCATTTGAATTAATAGACCTTTTTCACTATTATTATTCAACATATATTTAATGTTATTATATACTGTATATTGTAATAATATATTTCTTGCATTATTTTTCCTAGAAATATAACTGACTTAAGGATGTCATGCCTTGATTAATGTGGCGTGTAAATAATTGATTCAAAATCCATTAAAGCCATTTGTGTAGCGTGGTCCGTTCGTGCTTGGAACACAAGGCAATGGCATGCCAGTGAAATTCAACAATAAGCAGTGATGACATTAGTATTTTTTTTCTTCCTCGAGCAACAGCAGCAGCCTCACTCTGTCTTCCGTGCGCTCTTATTTAAGTCCCATTTATTTAATTTTATTTTTTGCCCTGCTGTTACATTTTAGAACTTAAACATCTCCTTTCTCATCTGTACATCCCATGTACTTTTCACCAAAGGAAAGATGCTATCAGGCTTTCATATGGTGTATAACAACAAATACATTCTCAGACATTTTAGGCGGACGTCTCTCGTCTCAATAACAATGGAAAAATTACTGTTTTTACAGGTAGGTTACCATTGCCTATTTATCTGCCAGATGTGCATGTGGTCTCCATTTATCTTTGTGCCCCCAATGTTTTTAGTTACCATGACATCTTCTTCATACTTCAGCCTTCATCTTCCTTTTTTTTTCATTTGCCATTACAGATTAACTCAATAGGATAAGAACCATTTTTTTCCCCTCCAGATGATGCCCTGTTTGAATCCTATCTAGAACACCAATGTGTATATTGACTAATCTTAACATGCGGTTTCCGTAGTTTAGCCCAAGATTATGAATGTCATTTAATAATGTTTTTACAAATATTTTTATCTTTATTGAAATTAGCTTCAAGTTTAAAAATGGTATTTAAAATAGAATAAATTATATTACAAGTGTTGAACAATCTCTGGTGCTACAGCAGCATTATCTCCCCTCATCTCAATTTGGACTTCATCGATATGTGTCAAGGAATGTATAGAAATACGAAAAATTATACTATAAAACTATACACCCCAGTCACCTTTCATCATGGAGCTAGTTTTTAGTCCCACCCAAAAAAAATCCAGCCAGCTAAAATGGTGAGAAAGAATTTTGAGCTGTATCTTAATAATTCACTATTATATTGTTCTCAGTATTTGCGCATGTTTTCAGCACTTACTCCATCTAGCTTCAAACATTCATTCATTCATTCATCTTCCATTCCGCTTTTCCTCACTAGGGTCGCGGGCATGCTGGAGCCTATCCCAGCTATCTTCGGGCGAGAGGCGGGGTACACCCGGAACTGGTCGCCAGCCAATCGCAGGGCACATAGAAACAAACAACCATTCACACTCACGTTCACAACTATGGGCAATTTAGAACTGGTCGCTATCATATTTAATGTATTTAGAAACAAATCACGCAAACGACTACAGTGTGTGTCAAGTGCCAAGAATGCATCGGCCACCTGAATGAAGCTTGTGTTATAGTGTAAAAAAATATATATATTGAGTATATTAGTAATAAAAGGCAGCATAGAAAGAGATGAGTAACTGCATTTCCTTGATACATAAAACACAGTTTAGCTTTCAGAAACATCTGGAAAGGTTAGGCAAAATGCTCATATTAATAATGCAATATTGCTGTTCAGTGTGCTGCGTGCACATTTGATTATGACATTGTTCATAAACACATGGGAATGTAACAACATGGGACTACGGTGGACAGAAATTGTACGAAAAAGTTGAAGCTTCCATCCCCCAAATTAATCGACTGATATTTTGTAAAAAAAAAAATTAAAAAATGCTAGCAACAGCAGTTTTATAACATGGTTTTACTAATTTCATCTCCTGACTGGGAGATGCCTGTGGTGCTCGGTGATTGAAATTTTTTTTTATGAATTTAAAGAATTAATAATGTAGGTTTTGATCTATGGACACATTTTACAGTAGGTTTGGGTAACTATGCATTGTTTCTCAATGAGGATTGATGGAGTCCTCAATACATCTGTCCTTGCATGCTGAATGCCCATCTCTCAGCATTCACAGAATATATATTTTACTTATTTTCCAACAACAATTCTAAATGAACTGTGAGACATGTTCTAATGTCTTCTATCAGCCCCTTTGCTTCACTAGTTTTGTGGTGTAAACCTTATCTTTGAGATATCTCCATTTACCTAAAAAATCCATTAGGTCTGGGGAACATGCAGGGACGGTACCCCTACCTTGATCCAAGCCGAACATTCAAGCACTTTATGACAAATCTCTTTTCTTCAGAAGTTAATCGTATATTTTTCATTCTTTAGGGTGACTTGCACTTGAAAATATACAAAATAAATAAAATACGTGACGAATGGCCAGTCAAAGAGTGAGTAGCCTTCACAAATTTGGCATGCAATAACATTAGTGTGAATGCTTGTCTCCTAGGATTCCTAAAAATAATACTTTCCAGAAACAGTAGCATAAGTGTCAACACTTGCCTTAGCTTTGCAACAATAAATATTTCATTGCACAATGATAACAGTAGCTTAAATTTGTATAATGCCTTTCAAGGGACCCAAGGATGCTTAAAGTTAATGCTGACATTAATAATAGTGTAATAGTTGTCACTCAGCATTCTCATAATAAAGCGTCATTGATTCATATATTCGTAAATGGACATTACATAGACATCGCCTTGGTGTGGTAGCATGTCTCACACATTGACCCAATAAATAGAACTAGCACACAATGGTCTTAGCGTGAAAGCGTGTCTTTCAGCAGTCACACTGTCATGTCAACATTAACAGTGCACAAGTGGGGTCAAGCCTCGCCAAGAGGCTCAGTGAGAGCCGTGGGTGTTCAGAAATAACAGAATAAACTAAAAGAAATGTGTTAGTGTGTGGCCGTAGGCAGTAATTGCCTCATTTCGTTCTCCTGTGTCCTAAATAAGATCCGCCGAATAATTTCCTAAATAAGTGCGGTGGAGTCGATACAAGAAGTGCTAAGCAGGTGAACGACCTCCGCCCTGCTCTGACTTCTCCCTCTGTGCTTCCCTCTCTGTGGGAACATGGCGCGTTTTACTTAACACCCACAACACGCAGCAGCTGAACCTCAGATAAATGGCGGTGTGTGCCAACCGCTCGCACCCCACCCCCAGGGGGTCCAGGGCTTCCCGGTCGCTGCTGCAGGGGCTGTGCGGAAGGGGAGAAAGGTTACATTCAGTTTACATCATAAAGAGCAGACAGTGTGCGCACAGAGGCCCTCACATTGTGAGCCCCGCATCTGCCCGTCCGTCTGTCTGTCTATCTTCGTCCCAACTCCCGCAAGTCACACCGCCACACGCTTATACATCATTTAGGCGCTGTTTCCCCGACATCCTCAAAGCTCTCACGCTGTTTTTGCTGATAAAATTATAACTATGTGCAATGAAGAATTTAAGCATTTAGCCATCTAGTGCAGTTGTCACAGCGGTGGCCTATAGCACACTGCGGCAAACCATAACATCACCTCATTTAGCCTCAGCCTATTAATGACAGTAGATTATATATTCTCTGTGTTAGACATAAACCTTTGCGTTTTTAGCTAAATAAAACAAGACATCACAATGAAAGTGCAAGCCTCTGCCAAGGCAACCTAGTTTCTCCGTTATTGCCATGGCAACTCTAACTGAGCTGTGTTAACCTTCCAAACACTGGATTACAATGCATTACTGCAACTCAAACATTGGCCTGTAAAAGGACTCGAGTGTTAGCATAGCGTGTATTCTTGCTTGGTGGTGCTGCTGCAGCCTAGAATTCCTCTTTTAGGGTGTTTGTTTTCCTGTTCTAAAGCAGAGTAACCTTTGCTTAAAATGTTGTTTTGAACAAATGGAAGTTCCGTGGCTGCTTTTGTGAACCTGCGAGGGTGAAAAGGTAACCTCCTTGGTGAAGTTCTAAAACATTTACATATTATATTAAGATTTTATATTTAGCTGCACAGATATCTGGTGTAGTATTCTTTGGCCGGGGTCACCTTAAGTGTTACTGCTTTACAAACAAAGGGTGCGCAACAAACTTACACGTAAACATACACCTCACTCAGCCACTCTCTCATTTTCTCCTCGTCCATCCAGTCCTTTTGATTGGCCTTAACGATGACTTTGGCTGGAAACCTTTCTTGAGACAGCGTCTTCCTCTATTACCATTACCATGGCAACCAAGCACAACAGTAAAAGCCGACTTCTCGTGCCCCGTTGTGCGTATCGCTACCGTGGTGGTCCCCTTCTTCTCTACAGTGTGGTTCACCGGGATGTCGAAAGTGAGCAAAAGTGAGCGGCACCTCGTCCATGTTGGTGATGTGGTTGGGCTGGATGTGTTTGTCGGCAATCTTTTTACTGCAGTAGGAGCGGAAGATGGCCATCTTTTCCTTGTAATCCGCCGTAAATTGCTGCGCCACGGTTGTCCTTTCCCGGATGGATAGATGGCGCCGTTTCATAAAACGAAAGCAGCAAGATGGACCTCCTTGAAAATGTTACATTTTCATTTCTTCTGCAAGCATTATTGCACTCAGTCAAATGGTGACTGTAGAGATGCTTCTCCCGGCTGTTCTTTGCTCATTAATCCATTGCTCGAGTTGGTCTTCCAACTCGGGCCACCTCGCCTCGTTTCCGCGGAAACTCAGCTTTGTCTTCTTGACTTGGCGAAGCTCGTTTTCCTGCTTCCTCCACTTGCGAACCATGGATTCGTTGATCTTGAATTCTCTCGCGGCTGCTCGATTCCCATGTTCCTCCTCGTAACTAATAGCTTGCACTTTAAACTGTGCTTCGTAAAGCGTGTCTCTTCGTAGGTGCCATTTTCCGGGGTCCTTAGTCACACCGATGCACTACCGGAACTATATACCTACTGGGGGTGTGTCTTTAGCGTCCTCTGTCACGCGCACCCTTCCCCCTTTACGTCCGCATGCTGTCCTCGGTCACGACCGCCTTCCTCTATATAAGCAGCGTGTCGGCAGGAAATGCTTGCAGTCAGTCAAGCGGAGCGCTCATTAAAGTCGCACCACAACATTTACAGATTTTGGAACTCGGTGCCCACATAAGGCATTATAAGGCGGCCCCGTCCATTTTGGAGAAAATTTAAGACTTTTAAGTGCGCCTTATGGTCGTGAAAATATGGTAAACAGTAAAATGTCCAACGGCAACTTAACACAAAAATTCAAACATCATTGTTGTCAGTGAACCTACTGTGCACAAAAAGTGAAAAGTCATGTTCTAAATTGATTCTGCTGGCATGGGACCTTTACGGAAATATGTGCAAAGCAGTGATGAGCACAAATTCCAAGCAAAAACTAAAGAGTGTGTTTGTTTCTAGCAGTAAAATACTATTTAACAAGAAAGCTAATATACTGTAGGTAAAAATACTGTATTAGTCTTAGTGTCAGGGCTCTGATTCCCACCAGCAAAAAAGAAAGTGAGCCATACTAGCCTCAGAGATGATTGTTTGTACTTCAGGACGAATATAGTGTATGCAATCGATATTCTTCCCATTAAAATGCATATGCCAGGAAATTTTGACATATTGTGAGTTAATTGAGGCTGAGAAATGTTGTCACCAAGAAATGCCAAAGAAATAAAAGGATTAATTAGTGTAAGACTGGTTAATTCATTGGCAGCATGGTGAAATACTGCTTAGCACGTCAAATCTGTGCTCAGGCCCTTCTGTGTGGCGTTTACATGTTCTTCCCATACTTCAGTAGGGTTTCTCCAGATACTCGCTCCCTTTCTCATCCCAATAAATATGCATGTTATGTTAACTGAAGACTCTAAATAGTATGTAGATGGGAATGTAAGTGTGAATGGATGTTTGTCTATTAAAATGTGTGCTTTACTGATTCAGGGTTTAAATCTCAGCTCTGGCCTTCCTGTGTGGTGTTTGTATGTTTTCCCCATGGTTGCGTGGGTTTTCCCCCGGTATTCTGGCTTCCTTCCTCATCCCAGTAAAATGTATGTTAGGTTTACTGATGACTCTAAATTGTCCATAGCTGTGACTTTAATTGCGAATGGTTGTTTGTCTATATGTGCCCTGCAATTAGATGGCTACCAGTCCATGGTGTACCCAGCCTCTCGCCCGGAGTCAGCTGGGGTAGACTCCAGGCGACCCTAATTAAGATAGTCATTTGAGGAAATGGTTGGATCGAAGGGTTTGGGTAGAGAAAAATAATTGTTCAATTGGCAAACAGTATTACACACTGTTGAATACACTTAAAGATTCTAATATGTAGCAAAAAAAGAAACGTGTGTGAGTGCTGAGACATGCTGTCGTTGAGCTGAAATGACAAATAAAAACAACAACACACACTCAAGTGACTCAGGTGAACCAGATCACTCTAGTGAGTGACCCAGAGTCCATTAAATGAACTGAGTTCACCACTGTTGCTTTTGTACAATAAATCCAATGAACTTCACAGTGATGTGTTTGAATGAAATCAAAATGACTATAGATGGTACAGTCACCACAATAAATGGAATATGTGTGCATTGTGACTTGTCACTCAGGCAACAAGCTTTGTATTATAATAATATATAACAATGTACGGTGTGATGCGTTCCCGTTTTTCTCTCGCACACACCAACTCGCCTTTCCCTGCTTCATATCTCCTCTCTATTTGTCAACCCCCTCTCCGTGTTCCTGGCTCCCTCCCTGGTCACCGTAAAACAAAAACACAGCAAAGCAAAGCCAAGCCAAAGAAGGAACACCTCCACATTTTCTTCTTTGCTCTCATTTCTTTTTGTTCCAATGTTTACTCCCGTTCAGCTGTCTTCAATGAATAATAAGAAGATTGGTTAAGCTTCCCTCCTGAATTGTAGTATGATACGCCTATATGTTTAAATTTTCTCCTGATGCAAGATGCAAAATTGCTGATGATGAATTGTTTTAATAGCTGTCGGGTTTAATCTGGTTTCTCTTCTCTTACACTAGAATGAGGAGTGCTGTTGATTGAGGACTGATACTCGACTTTACACCATATCCTCCAAAGGCAGCTGGGTTAACAAACAGTAAAGATAGCATCCTTTAATTAGGGTACTTCCCTCAGACACATTCAACACACGCTTTAAATTTCTTTTCTTTTTTCAGCCATGCTGATGTGCATCATTACAGCTTGTATTCAAGGAGTGTTTGGACATCTGACCAAAATAACCACCTTGATGCTTTTCCTGTGCACACTGAAGACAGTGTCTGTTGATTCTGCAACTGAAACCAAAAGCCAGCACTGGCCCAATGCCATCACTCTTATTCATACCAAGCTTCTTCTAGATTAATCCCCAAGGATAGATATAACCATGTGTAGGTAGTAAACACACTCACCAACTCACCACTGAGCGAAGGCTGCATCAATCATGGGTGTGGTTTGAAAATAGTTTTCTTATAACCCACAATGCTGGAGGCTGTGCCTCCATGGTGGAGGTTGTGTCTTTTCTATTTGTGGATGTTATAGCTTCTTAAATATATGTTGTATATATTGTCTTCTTCTGTGGCGGATTATGTTTCTCTTTGTGGTGAAGGTTGTCTTTTATGATCAAGCATCTTAAAAAGTGAACTTTGGATCCCCTATAGTCTAGGTTGTAGTTTCTTAATGTTAAAAATGGTATCTTCTTCTATGGTGGACTATCTACCGGTAATTCCCTTAGTTGATATTGTTCTTCTGTGGTGATGCCTACACTACGTTAAAGGTGACTTCCGTGGACGAAACAGGATGGTCATGAAACAACATGGGGAGGCGGGATGGGCAAACCTGACAGACCGTGATTGCCGTGGATGCCTGGGGAGATGTTTAAAATGTCAAAACACTTGCCAAGGCAGTCACGGTGTAGATTCGAAACCTAGTCAGCTGTAGTAAAACGGGGTGCACGCAACTAAATTGCGTGTAACACAATTTGGAGGTGGTATTTTAATCCCCGGCATCGAACACACACCGTCTACAACTGTAACGCGAAGCCATGCATTTAATGTAACTACAATGCCTGCTATGGCATACCTGTTTATAATGGTTATTGTTAAATGCGTGTGTAAGAGTGTGTGCAATAGAGAGAGAGAGAGAGAGAGAGAGAGAGAGAGAGAGAGAGGATAGAAAGAGAGAGAGGCTCTCTCACTCCCTATGATACCACCCAAGTGAGCAGTTTTTTTTTGTTTTGTTTTGTTTTGTTTTTTTGCACGTTTTGGAACAAAAGATAAATCAGTGTATTAGTTATTGATAGAAAACTAATATCATCAAACATTTTGTTTAGCGGCAATATACATGTCCCCCATCCCCCACCCCGCCATGCTGACGCCGACTCTGGAAGTAGGCCAGGAAGGGGAGCTTCATTTGACTCTGTTAAGACAACAAACGTGTCCCAAAGCTACCCTGCGTCCACGTTTCAGAACGTGAGAAACGTGAGGGACCACGTTAGAATGTGACAGGCTGGGAGGGAACGTACTGGCATCTGTGGTAAACCGCAGGCTGAAACTCAGCACCCCCCGCAGATCCTGTGATAGACTGGCAGAAAACTTGGCAAGACTTGAAAACAAAGTAAACAAATGGCAAAACAGGTCTGCCGTGGCCGCCAGGAACAAAGAGTAAACGTAGGCTTACAGTGAACGTTGTTTGTTCTTCTTTGGGACTCAAAGATTCTTCAACCATCCATCCATCCATTTTCTGTTGCGCTTGTTCTCTTTCTCAAGTGAATTGGAGGAAATCCCGACTTTGGACGAGAGGCATGGTACACCCTGGACTGGTCGCCATATATACAAACAACCATTTATACTTACATTCACAGTGATGGACAATTTACAGTAGTCTTCCATTAACCTAACATGCAGATTTTTGGTATTATAAGTTCTTCTGTGGCAGCAGCTGCCTTTTCTTTCATTGAAGTCTGCTTTTAAAGGTTTTGGGCATACAATGAAAGGAATAAAAATGTCAAAAACCAATACCAAAAGATTGAAAGGCTTTCTCCCAAAACACACTAGATTGCACTTGTGGTTGGTGAAATTATCCGATGATTTGTTTTGTCATCTGGAAAGAAGTGGTTTCTCAGCAGTGGCGCAATGGTGCTGTTCTTCTTTTCCTAGTGACACGCTGAGGCTAGTCAGCTCAACTTAACAAGCAAATGGAGTCTATTCATGCCAGCACCATGTGCAGCCAGCAATGCAGAGCACTGTCACATGTGGTGCCGTTTTTAGGAGGAAATGTGGGCCATGTAGGGGGAAAGTGAAATATTATTTTAATTAAGGTAGAGAGGAGAGCTTGTGTGCATTCACAGATCTCCGATAAACATTTTATCTTGGATATTGTAACTGCACAATGAATTCTCCCTGATGTTTTATTGTTTGTTGTTTACGTGATACGACTATTTGTGTTTGTACAGTTGTGTACAACCTGATGCTACGAGATTGTTACATTTGTGGAACTGATTTGCTTCTCAGTGCTTTCGCAATTCTTCCCCCCCCCCCCCCCCCCCCCCCCCCCCCGTCTGAGCCAGACTTATTTTAGGTGTTGTCGCTTTGAGCCTAATGAAATCAACCAAACATCACAACTCCAGGCTATGCCTTTCAGAGCGTGCTTGCATTATGTGTAATTAATCTGAAAGTGCTATGATTAATCCTGCTACTTTACTGCCTCGGGTGAGACTGGATGTCACTGAAAAATCTCCTCTAACAGATCCTCCTGAGAACAAAAAGTGCAATTTAGGTTTCTTAAGTCAGCACTGCATGTCTTCTCATATTGTATCATTTTGCAAGTTTTGTGATAGCCTTTGGTACAAGGTGATATAAATGGGCCATTTTAGCCAATTGGTGCCATTTACTTGTAACATAAATATGAATAAATTGAACTGTAGGCTATATACGTTCAATTTATTTAAACATAAATTGAACTGTAGGCTATATACGTTCATCAGGGCCACATAGCTCAGGCCGCCTTTTAATAGTACAGTTAATAATGACTATAGTTTACAGATTTCCATTAGATCTGAAAAAAGTACAAATTGCAGGGCTGTTTTATAAAATTATATTCACTTGATGTTGCTGCCACTCATAAATTGGTGACTTGAGTGTGTGTACATACATTTCTATATGGGCAAATAATTTTATTATGTAAATGAGCAGTGACCTGCCAAGCTGCTTTATATGATGAAAGTGCAGTTAGAACTGCCTTCAGGCTACATTCTCCTCTAAATATTTTATTGTCTGGAACTGCAATGATGACAGATGCTGAACAATCACACATGATACATTTCTTGAATAATCAATTGTAATTCCTTGGGAAAAAAATAGGCATGTGGAGTGTGTTGATTGTCCATGCTGCTTGTGTAAGAAATGCGACTTGTTAAATAACCAATGACGACCCAAGGTTAAACTCGTCGATTCTTAAATGGAGCCCTCCCCAACCTTGTTGTCCAGATAGCTGCAGCTTTCATCGCGTTGCGCAGACCGTCAAGCACGTCAATTGATTAATGCAAACCTCTCACGCTAGACAGCTCTCACCAAGATATCATCGCTGCCTAGAAAGTCGCTCATGAGCTTGGAGAGGCTGACAGTCCAAGTTGTAGGCCATAAATCATCTTGCTCAACTTCTGGAACATGGCTCTGCTGGAAATAAGGCCCCATTGTTTTAGTCTGTGGTACAGAGTTTTCAGTCAAATGCAGCATGGGCTATTTTATGATCGTCCTGAGCTGAGTTAAATTGAGATTGGTTACAGCTTTGGCCATAATTGACAATGACTTTTGCTTTGACGTCATTAGAGGATTATTTTCTGTGCTATCATTACATTTTCACACTGAAAAGTCACTGCAACCCTGTATTAACATTGAACGGGGTACAGACACAGACACAGTGACAGGGGTGCTCAATTAAAAGTAAGAAAAGAGGTCAGCAAAAGTTCTTCACACTGAGGTCTGGAAAATGTATGGCATACATTATAATTAAGTCCCAAATAGTTTGTCATCACCAACTGACAAAACATGAAAAATATGCAGTATTCCAATAATATTTAGTCTTGAATTTCACAGTAAACTGGAAGAAATAATACAAATACGTGTTAAAGACCTTCTAAAGTGAATTCAGAGATTTGTTTCAAAATACATTATACATAATAAAAATAATAATTGAATTTCTGCCTTGACTTCCCTCCTCACCGCTTGCCTCCCTCAAACACAACCACTCACTCCACTCACAAAGCTGCTCTGAATAAACTATTTTATTGGATAGGCGTTAAAATCCAGGAATGTGTATTTTGGGTGTGCATACATTTACTAGCGTTATGAGCAGAATCTAATAATTGGGTTGTCTTGGTCCCCATCTGGAGTCCTCCTATTTGAGCAACCTCTGCCTTGTTTAAACTGTTAAACAACAGAGAGGGGGGTAAAACAAAAGTCCATCTGTATGATAGCAATCACTTGCTGTTTCACAATGAGTAACTTTACGCTGTCTTCTAGTCGACTGGGAAGTCAGAAATTTCCGACCTGCGTCTTGGAAAATACATTGGAACGTTGCTCCAAGTTGGAATTGTAGCTTGCGAACTCAAGGCAATTTGATGTTACCATGACAGTTATCTGAAGTCAAATGTCGGATCTGCATGGAAATCTAAAAATTGGCTTGTAGCTAAATCGAGAAATACTGTAAATTACCTTTATAATTTAAAAAAAATGCAGTTCTGTCAAGACTGTGGCAACATTTTCATCTGGATTTGCACAGGTTCTTCCTTTCTTCCACAAATTTTCATGAAAGCTGCCTCGGTAATTTAGTTTTAGTACAGTTTATCCTCCTAACTAACAAACCAACAAACATGCCTAGACTTTTCATTTAGCAACGTAAAAATACACTTTTAGAGAAAATGTGTTCAAAATTGGCCATAAATCCGCATTATTCGTGTTAATTATGTAAGCTGATAAATTTGGAGCATGCTCTTGTCATCCTAGAATGTGAAGCACGAACCTTCCTCTGTTCTTTTTTGTTCAATCAGCGTCTCCGGCCCACAGTGCCCCACCTCCTCCCCAGCATGAGTAATAGCCTGCGTCGACTTCTTGTCACCGTGTGAGGTGGTGCCGCATGGCTTGCCTCTGTCCTCCTGTTTCCATGCGTGTCCTTTCAAGCGACTAGGCAATTCCAATCTGATATCTATATTGACCGTGATTTAGCTGATACAGCTCAATCCTCCATCTCCTTCTCCCCATTCTGGCTCAATTGTCGATAATGTGTGCATCTCTCAAGTGTCGGTGGATTCCAATTCACCCTATCATCACATTCCCCACCTCCGACATTGGAAAAAAAAAAAACGGCCTCCTAAAAACTGTCTAGATTTCTCTGAACTATGATCAGTCATTGCTAAGAATAAGTCCTGCATGGTTGAGCGGCATGAGAGCTGCCGTGCTGTCTTTCCAAGGGCTGACTTGTGTACAGATAGGAGGTGAACATGATGAGAAAACATTGCAGTTAATTGATTAGGAGAGCACAAGCAGCAAAGGCTTGGCTAGCACAATACTGTGAAATATTTACACTGTCACAAATGAGGCAGCAGTGGGAGTGCACTCGTGTCCCTCGATGTGTATCATATACTTTTGGAAATGCAAAGGTTCAGGACAAATACTTTAGATATATATATTGTACACTTGATCAAAGTATGTAGTTGCCCTCCGAATTCGCACTTATAACAGCTCCACTCTTCTACAAGATTGTGGAGGGTGTCTTTGGGATTCTTGTTGTTGTGAGTCAGAGGAGGTCACTGATATTGGACAAGTAAACAGTTCTACTTCATCTCAAAAGTGGTTAAGGTCAGGCCTCTCGAGTTTTTCTTTAACAAAGGCATACAAGTGCGCCTTTGTAAACCGTGCTTCTAGCCCTAGAACAGAACAGAAGTTGGAAGTATAGAATTGTATTAGGTAATAACAATAATAATTACTTTATTTATAGAGCACCTTTAAAAACACGTTTTGACAGTCAGAAAAGCATACATAAAACACAATAAGATCATTCTGTTCATATATATCATACTGTTTAAACCATCAACTTTCTCCAACAACAAAAAAGCATTAAGAAACCAAGGGAATGCAATTAGGGCAGTGCCCTTGTCATTCTAGCACAGGGGTGGCCAACTAGTCAGAGACTAAGAGCCACTTCTTTTTCTGTGTTACTGCAAAGAGCCACATCATACACATGGGTACACATGAACATCATCTTTTAATCATGTATGCACGCATACACAGACCTCTGCTCAGCCAGATCTAATGAAAATAACCACACCAACATGATAATATCAATAATTTTCAACAGTTAACATTGTGTGCACTGTCTCACACACACAAACTCTCAGTTCATTTTTGACGCATGTCATGTGACAGCTCCTGAAGAGCCGCATGAAACTAGTTAAAGAGCCGCATGAGGCACGCGAGCCGCGGGTTGGCCACCCCTGTTCTACCAGATGTTGCTGTTCCCATGGTGTATTGCCACGTATTGTTGTTGTTCAAGAAAAAAACATATCCAGCATCTGCCGCGTGGTGTTGTATCCTTACGCCGTTGTGCCAACTAAGTCATTGAGCACCATTCCCATTTACAGCTCAAAAAGTTGAAACAAGTAACCATTTTAAACATTTTGTGACTTTTTGGTTTTCTACGCAAAAACATGACTCTATGTCTATCTGTAGTTCATATTGAATGTAGAGTGGTGATTCAAATATGGAATTCATTTGCACAAAGAACTTTTCTAATATAATAAATACAGTGGTGTCTTAAAACAACCACATAGCTTTGCCAGTTTGTTTAGTTAGTGCAAACAAGCAATGCAAAACGGTGTAGACGCGCTAATACGCAGTGGCTGAAATAAGTATTTAATACCTCACCATTTTTCTCACTAAATATACTTCCAAAGGTGCTATTGACCTGAACATTTCACCAGATATTGGGAATAACTCAAGTAATCCATACATACAAAGTAGAAAAAATAAGATCAGAAATTAAGTTGTGTGTAAAAATGTGAAATGACACAGTGTTGAACACATGAAGAAAGGGAGGTGCAAAAGGGCAGGGAAAGCCAAGACACCTAAAATCTATCAATAATTAAACAGCAATCCAGCCCCTTATCAGTGCAAATGAACATCATCTGGTTCAGTCCGAAATGATAGCCTACAAAAAGGTCTCATTGCCGAGGTATGAGTCAAGACACATCTCATGATGGGTAAGAGCAGAGAGCTGCCTCAAGCTCATCGCAAACTAATTTTTACAAAACATAACGATGGCATCGAGAGGAGCCAGATGAGGTGGCTGGGGCATCTGATTCGGATGCCTCCCGGACGCCTGCCCGGTGAGGTGTTCCGTGCACGTCCCACCGGGAGGAGACCCCGGGGACGACCTAGGACACGCTGGAGAGACTATGTCTTCCGGCTGGCCTGGGAACGCCGCGGGATCCCCCCGGAAGAGCTGGATGATGTGGCTGGGCAGAGGGAACTCTGGGCGTCCCTGCTAAAGCTACTGCCCCCGTGACCCGACCTCGGATAAGCGGTAGAAAATGGATGGATGGATGGATGGCATTGATTACAGGCGCATATCTAAGCTTCTGAACGTTCCAGTGAGCACAGTTGGGGCCATTATACGTAGGTGGAAAGCCAATCATACCACTATAAATTTACCTTGATCAGGTGCTCCCCACAAGATTTCTGACAGAGGAGTGCAAAGAGTCGTCCAAGAGCCAAGTACCTGTGGAGAGCTTCAAAAAGACCTGGAATTAGGAGATAGTGTTGTCACAAGGGCGGCACGGTAGCCGACTGGTTAGCACATCTACCTCACAGTTCTGAGGACCGGGGTTCAAATCCCGGCCCCGCCTGTGTGAAGTTTGCATGTTCTCCACTTGCCTGCTTGGGTTTTCTCCGGGCACTCCGGTTTCCTCCCACATCCCAAAAACATGCACGGCAGGTTGATTGAAAGACTCTAAATTGGCCGTCGGTGTGAATGTGAGTGCGAATGGTTGTTTGTTTATATGTGGCCTGTGATTGGCTGGCTGGCTGGGAGAGGCTCAAGCATGCCCGCGACCCTAGTGAGGATAAGCGGTCCAAAATAATGGATGGATGGATGTTGTCACAAGGAAAACAGTGAGTAGTGCACTCCGCCGCCATGGCCTCTATGCACGCTCACCACACAAGACCCTATTGCTGAAAAAAAAGTATTTCAAAGCTTGTTTAAAGTTTGATGAACAACATTTGGACAAGCCAGTTAAATACTGGGAGAATATAGTCTGGTCTGATGAGTGCAAAATTGAACTCTTTGGATGCCATAATGCACCCCATGTTTAGAGGAGAAATGGCAACTGCACATCACCCAAAAATACTATACCAACAGTGAAGTTCGGAGATGGGAACATGATGATGTGGGGCTGCTTTTCAGCAAATGGTACTGGTAAACTTCACATTATTGAAGGAAGGATGAATGGGCAAATGTACTGAGACATTCTTGACAAAAATCTGCTGGCATCTACAAGGATGATGAAAATGAAACGAGGGTGGACATTTCAGCAGGATAATGATCCAAAACATACTCCCAAACTCTCAATTGGTTAAAAAAAATAAATAAATAAAATAAAGCTACTAGAATGGCCCAGTCAATCACCTGACTTGAATCCAATCAAAAATCTATGGAAAAAACTGAAACTCAAGGTCCATAAAAGAAGCCAACGGGACCTTCAAGATTTGAAGACTGCTTGAGTGGATTCCTGTTTGATTATTGATTGATTTTAGGTGTTGTCTTGGCTTTCCATATCTTTTTGCACCTCCCTTTCTTCATATGTTCAATACTTTTTCCCCATGTCATTTCACGTCTTTACACACAACTTAATTTCTGAGCTTATTTGTTCTACTTTCTTTGTATGTATGGGATACTTGGGTTGTTCCAAACATCTGGTGAAATATTCAGGTCAATAGCGCCTTTGTAAGTATATTTAGTGGGAAAAAATGGTGACGTGTTAAATACTTATTTCAGCCGCTGTATCTGTGTTGCAGTGTTATAACCCTATAAGGAACGGATATTTGAACAGAAATGGTGTAGCAACATGTAGCCGCATGAATAAATGGCACGACCAGAAATAGGAATCCAAGCAATACCTTTGATGGATGTTGCTGTGCCTGTGACATAGCAAAAACTTTATTGCAGTTATCAGGTTTTCTAATGACTCACACTATTTGTTGTCCCTGCAATGTTCTGGGTGATATATTTGATATAACTATCCACATCAGACAATAAGCGTATTCTTTATTTTTTTGGTATGTTGCCGACCTTGGTCCTGCAGGGAACTCTAGCCCAATCTTGACTAATGAATTAATAGATTAATAGGCGTTTACCAATACTCCCCCCCCCCCATGTCTTCCCAAGCTGTAGTAGTATCAGCATTGAAGGCACCACTGCATCGACAAACCACTGTAGCCGTGAAGCTCCAATCATGTATCTTTTTTTACTGCAGGTGTTGACTGCACAAGGGTTTTATTATAAGCGGCGGCATATCAAATTTGTGAAGTATTTCCACGTCCATCATGCAGGCCTATTGTAGCTTTCGGTGTTAACAGCGTATCCATATCAGTGGCCTTGTGTTCGCTTCTGTAACAGCACTGACAGCTCACCTAAATCAGGCTCCTCCTCTGCAGTATGATTCCTGCGTGCTACTGCCAGGACCTGCGAGCTGTGTATTTATTCACACAACCCATTTCCTTGCTTCACTATCCACCCCTCCCCCAACACCACCACTCACAACGGCCCCCCTTCCCTCTCAATGCCGTTGCCGCCCCTTCTTTTCCTGCCTCTCCCTCCCCACTCACTACCGCTCATCCTTGGCCCCCACCCCCTAGGGCCTCTCCCTCCTCCGCTCATTTGCTTGCAGTCTCGCTTTTCGGACACACACACACACACGCACACACGCACGCGCACACACACGTGCACACACACACGCATGCTGACAACAGTATGCCTCAAGAAGATGCTCTTGTGTGGCATTGTTATTAGAACTCCAAACAGTTTGTGTGTGTGTGTGTGTTTGTGTGTGTGTGTATGTGAAGCTTCAGGCTGTCCTGGAGTTTGGGTCATTTTGGATTATTTATTTATTTTTGGGGGTGGGGAGGGGATCAGCATCTATTTTAGTGCTCTGCAGCATCCTGAGCTCATTCATCTTGTGTTGGAGGAGAAGCTCCTGCTAGATACTTGCAATTGTCAGGTTAAAAACGAGGCAGCGCCGCAGACCTGCCGAAGATGAGGTAACTGGAGAGGGAAGCGGAGCAGCAGCATGAGCGGAATGCAGCACTAATCTTGCTGCATGAGACTGAGCAGGTGGAGCACCAGAGGAAGAAGGAAAAGCAGCATCCCGGCGAGTCTCGCTCGGAAATTCACCGTATCCTCTGAGGGAGAGAGAGAGAGGGGCTCCTTTTTTTATTTTTCTGGATTTTCCTCCCTTTACTGCGCCGCTGCAGATGTCGCTCGCTCTCTTGCTCCATCTATACCTCATCTAGCACCCCCATCCCCTCCTCCATCCCAGCCTCATCCCTCCCTTCCTCCTTAGCTATTCTCTTCTTTATCACTGGCTAAAGGGGAACAAAAGTGCTGGGTCCTGCATCGTCCCTAATCGCCAGCATCTTTACTCATGCCCTTATTTTTATCCACTCGTACAGTTGGCTTAGTGAAATGATCCGTTTTCCCACGGACGTGTGTGATGTCTGCGGTGGAGTGGCGCTCGTCTTAGTGGGCAGGCTCAGCTGCCCTCCAGCTCTACCTGTGGGCGATGGAGACTTTAATCGCGATTCTTATCTCATCAAGCTCGGTCCTGCTGCCATGTTGCACGCCTAAATGTTTCTTTTTCTTAGGCGGCATGCCTCTTTAGTTGGATCCATCTCTGTTTTTATTTTCATTTGGATGTGCACCTTCCCGACGCCTTGGATATCCCACTGTCTAAATGAAGCTCCTGGATGGTTTTGAATGCTGCGCAGAAGAAACCTTCCTCTGGGAAAATGTTAGGATAAGTTTGCAGACAGGCAGGCAAGCAGTTGGATTTGGTTTGATTTAATTGATTTTTGGTTATTTTTATCAAATGTTCAAAGGATGTTTCTTTTTGTTATCTGATGCCAAGTCCTCAAGCAAGCAAAGGGATTATAAAAGCTATGTCCTCGATTCTCTGAGACACCCTGTGGTCTTTTAGTGGAACTCCAAAAGACCAAACCGTGGTCAAGTGGTCGGTCTTCGGCCCATGTGGAAGTGATGGGTAGACTCTCTGCAGCCCCTCTTGGGAGGACCTGGGCAGGCTGGAGCCTCAGCATGGGCCTAAGTTACTGTTCAAGACTCGCCCTCTGGCTCGCCTTGATTGTAGTGCTGCCCATCCAAACTGGAACGGCACGTGTGTCCTCTAGTCTTAGCACCACGCACCATGTCCACCATTTCCACAACAAGCATGGCACTGTTCCGATTGCCATCAACAGGATGCCCTTTCTAACCAGAGGGGGCCATGGTAAGAAAAATTTGATGGAATTTCATAAATGTAGCGTTTTTTGGCACCAATGGCAAGAGTGGCATTCAAGGTATAACAAAAGGAAAAAAAACAAAAGGGCACAAAATAAAAAATGCTAGGGACATTCGTGTTGGATAATATCAACGTCTAACTATGCATGTGCTGCAGCTTGTGCATCATTAAACACGACATCACAAGCACATCAACATCACATCAGTCGTGCTTCCCCTTTTCCCTATGCTGCCTTTCACCAACCATGCTGCCTAACAGAAACAATACGTGTTTGTATTGTCATATCATACACGGTGTGTATTTGTTTGAGGAATTCAATTACGGCAAAGTATGCGCTTTGTGGCACTGAAGGATGTTAAGAAATGACCTATCCTCTACAATTAACATCCATCCAGCAGCGCTACTTAAATCAGTCATCTCAAAGTGCTGACACCAGAGCTCCTTTTTAGATTGCACTTTGAAATGTCTTTCCTAACACTCACTTTTATGTCCTGTAAAATAGGACCCCGGTGGATTTGTCGTCTTTTTCAATGCAGCAGTTTTGTCATCCTTTAAAAAAGGGGGCTAAAGATGTGATGAATTACATCAGTGCTCTTATTATAGCCGAATGGTTATGGAGGGGGATTTTACAGGCGAGGCGACGCTCGTGATCAAACAGACCTATTTAAAATACTTCAAAGAACTCACTGATAAATTTTCAATTACCCTTATTGTAGGGTTGCTGCTGCTTGGTCTGAAGTACTGTACATGCTTCACAGCAACGAGTTTGCTTTAGTTCATCGTAAATGCCTTGCTTAGAATACATATGTCATCATAAAGCTACAAAGATGCTTGGAATTTTAAACACGTGTGTTCATGAGGGAAATAAGAGATAAGACTGCTGCAATATCTCAACATCTATAACAGCAGCATCTATAACAGCAGCATTTGTTCCAATGTACTGTAGTTGCAATCATTTACTTTTTGTGTAGAGGGTGTTAAACACATCAATGTGGTCAGTGAACACAGCTTCCAGACAAGATGTGAAGTCTTTTTTTTTTATTATTGTAAGTGGCAAACGCATGTGAATTAGCAATAAAAAGGCTGTAAATTCACTTTCATCCTTCCATAAGGAAAGAGAAAATTACCATCAATCATTGCAACCTTTGTTAGCCAATATTCTCTGGATGGAACACCAGAGTGAACATTTCCATTGCCTGACTGTTTGGTAGCATAAGAGATTATGCAATAAGGCAATTACTTCAAATTTCATTTTAAGTGTCATTTCTACTTCCTTTCAGTGTCGCTGAACAAAAAAACTCAGATAGTGCCTGAAATTATTCTGCTATGCACTGACCATTAAAGCCTACTGCCAGCCTTCAGTAATGTTGGTCTATAAAGGTTAAAAGTCCGTATCTGGCTGGTAATGGAAATATACTTTCCATTTGTCCAAAAATTGTACTACCTGAGTCCATTGGATAAGAAAATCTCAATTGAGAAGGTTACTATGATAACTGGGGAATATCCTTGAATCAGGTATGCCAAATTGACTTTTGTGTAGTATTTGTGCAAACGCAAATATGAAATGACTCTTGATACAGTTATGGAAGATGAAAAAATAATTTAAACAACAAGCAAGATCAGTTGGGGAGAATGAGGTGACAGATACAGGTATAGTTTGTATGGAAACATTGGGCTTTTAAATGTTGGCCCCAGCAGTGGGTTAGCATGGATGCTAACTTAACCAGGAGATTTATCAGAATCAAACAACATTTCTCAAAAGAGGGCAAAGAGTGCTACTGGAGATGAAAACTACAATAACCTACTCTTCTTCAACTTCCTTGCAATCGTTTTTTTGAATAAAAACAGTTTCAATCAGCTCTTCACCATTTAATATTTGTGAAACAGTCTTGATGTCATTAGGTTAAAGTGAAATTGGCACTCCCAAAGGAAGAATCCAATATATTTTGCATTTTTTTTCTCATTTTCTCATTTTCAATGAATGTCATATGAAATGCATTCTAATATTCTAGAACGTGTTCTTTTAACACGCTGTTTCTACTTGCATTCAAGAAGTTCTCTTCTAGCATTCTAAAATGCTTTCCCTCATCACATAGTTTCCTCTAGCATTCTATATTCTAGAATGTTCTCCCAAAACATTGTGGCATATTTCCCCTAACATTCTGGAATATTTTCCTCTTACATTGCAAAGTGTAGTCAGTGTCACCGATAGTGTATTGGTGCATTTGCCTAACTATGGTGCAGGCTCCGTGGGTTCAGTTGTGGTTGTCTGTCACTCAGCATGTTCCCTGTGACTGACTGGCAACCAGCCCAAGGTGTAGTCCACCTTTTGCCTGAAGTCAGCTGGGATACGCACCAGCTCTTTGTGAAACTGAACAGGATAAGCTTTATAGAAAATGGATGGATGGATCTAAAGTGTTTTCCCCTAATATACGAATGTGCTTTCCTCCACTACAGTATTCTAAAATGTGTTGCTCTCATATTGTACATTAGAACATCTTCGTCTAACATTGTAGAATGTTGTCCTCCAGCATTTCTCAGTAACATAACACATTTTATTAATTTAGCATTCTAGAAAACTCCCCACTACTTCTCCCCCTAGCAGTATAAAAGCTGGACTCTAAGGTTCTACAGTATTAAAGTAAAATTTACCCTGTCATTCTACATTCAAGAACCTTTTAGAACCTTTCCTCTATCCTCCATAAGCATTTTCCCCTCATATAGTATTTTTGTTAGCATTCTAAAATGCTTTCCGCTCACATTCTAAAACATCTTTGTTTAACATTCTAGAACATGTTCACCTTCACAATTCTAAAGCCTTGTTTTTTTCCTTCAAGTAAAATGTATTCACTTAGCATTCTAGAACATATCCCCTAAACATTCAAGAATGTTTTCACCTCATATTCTAGAAGCTTCCCTCCAACGTTCTAAAACATCATCGTTTTTCCTCTTGCATTCTAAAACATATTCCCCTAGCATTTTAAAGCATTTTGCCCAAACATTCTAGAATATTTCCCCTTAACATACTGAAATACATTCCCTTTAGCATTCTAGACACTCTATACATTGTAGAGTGGTTTCCAATAAAAATGTCACATTCCTCTAGCATTCTACATTTAGGAACATTTTCCTCTGACATCCTAGAACGTTTATCTCTAGCATTCTAAAACATTTTCTCCTAACATTCTGGAATATTGGTTATTAACATAATAGAATACAGTACTTAGACTAGAATGGTGGCTCTCAAAATTGGGTCTCTGCGCCACCGGTGTCTACAAAATAATTTGCAATGAAATACAATTATTATTATATATGCTTGTGCCCTGCGATTGGCTGGCAACCATTTCAGGGTGTACCCCGCCTCCTGCCCGAAGATAGCTGGGATAGGCTCCAGCACTCCCGCGACCCTTGTGAGGATAAGCGGCTCAGAAAATGGATGGATGAATATTATATATGGTGACTGCCAAACCGATAAAAACAAATTATACTGAACCAATTCATCCTCCCTACCTTAGCTTTGGGCCATATACAAGCTCTGGTATGATTGTGACATATCACATACAGTAAATCTGACAACCCTACATGCACACAGCATTTCTAGCTAGCATTCATGGATATATATCTTTTTTTTTTTTTTTAATTCAGTAAGGTTCCTTTCTGTTAAGCATGTCTTAAATATTTAGGTTTAAACATGAAACAAAATTGTATGGCATTTAGGGATGCACATGGTTATATTTGTGTTATGTTTAATTGGCTTTAGGAGGTTCTTGGAAAACGTTCTCCCTTGTAAGGGGTCCCTTTAGCCAAAAGGTGAGAGAACTCCCGCTTTGGTATTCTAGACACTTCCTCCTAAGAATTCCATAATTTCCACATTCCTCTAACGTTTTGACGCATTTTACCCGAACATTCTAGATTGTTTTCCCCATAACATTCTCAAATGCATTCCTCTGTCTTCCCTCCAACGTTCTTACGTTCTTGAACGTGGTTATCTAGTCCTGGTTCTTGCTGATCCCAATTGCTGAGGTGTGTGTCATTCCAGTTCGACATTCCCACCCTCAAGTAGTTGGGCCCATGCCTCTTGACATCAGTAGTGCTTCACATCTGTTATTATGCAGTATTTTGCTGATCTAACTTCTTGCCACTCAGACTGTAAGAGACTTGGCCACGCTACGACCCCTTATGTGGTAGACGTCATACGCACTCCACCGGAACTCAAGAAGGATTGGCCAGTAGCTGACCCCATCTTCATGCTCCCAGCCCCCCCTACTCACATGCTCCACAGACTCAGTAGAAATATTCCACACTTCATTCTTCAGAGTCCCCCGAGTTGGGACTGACTGCCACAAGCAGAAAGTTCACCAGCTTGGGGGGAAATGGCTTTTTGGGAGCCTATCTGCGTGTGTCTTTGAGTTTCCAATTGGGTATCACAAACTGAATTGAGCAGAAAGCATGTCATCCTCCAAACGATTTATTTTCTTGTTGCGGGAGCTGTAAAAAAGAAGTAAAATCAAATGTGGACATAGGCGATAAAGGTTTGTCACAGACGCTTCTTTTTCCTCCAGGTCATATTTTACAATTACCCTGTGGGGGAGATTGTACAGTGTAGCACCACAATCATGTGTATTTATGCCCACAATAGCCATAAAAAACAAAAAAATAATGTTTTTTTTTTTAAAAAAAAAAACATTGCCATCTTATTGCGAATATGGCGTTCAAGATCAGAATATATTTTTGTTGTTGTTGTTTTTTTTAAATCAGAGAGGATAAAGTAAAGGAGGTAGAGAAATAACAGAACAGGGTTGTGATATGCAGCTGAGAAGGAAAACAAGCTTTGAAAATTCTTGGTTTGTTGTGCTTTTTATTATATCGCATATCGGAATTACTTTGGACAAATGACTGGCAAATGAATATAGATGTAAAATACAAGAGAGCATTTGACCATAATAAAATGACACATTTGGGATAATGGAAAAGAAAGCAAGCATAATGAATTCAAGCTGCATTCAAGAAAGCCATATCACATACAAACAACAAGCTTTTTATGTATGTGAATTGCGGCGGCACTACGATGACTCTTGAGTGTGAAATGAGTTTCTCCAAAGAAATATGAATGATAAAAACAATTAATTGAAAAAGTGCATATGCAAATTGGAGAGAAAAGACTTGACAAGGTCATCACATCAGGTGGTTTTCGCCCCAGTTTTAATTGTGAGGGTCATGTTTTGCTTGTTTTGTCTTCTAAAGCAGGATAGGTTGCATCTTCTGGTTCAGACTTCAGTATCTCAGCAGATGTGCGGGGGATGACTTAAACCTGACTGTATGACTATACAGGATCTGGTACAAACATGAACACGTAGAACTGACTTGAGGTGTTTTGCATGAACGGTATAGCAGTCCAGTGAGGGCATTCATGGTGGTCTATTTATTGATATAAGAGTGTGGGCAGGTTGCGCAAATATTATATTCATGCACATTATTGCTGTGCTGCGATTGGCTGGCGACCAGTTCAGGGTGTACCCCGCCTCCCGCCCAAAGACAGCTGGGATAGGCTTCAGCACGCCCGCGACCCGAGTGAGGATAAGCGGAAGGGAAGATGAATGAATTCATTAATTATTGCTGTCATGCTTTATGGGTCCAATTTGTCAACATTTGTTGGTAAGAAAAAGAACGGAAACGAAACTCATTAGATTTTGATGTGTGCGACCTCACCACCAGAGGGCAGTACAATGCAGAAATACACACAAATGACGAGTTTCACAACTAAGTGACTCAGTCAGCAGCAGTAATATTAATAATTTTTTTTGCAGAGGATAAAGAATAGTTGACTGTGAATGTTGTTCTATTATCTAGCTGCAGTATATGTGTTGGTCCACTGTTTGTGTTCAAATATCCGTTGCGGAGAAATTAAGAAATTAAATAAATTCTGCCATGAGCCAATCCTGTAAACTAACAAACTAACTACCTCAAGGGTTTAAAACTTGGGTATTTTAGGTGTGTCATAAAAAATGCTTTTCTGATGCACTCGGGGGAAATGTCTTTAAAATGTCTTGGAAGGTCTTGCATTTGCATTAGTGAGGTCCATTTCCTTTTGCTGAAGGCAGAGAAGAGTATTGCACATATACAGCCTTTTGCTATATCGAGCCTGGAAGATGTACTGAGGAAATCACAGAGTAGTAACGGTCTGGAGATGGTTAAGGTGGTCCTTTCTCAGCGCTCCACCAGACACAATTTTTGACCCAACTTATTCAAACCCTTGTTTTTTCTTCATCTTATTTTTAGAATATTTTGTATAAGCCAAGATAGTTCAGATCAAAGGTGAGATGTAGTTGTTTTATGTTTCTTGTGCAGCATAGCACTTGTCCGCTGAGTGCAATTTTAATGCAATTTTCTCCTTTTGGGGATATCTTTGACATTGTAAAAGTCCTACTGATTTATTATGGGCGGCACGGTGGACGACTGGTTAGAGCATCAGCCTCACAGTTCTGAAGACCCGGGTTCAATCCCCGGTCCCGCCTGTGTGGAGTTTGCATGTTCTCCCCGTGCCTGCGTGGGTTTTCTCCGGGTACTCCGGTTTCCTCATACATCCCAAAAACATGCATTAATTGGAGACTCTAAATTGCCCGTAAGCATGACTGTGAGTGCGAATGGTTGTTTGTTCCTATGTGCCCTGCGATTGGCTGGCAACCAGTTCAGGGTGTACCCCGCCTCCAGCCCGATCATAGCTGGGATAGGCTCCAGCACGCCCGCGACCCTAGTGAGGAGAAGCGGCTCAGAAAATGGATGGATGGATGATTTAGTATGCTATGTACTGTATAATGCAGCTTTCAACTATGCTCACTACTGTTTAAAAAAGAAAAATATACTGGGGAAGTTAGTGATGGTTTGTGGCTCAGACGATAGAGTAGCCATCTCCCAAAGCGAAGGTTGTGGGTACAATCCTGTGTCGAAGTATCTGTGAGCAAGTTACTAAATCCCCAATTGCTCCCGATGCTGCGTCCGTCATCAATAGGTGAACGATGAGACAGTGTTAAAGCACTTTGAGTACCTTGGATGTAGAAGTGAAAGCCCATTTACCATTTTTGTATGATAGTTAGAGATTATTTTGTTGTCATTTCCTTTGTAGGAAATTAGCGATTTTTGCACCAGCCACTTTATAGTCAAATACAAAAAAAACACATAAAAACAATAATAAAATAGGGAAGAAATACTCAAAGACAAAATGCTGTATAAAAATCGGTGAGGCAATGAGAGCCTCCTACATTCTAATAAAAGTAAATATTAGACCCAAAGGGCCTTTATCAGTCCCAGCGCAGCATCTCAGTATTTCATCGGAACCTAACATTTTTGTGGTGACCCAAACCGTCTGCAAGTTAAGCGGAAGAGTGTGTTAACATGATTATAGAGGCCCATCCTTCGAGGGGCTCATGTCCACCCATTCAGTCTGAGAGTTGACAGTCTGGATGCGCAGCACAGATATGACCCTAAACAATAATTCTGCCATAATGCATCTTGAGGTCTGTGTAGCAGCCGCATCAACTTATGAAATCTTCCACGGAACCCTTAATTGAAGACCTCTGTGTGCGTCCGCAAGGCCAGTTGCCACTTTCTTCACTCGAACGCCATCATTTAAAGTGAATAGCATATGTCCTCTCAGTCAGGCTTCAGGCTGAACTATTCATTTTCATCATTTCACTGAGCCAAATTTAATAGAGCGTGAAAGAAGTGGGCTTCAAATGTCATAAGTCAGATGACAAATTCAGACTTAATATCTCTCCATAAATCTCAGCACCCGCAAGAATTGCTCACAGTTTTGGAGTTTAATGCGAGTTTATATTCTCAATCGATCAGCTTGTTTTCTTCCCCCCTATTAAATTATGTGTTGCTCTGTTTTCTGCATAATGACTCCACAGTGTACTGTAAGTTATTTTGTCATTCTGACAGGTCATTAGGGGAGGTTTATCGACAGTTCTTTTAAACCCAAGTGTACCCAGATATGAAAATATACACTTGTATCTCATACAAATACTGTATTAAAAACTGAAGTGTGTTGCAGTGCAGTTTTCCAAAACTCCAACATCCAAAATAAAATATTTATAATAGCTATATAATATATATTATATAATTGTGTTAAATTTATAGCTCTCTGACAGTGTCCATCAAAACTGAGTCTTATTATTGTTAGATCTTATATTCATAAGCTTGTGCAAGTGTACCTAATATAGTTTTACCCCATCTTTATTGAGCCATGATACATATTTTACATTAGAAAAAAATCTCACCGCACATCACCAAACAAAAATGTCCCCAAAAGTTAAGTATGTATATTGAAATAATGATAATCACAAATCTATTAATTCAGTGTATAGGCCTGTTTCCTTGAAAGCAATAATATTCTGCTAAATGAATGGCAACAGGTGAATGATGGGTTAATTGTACCTTCTGCCATCTAGTCAAAGAGTATTTATTTGTTGTGCCTGTCACTGTACGTCACTGGCATAGATAGATGAACAAAGAGACATTAGTTGTAAGAAATAGATAAGCTTTTCGGACCAAATAAGTGAAATTGGATATATACTAATGTGCCGCAGCACAGTGGTTGGGAATGACTGACCTAATGAAATCTTTAGTAATGATTAAAATGCTCAAAAGTGGTGATGTTTTTTTTGTGCCATTTCTATTTAGTATGATTTATTATTAACTTTGTCCCTATACATAAAACATTTGTACAAGGCAGGACTGGCTCATTTGAGCTGCAGGAATCATCCGGTTCTTTTTGTCAGCAAGCTCTGGGTTTTCTTTTTTTTCTTCTTCTTCGCATCAAACAGTGAGGCGTGATGCAAATTACCACCAGCGTGCGCAGCCTATCGCTCATTGCCTCATCTGTTGTGCACTCAGTAGGCCGAGAGCACAAAGGAGAGAGGACGGAACGTTTTTGAGTGGGTAGTCAATGCAATGTGACACAGAAACACATCCATAATGTTACAGTGGGTGCGCACATAACCACCAAGATGTAGCAGGCGACCGTGGTTTGAGGGAATTATTTAGAGCATGATGGCTCCTGTAGAATGCAGATGGATCTATCACTTGATGAGTCTTCTGACCTGCATGACATATGAGAGCAAGGCAAGCCTGTGCATGACCTCACACTCATCTCAAGATTGGATTGGAATGCATTGGATGTGTTGGAGCCCTCTTTAGTGTGCGCATTTGTTCCATCATATACGGTATTTACCTCCCCCAAGCCTGAAGGCGAGCGCTTTTATTTAGATCCCTGTTTTTGGGTTTGTTTGTTGAGTTATAATGGAACTGTTAGGATGGGACATCCAAATGATACTGTCAGTTTTATCATGTTATTTTCCATATTCATTCAGTTCAAGGATCATGAATTTCCCCCCAATGGGATTAATAAAGTGTTTATTGGCTAAGTAGTGTATTTTGAAAACAAAAGGAATTTGTCTCCGGGAGTTGGAGCCACTCTAGTACGAAAGCCACAATGACAAAATATACATTTAGGACATAAGAAGACGAGTACGGAGAGTCACTGAGCAATAAAAGTGTACCAGTAATTTGGTCATGCTGATACAATGACAATTGTGCAAATGATGCAATTGTCAAGCAATTTAAAGAAATGTAAAATGATGAGTAGTGCGATAAATCTGATACACTGACAATTGTGCAAATGGTGCAGAGCACGTAAGTGGCCAGTGGTGTACGACAGTAGTTATGCAAATAAAGCACAATGATGAAGTTACAACAATGAGTACAGTAATAATGTCCTACGTGCAAGATTGGCAACATGTCACAATGGAATTTTAAGTAAAATGTTAAAAAATGCAATGGAAATAGGGAAGAAGCTATTGGAATGTCTAGTGGTTTTAGTGCGCATTGTTCGATAGCACCTGCCTTAGGGAAGGAGCTGCAAAAGGTGGTGACCATGATTTGGATGATCCAAGGGAATTTTGCTTTGGCCGTCCTAACTGTCTGTTGCGGTCAGATTTTGTCCTTCATTGTAGCAGCACCAAACCACACTGTGATGGATGAACAAAGGACTGATTCAATGACTGCTTGATAGAATTTCCTCGACAGCTCCTGTGGCAGGCTGTGCTTCCTCAGCAACCGCAGAAAGTATATCCTCTGCTGGGGCTTTTTGAGGATGGAGTTGATGTTGGCCTCCCTCTTTTGGTCCTAAGAGGCAGTAATTCCCAGGAACTTGAAGGTGTCGATGGTTGACACAGGGCAATTGGGCAGCGTGAGGGGCAGCTTTGGCGAAGGATGATTTATGTCATTCTCAATGAACCCGAAAGTAACCTGTTAGCTAGCAGAAAACAATTACCACTCTTGTTAACACTTGAAACTTAATGGAAGTCTGCTCACTATGTGATATGCAGTGAAGGACCATGCATTTGGTACCTTTGGCTTCAGTGGAGATTTACCCTGACTTAATCCAGCTCCTAATTGTACCACCACTATCATGTTGTAATCACAGAAACCATCAATATGATACAAAGATTTACATATTTGTGCCATGTGCACATACAGTGGGTATGGAAAGTATTCAGACCCCTTAAGTTTTTCACCTTTTTATATTGCAGCCATTTGCTGTAATCATTTAAGTTTTTTGTTTTTTTTTCTTATTAATGTACACACAGCACCACATATCGACAGAAAAAAAACAGACTTGTTTAAATTTTTGCAGATTTATTAAATGAGAAAAACTGAAATATCACACAGCCATATGTATTCAGACGCTATGCTCAGTATTTAGTAGTAGCACCCTTTAGAGCTAATACAGCCATGAGACTATTTGGGAATGATGCAACAAGTTTTTCACACCTGGATTTGGGGATCTTCTGCCATTCCTCCTTGCAGATCCTCTCCAGTTCTGTCAGGTTGGATGGTGAATGTTGGTGGACAGCCATTTTCAGGTCTCTCCAGAGATGCTCAATTGGGTTGAAGTCAGGGCTCTGGCTGGGCTATTTAAAAAAAGTCACTGAGTTGTTCTGAAGCCACTCCTTCAGTATTTTAGCTCATTGTCTTTTTTGAAGGTGAACCTTCGGCCAAGTCTGAGGTTCTGATCACTCTGGAGAAGGTTTTCGTCCAGGATATCCCTGTACTTGGCCACATTCATCTTTCCTTGGATTGATACCAGTCGTCCTGTCCCTGCAGCTGAAAAACACTCCCACAGCATGATACTGCCACCACCATGCTTCACTGTTGGGACTGTATTGGACAGGTGATGAGCAGTGCCTGGTTTTCTCCACACATACCGCTTAGAAATAAGGCCAAAAAGTTCTATCTTGGTCTCATCAGACCAGAGAATCTTATTTCTCACCATCTTGGAGTCCTTCAGCTGTTGTTTAGCAAACTTCATGCGGGCTTACATGTGTCTTGCACTGAGGAGAGGCTGCATCTCTGGAGCTCAGCCACAGTGATCTTTGGGTTCTTCTTTAGCTCTCTCACCAAGGTTCTTCTCCCTCGATTGCTCAGTTTGGCCGGACGGCCAGCTCTAGGAAGGGTTCTGGTCATCTCAAACATCTTCCATTTAAGGATTATGGAGGCCACTGTGCTCTTAGGAACCTTAAGTGCATCAGAAATTTTTTTGTAACCTTGGCCAGATCTGTGCCTTACCACAATTGGACTTCAATGAAGGTGTAGAACCATCTCAAGGATGATCAGAAGAAAATGAAGAAGAAATGGACAGCACCCGTGTTAAATATATGAGTGTCACAGCAAAGGGTCAGAATACTTATGGCTGTATGATATTTCAGTTTTTATTTTTTAATAAATCTGCAAGAATTTGAACAATTCCGTTTTTTTCTGTCAATATGGGCTGCTGTGTGTACATTAGGGCGGAAATAAAATTAACTTAAATTATTTTAGCAAATAGCTGCTATATAACAAAGAGTGGAAAGTTTAAGGGGGTCTGAATACTTTCCGTACCCACTGTATATTGTATGATCTAAAAGCAGTTAATAATCAATATTTATCTTAAAATGTGATATAAAAATTAAAAGTAAAATAACAAAATTATTAATTAGAGACTCTAAATTGCCCGTAGGTGTGACTGTGAGTGCGAATGGTTGTTTGTTTGTATGTGCCCTGCGATTGGCTGGCAACCAGTTCAGGGTGTACCCCGCCTCCTGCCCGATGACAGCTGGGATTGGCTCCAGTACGCCCGCGACCCTAGTGAGGAGAAGCGGCTCAGAAAATGGATGGATGGATAACAAAATTAAATAAAAAACATTCTCCCCAGGGATGCTGATTATTAAATGTACTGTATGATATTGAGCTGTGTTTTTGTGATCTAAAATAAATTTTACCAAGATAAATCATTTTAAAACCTTTTTTCGCTATTAGTTAACATATACCTTGTACAACTAATTTGAAAAAAATGCAATATTTTACTGATTGGGAGTACAAATAAACAGCTGCCATAAAGTGGGCTAAGTTGGCTTTTCCTGACATTTTGTAGTCACATTTTACAACCCATGCCATGGTCTGCACAGAGCTTCCGCAGCATCAGAGGCATCTCAATGTTCAAAGGTATTAGTTGGCTGAAGGGTACCAAAAAAATCCAAAGTATTATTGTCATATATCATATCATATGTACTGTATAATTCTCCCAAAGACTCAAATATATGCCCATAAGATATCAAAACACTTTGGGTGGGATTCGTGACACACAGGGTAATTTTGTGTGTCTGCAACAAAAAAGGGCACTCCCTTCATCCAGGGCAAAAGGGCAAGTACTTGAGCACCAACTAGTGGGTATGTGGCTATGCACGTTCCTTGCACTAGTGGTTTTCACCATGCACATTTGGGAGAGCACTCCAAGTGAAAAATGAAGTTTGAAGTGATGGAATTGGAACTGTTAGTGGAAGAGGCAAACAAGCATATTACTGAGTTATAGAAAATAAATAGATTGCTCTCATAATTTTGAGGAAGCCAGCACTGTATAAAAGCCATGTTTTGTTTGACTTAACTCGTCTCGAGTGCATTGCAGTCGGATGTAATTGCCCATTAACGTGTTTAAAGGACACGTCATAAAAACACACTATTATGTAACAGTGGGGCAGAAGTGCCAAACAGCTCGTTCAAAGATGCATTTTCAGAAATAGACAGCAACTGATTTACTGTGTTGTTTAATTTCACTCTTGATTGGTGATAGCACTTCAGAGACCCAACTATTTGTATCCAAGCAATTACAAATTGTCATAATATGGCCTCGGTTTTGCTCCATTTTGAAATGACTATAGTGGAGGCAAACTTGGAATTTTAATTTTAATTTCGCTAACCATTATTGATCACTCGGGACCACTATAATAGAAATTGATTTTGTGTAACAGAGGTGTCACATTTTTGTTTGGAATATGTTTACTTTTGTGTGTTTTTTCTAATAGGCTCCAGCAATCCGCGACCCTAGTTAGGATAAGCGATAATGTAAATGGGTGGATGGATGGATGGATGTTTACATTTATGCGTTTTTCCTAATAGTACAACCCCAATTCCAATGAAGTTGGGACGTTGTGTTAAACATAAATAAAAACAGAATACAATGATTTGCAAATCATGTTCAATCTGGATTTAATTGAATACACTACAAAGACAAGATATTTAAGTCCAAACTGATCAACTTGATTGTTTTTAGCAAATAATCATTAACTTAGAATTTAATGGTTGCAACATGTTCCAAAATAGCTGGGACACGGTCATGTTTACCACTGTGTTACATCACCTTTTGTTTTAACAACATTCAATAAACGTTTGGGAACTGACGACACTAATTGTTGAAGCTTTGTATGTGGAATTCTTTCCCATTCTTGTTTGATGTACAGCTTCAGCTGTTCAACAGTCCGGGGTCTCCGTTGTCGTATTTCACGCTTCATAATGCGCCACACATTTTCAATGGGAGACAGGTCTGGACTGCAGGCAGGCCAGTCTAGTATTTGCACTCTTTTACTACGAAGCAACGCTGTTGTAACGTGCAGAATGTGGTTTGGCATTGTCTTGCTGAAATAAACAGGGGCGTCCATGAAAAAGACGTTGCTTGGATGGCAGCATATGTTTCTCCAAAACCTGCATGTACCTTTCAGCATTAATGGTGCCTTCACAGATGTGTAAGTTACCCATGCCATTGGCACTAACAGCCCCATACCATCACAGATACTGGCTTTTGAACTTTGCGTCCATAACAGTCCGGATGGTTCTTTTCCTCTTTGGCCCGGAGGACACGACGTCCACAATTTCCAAAAACAATTTGAAATGTGGACACGTCGGACCACAGAACACTTTTCCACTTTTCATCAGTCCATCTTAGATGAGCTCGGGCCCAGAGGAGTCGGCAGCGTTTCTGGGTGTTGTTGATAAATGGCTTTTGCTTTGCATAGTAGAGTTTCATGTTGCACTTACGGATGTAGCGCTAAACTGTATTTACCGATATTGGTTTTCTGAAGTGTTCCTGAGTCCATGTGGTGATGTCCTTTACACATTGATGTCTGTTTTTGATTCAGTGCTGCCTGAGGGATCGAAGGTCACGGGTATTCAATGTTGGTTTTCAACCTTGCCGCTTACATGCAGTGATTTCTGCAGATTCTCTGAACCTTTGGATGATATTATGGACCGTAGATGATGAAATCCCGAAATTCCTTGCAATTGTACATTGTGGAACAGTGTCCTTAAACTGTTCGACTATTTTCTCACGCACTTGCTCACAAAGAGGTGAACCTCGCCCCATCTTTGCTTGTGAATGACTGAGCAATTCAGGGAAGCTCCTTTTATACCCAATCTTGTCACCCACCTGTACCCAATTAGCCTGTTCACCCGTGGGATGTTCCAAACAGGTGTTTGATGAGCATTCCTCAACTTTTTCAGTCTTTTTTGCCACCTGTCCCAGCTTTTTTGGAACGTGTTGCAGCCATAAAATTCTAAATTAATGATTATTTGCAAAAAACAATAAAGTTGATCAGTTTGAACATTCAATATCTTGTCTTTGTAGTGTATTCAATTAAAAATAGGTTGAACATGATTTGCAAATCATTGTATTCTGTTTTTATTTATGTTTAGCACAACGTCCCAACTTCATTGGAATTGGGGTTGGAATTGGTCTACCCAGCCTCTTACCCAAATTCGGCTGGGATGGGTTCAAGCTCACTCAGGACCCTTAATTAGGATAAGCAGTATAGAAAATGGATGGATGGATATTTTATTACTGAATCTGTAATTAATAGAAATCTCCACTAGGTACAGTAACGTTTTATTGTGTTCATTGTGTGCTTTCTTTTCGTCACTTATGAACTGTGAAAGAATCTAGTTGATTTCCAGTGGGATGCATTGTTGATGACTTCTACTTTGTTATTATTATTTGGAATATACACCAAAATAGTAGTGTCATGAGTTTTAAATACGCAAATACAGTGTACGTTTTGCTTGTAACATTCTCAAATGGGTGCGCTGCTCTTGAAGCTCGTATTATTTAGCCTTGAGAGATGAAAATCTGTGGCGTTGACGGCAGTGAGAGAGAGACACACAAAGAGCAAGGGGAGATGCGTCATATAAGAGAAACATGACTTTTGTAGTAATTGTCTTTATCAAAATTTGTTGAGCATTGGTTTGATTTGATTAATGTCTACTGCAGATGGAGACTTGACAAAAGGAGACACAACAACCAGGCAGGAGGGAGTCATGTAAAGCTTTTCATGTTAAGTTAGGAATTACTGTCTCTGCTCGTCGATTCATCACTTAAAATGGGCGTGAATGAAAGTGATTAAGGTGTTGTTTTCAAATTTTATATGAACAATAGCATTACAATGTGCCATCAATATCAACACTGTACAAGTGCTCCTCTGCAATTGTCATATCCATCCATCCTTTCTCAATACCACTTATTGTGCGCATGCATTCAAATTTGTTCCAATGCATGACGGGGGTTGCTAGTCATTTACTGTGGAGTTGTTGTGACAATAAGCAATACATTTGCTGGGTTATGCTTTTATATTGTAAGATTGATATTTTCTGCTAACCGTTCAACTTGCAAGTGACTTGTCGTCTCACTGGATTTAGTACTTCAATAAGCCAAACTGTAAATGTGTGTCTTTCATGAATCAAGTCAAACACAGATGCTTTTCAACGATAAGGTTTTTAAAATGCAGTAGGCATGAAAGACTTACAGACTTTGTTCCAGACTGATGGTTACTTCTTAAATATGACCTTGAGGATTTTGGAATTCGGTCTTTAGGGTTGCTTATTTCCCTATGAATGAACCAAAAAATTATTTAGAGTTGTAAGAATGACTTTGGCTTTAAAAAATTAACCGATGTCAACCTTCCAGTGGTGTCTGTGTGTGGTTTTAAACCTTTTCTATTCCTGGCACCACTAGAAAACAGTTTTATTATGTATTCGTGCTGCCCATAAAAGTAGTATAGTATTTAAGGATGACAAAAGCAAATGTATACTAAATATTCATCCATTCCCAATACAGTGATCCCTCGTTTTTCGTAGTTAATGAGGACCAGAAACCCTGCGAAAGATGAAAAACCGCAAAGTAGGATTTGCCCCCCCCACCCCACCCCCCCTACGAATTTTCGTGTATGTGGGTACCAAAATCTTTAAAATTTGTAAACAGTATTTATACTTTACATATTTGAGACAAAGATTACAACAGTACACATATTTACTGAAATCTTTAATTATAAAACCTTATACAGTAATGAACATTCATCAACATTGCCTTCTGAGAGAGGCAAAGAGGCTTGCGTTGGTGGCAGAGGAGAGGCTATCACTTGACTCGTAGAGGCTTTAGGTTCACTCGGAGACTCTTCTGCTGGAGGCGCTGATGGTGTAGCTGGGGTTTTACCTTGGAGAAAAACATGGTGACGGGTAGTTGTTGTCTTTGTTTTTTCTTTTGCGTCAAAATTCCCCTGTACAAGGACATAACCCCGTCTCTTAGTACGTGGAGTTACCACACGTTTCGCTTCCTTATTGAAGCAGTTTTGCGGATGTTTGCTTCCTCTTTCTTGATGTACCGCACTGTAGATTCATTCACGCCATAATGGCGTGCCACAGATGCAGAACTTCTGCCCTCTTTGATCATATCTAAAAGTTTCACTTTTTCGCTGATGGTCATCATCTTCTTCCTCCTCTTGGGTGCCCCGGAGGAAGCTTTTGCAGGGGCAAAGAGCTTAGGCGGCATTGTAAGGGCTTAACTAATCAAAAAAAGTTATCGCTTAAACAAAAAAAGTTATCACGAACACAACACTAAGATACAGTATGCGAGACAGTCAACAGCGTGGACGAGACTGGCGAGACACAAGACGGGAAGATCCTGGGTGAGGCTGCGATGATGCGCAGCCAATCAGCTCACGGGATAAATCCACTTGTGCTCTTATTGGTCGATGTCGCGCCGGGAACCAATCACGCGTCTTGTATGAGTGCCTGTGGCATGTACAGTACAGGCATGTACAAAGCCTCTGAGTCAACTCATCTTTTGTTTTTGGCATGCAGGGAAACCTCTCTTCTGCATCAACATGAAACAATGCGTCTTTCCGCAATATGGCTGCTGATATGGCTGTATTTTTTCATTTTTTTTTTTTTTTTATGAATATTTTGGAAAAACTCGCGAAGCACTGAAGCCGCAAAACGTGAAGCGCGAAGTGGCGAGGGAACACTGTAATTCGTTCCATCATCAAATGGTATTATAAAAACTTTATTAACTGTACAGTCAGTTTTTAAGTAAGATGACCTTGACATCTTGCGACATGTATGGCGACATCTTATTTGTTGAACTCCAAAGTTTTGTGCAACTTTAAAGGCAACTTTTTAAAACACTTTTGGTCGAATTATGAATTGTACAGCTTCAGCGGCATTTGACTTCAGAGGCTTCATCCATCCATCCATCCATTTTCTTTACCGCTTATCCTCACTAGGGTCGCAGGCTGCTGGAGCCTATCCCAGCTATCTTCGGGCAGGAGGCGGGTACACCCTGAACCGGTCGCCAGCCAATTACAGGGCACATAGAAACAAAGAACCATTCGCACTCACATTCACACCTACGGGCAATTTAGAGTCTTCAATCAACCTACCACGCATTTTTTGGGGATGTGGGAGGAAACCGGACTGCCAGGAGAAAACCCACCCAGGCACGGGGAGAACATGCAAACTCCACACAAGCTTTGAACCCCAGTCCCCAGAACTGTGAGGCAGATGTGCTAACCAGTCGGCCACAGAGGCTTCACGCTACCTTAATTAATAAAAAAAATGCCTGAATATGTAGATTTCCTAGTAGTTTATTATTTTACGAAACCATTTTATTTAAGTAATATCATTCATGGTTTTGTAATTATTACCGCTATATATATTATTATTTTTGTGGCCAAATACAACATTGACAATACAACGTTAAATTTGATGGACTTGTGTGTTTTTAATTATTATTATAACATTAAGGTATTAAATTGAGATGATTATTTTGCTGCTCTGAATTGAAGTGAAGTGAAACTCAAGTTTTTCATCCACATTGTAGTGAGTAATTATGTACTTGCCCCAGAAGGAATGTGAGGATGTGTGAATAATTCAAAGCCAGCTGAAGTGGAAAAAAAAGTTAAAAGTGATTTCACTGAATAGAAAGGAGGGCAGAGTGAGGCCACATGTAGATTACATTCAGTCCAAGAAAGAAAGCCATAAAGCTCACTTACTGCGACTCCATCATGTATCTAATGTCGCAGACGCACATTTGCCTGCAAATCCGTGATATTAATTAAGATTAATGTGGTAAGAAAAAAACCCACACAGTGTGAGAACCTGCCCTTTAATTAAATTCAAAGTCAGCACATAGTCACTGTCATGCCTTTGGAGGTCTTTAAGTATCAGGCAACAGTTAGCTGCTATCAATAAGAAACCTTTGTAGCAACTTGCCATTACACTGTGCTGAAGGCTACTTCAATCTTTCATGCTATGAATTGGGGCTTCAATTAGGTCTCAAGTGTTTCCCCGCGCTTCGCTTCATTGGTTCTCTGTTTGAAAAATATCCATCCCACAGACCTAAATGCTTGTTTTAAGAGCTAGAACATAATAACATGCATTTCGGCTGTACTATCAGAGGTAATTGTCGTTTCTGTGGAGCGCCGCTTTCACATCACACTGCCATGGCGAGGAGATCCATGTCACTTCGTGTTTGCCGCCAGCTCCTCAAATCTAAGCTCTCCCAAAAGTGCATCACTCATCCATCGCCAGCCAACTCCCACCCTCCTGAAAAATAACTGTAAAAAAGTATTTAATTATCTTTAAACTTTTTAGCACTGTGATAATATTTGAGATATTTATATCTCTGTCTGTCTCCATCTTATTATAATACTGTATAACAAGAACACACAAAAAAACTAAATATTTTCTTGTGACCTCCCTTTACACCATGATTGGATTAGTCACATACATACAGTAGCATCGCTGTCCAACTATCTCCAAATCTGAAAAGAACAACATGTATAATATACACTATCTCGATGTTTCAGATAAAAGTGAAAAAAAAGATGAAAGAATGCTTTATTGTCAATTCAACCGGTAATACAGAGAGTAAAAAGAGAACTGAACCACAAACAATACTATTGTTGCATGAGTGAGGTAGATAAAGACAGTAGCATTTTTGCATGGATAATAGGATAAGCGGTACGGAAGATTAATGAATGAATGAATATGAGGTACAAAAAGGACAGTCATGTTTTACATTGGTTTGTGGCAGATGATGACACTTAAAGTAAACTGACAAAATTTGGATACACTTGACATGTACCTTAGAACCATTCCTACGACTTTGTGTAGCATACCTACAACAATGTAAAGTTCCTGTGAGATGCCTATATTAAACCTAAACTAAATGCAACCTTAAGTACAGTACTTCTGTTGAAACCTACTATTTATTGTTTTACTCTGTGAAAAAGCTAATTAAAACAATAAAAGCTGGTAGCAACTTAACACTTTACAAGTAAAGAAAATATGCTTGCTCTTGTCACACATTTCTAAGATTTTCTCAATACCATAACTCCAAATTGTGTTAAAAACCATCACACATTCGACATGTGTAAACGTGAACCCAAGCCAACTGCTCACAACCTGTAAATGAAAAAAATAACACCACATGTGTCAGAACAAATAAACCCTGCTGAGTACAGAGCAATAACATTTCTTTGGCCTGCACCTGCTGGATAATATATGCACAGATGGATGAAACACACTTTCAAACCTTGAATCTCAGAACTGTGAGGCAGAAGTGCTAACCACTACTGCATCGTGCTCTCCAGTGTCAATCAAAACAGATCCATTGTCATTGTCAACACCGCTTATCCTGGTTAGGGTCGCGGGGCGCTGGAGCCTATCCCAGCTGACTTCGGGGCAACAGGCAGACTACACCCTGAACTGGTCGCCAGTCAGTCGCAGGGCACATATAGACACGGACAACCATTCGCACTCACATTCACACCGTCACTGAGTGGGAACTGATCCCACGCTGCCCGCACCAAAGTCTGGCGAGTGTACCACTACACCATCAGTGACTCAAAACAGATCATTATTATCTATTATTTTTCGATACCGATCACAGTAGATTGAGCGGGTGTACCTACTGCTGTGGCTGGCAAGTTTGTGAATTGGAATGTGCTAATGCACCTGCTGGAGCTCACCTTCTGTTGTTGCAAGAAAAACACAGAGTACAAATTGTTGTCCTCAAGGATGTCAGACTGAAAGAAACAAACTAACCAAAGGGAACGTGCTGGGGGAAACAAATGGTGTTGTTTACACGTCTCTCTTCCCACCTGCAGCTGGAACCACATACATCTTCGGGAAAGGAGGCGCGCTCATCACATTCACCTGGGCCCCCAACGAGCGGCCGAGCACCCGGGCCGACCGGCTCGCCGTGGGCTTCAGCAGCCTGCAGAAGGACGCCATTTTGGTGCGCGTGGAGAGCACCCACGGGCTCGGAGACTATCTTCAGCTGCACATAGTAAGTGCTTGAATAAGATTCTTTCGCCACAAGGCCCCGTTTATTCATCACCATTCTTGCTTGTGAAACATTTTACAGTGGCAGTAATGAGGAGCATAACACAATGTGAATATGAACACGTTTGTAGTTATAATGACAGTTTTAGTTTCCAAATATCCTTTAGATTCTCAATAAACACAACTGTGAACCATCGTCTCCACCAAGAAAACGAAGCTAACTTGTTAAGCACTGATATTTTATAATTCAGTGCAGTGTGTCAGCTGAGCCCATCATAAATGACTGAATTTATCACCTGATATAAACAAGACATAGTGGAATAGAATGTGTTATTACTCAATTAATTTAATAGACAAAAAGATGGCAATATTGAATATACACAAAACTAAATTCTAAAGCCTTGCCTACGCTCATCTTTGGTCCTTGAATCAAATGTCAAATGCCAAGACGAAACAATGCTGCCAGATATATTCTATTCACGTTTATTCTTCTTAATTACCTACAGCAATCTTAATGTAGTTTGGACTTAGTGTGTAATACTTAATGACATGTATATTTCTATATAAATGCTGCTCCTCCTGAATGTGAGATTTGACTTCCCGACGGATCCTCCTCTCCGTAACCCCTGAATAGACCTTTATCAAGGATGCTAAGAAGTGTGATCCCCGCGCTCGTGGACAACCACCGCGGTCTGCCCCCGATGTCCACGCCATGGTACACGTGTCAACCAAGACAGCCCAACAACATCTAGACCTTCCTGCCAGATGTAATCCAACGCCCGGGGCCCTGCCACATTTAGCTTTTTAGTTCAAATTGGCACAACCTATGCCAGGCAGCCAAAAAGTCTACTCCGCCTAATCCAAGCTGTGCCATCGCCACAGCTGTAGTTTGATAATACGCTTACGCCGTGGTTTTGTGTTTTGTGATCAAATTAGCCCATCCATCGTGGCTAATAGCAAGCATAAGGCAATGGATGATCATTACAGGGGAACCAGCAAGCAATCTCAGTGTAAAATGAAGGTTGCCATCATTAGGAAATTAGAATGTGGCGAAAAGATGGCGGACGTGGCATGTTTGTACAACATGCATCGGTCTGGCTCCACAAAAGAGAGGCTCCAGCCAGCTACTTTGTTTGGCAAGCGCTGTGAAGAAAAAGTGTCCATGTTTGGACGCAGCAACCAGGAAAAGAGACAGCGCTCTCCATTCCCTCCTCCTCTTCCTCTTCTTCCTCATCCTCCTCCACTGCCACAACAGACTCAATCCCCCACATTCGTACAACATCAATCGGTAAACGATTTGTAAGTTTATTCATTTTTCAGCGGGTCATGCCAACTTGCACGTGTCAGTTATTGGCGCGGCAGTAAGTGCTGACATAAAAGGAAGCAGAAAAGTTCCCAGCAGGCTTAAGGAAATAATTGAGAAGGAAGCCTTCAATAGAAAAATGGCAAAATAACAACTCACAAAAAATTCAAGATGCAAACAGCCTTCTGAAACATAACTTCTTTGTAAGTAGGGTAGCGTCTGTATTTCAGTGACGGGTTAAATTCGATCTGTATACTGCATACTACTGTATACTTTGGGAGTGGATTTTTATTCACATTTGGAAGAGGCTTGATTCTCAACTAAGGATATCTGATTCCTTTTTTTTTTTTTTATATTTGCGACACCTCTCCGAATTGGGCCACTGCAGAGCAAAAGCACTGGAGTTGTCTCATTGAACGATGCAGTGTAAATTCAGCCTAGTGATCAAATCAACTCGTTAAACAATAAAAAATAAGAAGATTCCTGCATCCGCCTATTTATCTAGGCCACACCCTACCCTCATAAAGAAACTGTACTGTTTCCATAACCCTTCTAACACACCAGCATAAAAACCATGGAAACTAGGAATGCGTAGTACATATCGATACAGCAGCATTCAAATTAGGCTTTACATGATCAGGATTTTTGGGGCCGATCACCGATCTGATCACAACAAGGAGCAATGTGTCTATTTAAATGACCTGTTCATTTACTGTATATACTTGTGTACTTAATTGCTCAAAAAATTATATTTACAATAAATAATGTATCTTTGTTCATCTTTTTATGCCAGTGAGGCATAGTGACAGACAGAACAAATGAATGGTCTTCTATTAGATGGCAGTGTCATGAACAGAACAAACGACACGACCCAAAATGAGAGCGATGAGATTTTTCAATTGTAAAATCTGTTCCTTGGCTCTATAAAGGTTGGAAATCACTGCTCTAGTCAGATCGTGCATTCTAATCAGTCAGGTCAAACCAATTACAACATGTGCTAACTTAATGTAATTAAATTACTTTATTGTCATTAAATTGCTTCATCCACACCGAAACTTTAGAGCACGATTCGACAGAACGGCGGCATGTTTACGTACAACCGTTAGTGCTTGCGAGCCGTATCGTATTAAATGTACGTGACCATACCTCAAGCAAGCCGTAAACAAACAGCCTCTCCTGTCCTGAGCACTGGTGACCACCCACACACATTTTTCCCCATTTTGTCTTTATAATACAGTCGGCGCGATGCACGACGCTTGTTGTCATCGCCACGGTAACGAGTGTATCCGGTCGCATTTGACAAGATAAAGCCCAATGATCGTAAAAAACGGGATGCGGTTGGTATCGGAATACAAGATTTTATTGCAGTAGTCTGACATAGTGCAATCGTGAAAGAGCAAATTTGTCTTGTAGTCTGATCCGGGCGCAAAGTGTTGTCTGTCTCTGACGTGATGTCTTTTCGGTTTTTTTTTTTAATAACTTTATTGGCCGTCAGATATTTACAGTACTACGTCAAAAGACACGCGACAAGGCTAAAAATAAACTAGCTTTTGGATTCCAATATACTGTGCACGATGGCGACGTGGAGTAAATGTCTTTTGCAGAGCCGATCAATGACGTCATTGATCGGATTGGCAAATTATGACATTAAAGCCGATCAGCATGAAATGCTAATTATCGGCCGATACCGATCAGGCCGATAAAATTGGTGTAAAGTCTAATTCCAATATCAATATTACCGCTGTCTGATAAACCGTTATCATAACTGCGAAAACGACCACACATGACCACAAGAAAGCAACAAGGTTTTTCTCGTGATAAAGTATCGTGTCTGTTGTCGAAACAAGCGACACCTCAGCAGCTGTCATCAAGTGTGTCTGTTCCGGAGGGAAATCAGCCTTTTTAGTACGTAGCCGCAGGACAGATGTGGCGTGATGAAAACCAAAGGAGAGAGCTGTCAAATGTCTACGAGTGGTGTAATAATTAAAAACACAGCTGCTTAATGTGGCTCTCAGTCCAGTGCATATTTTAATACCGGATGCTTTTATCAAATCCCCTTCATACTCAGACGGTCGCTGTTTTATGCCACCAATTTCTAAGACGCAAATATTGTACCATAAAGGGCATTCGACTGTGGTTCTCCATTGAATGTTTCAGAAACATATGACACTTTTTTTTCCCTACGAGATCAATTCTTTCTCCTCAGCTACTGTATATGCAACACTTAGAGATTGTGTCTTTTTTTTCTTCTTCTTCTTGCAGCTGCCAACTACTGCACTCAGACACTTTGACACGTTGACACATTATTAAATGCTTAGACAGCGAAGGAGTTCACGGAGTATGGGGTTCCTCTCGCAAAGCACTCTGATACAATAGATAGCACTCATATCCCACATTGCTCGAGTCGCTTTGGTCAAAGTCACTCAATTCAGGAGAAATAGTTGAAAATGGGGAAGGGAACATATGATATGAGATACGGTTAAGCCAAACCTCATACTCCCTACGGGCACATTTGATGTCAGTGAAGATTTTATTTGGTGAATGCAATAATACATTTTGTAATTCTGGTTATGGTAAAAATCGACTATTTCTCTTATTATTATCTATTAAATAACTTCCTCTAGTGTTTTGTAATTTTCTCGTGTAATTTCCAGCAAAAAGGATACGCATTCAACTATTACAAATTCACTTTAACTGTGAGAATTTGTGCCAGGGTATGAATATTGTTGGCCCAGTTGACATTTCTTATTATACTAATTCAGATCTAAAATACTATACAAACAATATAGCAAGACATTCATCAGTCAGGAATATTTTTTCCTGAATTGAGTTAATGTTGGGAACAGTGGACCCACGCTATTCGCGGGGGATAGGGACCAGGCCGACTGCGAATAGCCAAAATCCACGAATAATTGGTGGCCATTAAAATTGCATTTGGGGGGGGATAAATAAAATGTTGAATAAGCATGGAAATACCACCCAAAAATAAAGAAATAAATAAATAACTTCTGCAAATCTGCAAAGAGGTGAATCTGCCTGTGCCAAACTGTGAATATTGGGGGGACCATTGTATATACTTTTTAAATAAACTTATTTAGGGAAGAATGGAAAGAAATGAAGAACAGAAGCAAGTATGTAAGAAGGGAAGGAAAAAGGGAAGGAAGAAAGGAACTGATTCACTGACACTTTTAGGGTCTCAAATTGGTCAACACACACACACACACCAACACCTGGACTTCAAACCTTATAGCACTGGCCTTGAAAAACTCATTTAAAATGTTAACGCTTGTTTAAAATCCTAACCCAGGCTAGAAACACCATTTTGAAACCCTGTATGTAAAATGCTGCTTGTCTTCGGTCATGAGTGTTAGTGAGATAAAACATAATGAGAGGTGATTTTTTTAAAAAGTATATTCAGAGGGTGTGAACATGTCACGTTACACAGCCGCCTGTAAGATCCTTGGGAATTTTCATCATACAACCTTTTTTTTTTATACAGTTCTTAAGCAACATGTCCTTTCCTTTCCTTTCCATTTAACGGAAGGGGATGATAGAAAAGGTTTGCCCTCCTCGTTTCTCAAGCAACCTCTTGCCCTGTATTTGTGTTTGGATTGTCCTTTCCAAAGTTTGGTAGACAACTGAAGGTGTGCTGCTATGCTTGAAGATTATTACAGAAAAGCTAATGACATAATTTTTTTATCTTAAATGCATGTTGCACTGGTAACATAATACCTTCCGATAGAATTCACTTTTTAGAATGTCGAGACTGCTTTGATCACTGGAGAAAGAGTGACAATACAGTGATAGTGTACAGAATTGTGCATGTGGAATTTGAAATACTCAATTTCTTTCATCTCTGAGAAATGAGCTTTGCTTGGTCAGAACACTTTAAATTGATTTTATTTACCGGGTCCCCCGTGTTAGCCATATTATCACAGCTGTATGTTGAATATGAAGAGATACAGTATTTTAGTGTTCCATTGGGAATACAAGAGACCAAACAGCTGTAAATTGCCCCGACCACTGATGCAAACTCCCACTAAGAAAGATAGTCAGGGGGTTTCTACTCTATATAAGCCCTCTCTCAGCATCATTTAAAAGGTGTTCTAGTTGCAGGGACACGTCATAGTCCAATGGTGTGCGCTGTGGTCCTTACATCATTATAAGCACCAGGCCAATATGCAGGCTGCAGGCAAGGTGATGCATTCAGTGCAAATGCAAGCACAGTCCTTCGCCACAAGAACCGAGGTCCTTGTGGAAGCGCGAACAGCAGACATCAAGCAGCTTTTCATGTCACACCTCCTATAGGCCGGTTCAAGTAGATTCTTGACTCGAAATGGGAGCAAATGAATGTCAAAAGCAACAAACCTCTCTTTTGGTCGCCTGGACAAGGGTGTGGTAGTTTTGCTTTGCCAGCACTCGGAAGGTCCTTTGGGACTTGTTTTTTAATCTGACTGAGTGAAGCGAAAAAGAAAAATGCCCTTGGCAATCTACTCCAACCTAGGAGATGTTATTAGGGGCTAGACTGACGTTATCAGCCAACATTTAAACTAGAATTAAATACCCAAACTGATCAGTCCTAGACAAGTCTGCCCTTGATTGATTACATTTTTGACATTCAAGACCATACTCCTGCAGCTTCTGCTGCTGGAGCTCAGGCATGCGCACAAATAGACTCCAAGTGGTGCTCAAGCACCTGCCCTTTGCCCTGGATGAAAAAAGAAATTAATAATAATCATAATAATAATTTACTCTCTCTGTCATCAATTCCACTCAGTGTTTTGATATTTGAAGGGCATTTATTCGAGTCCTTGAAAGAATTGTACATATGCTTCCACCCATCTTATTTTATTTTGGGTTAATCAGAGGCCCTTTAAATGGTGGCAGGTGTGTGCTAACCCCCATTTAACTAGTTTCATTGTGATTTTATAAATTCTGAACACAGCCACATCCCCATTTAGAAGAGGGTGTATGCACTTGTGAAACCAAGATGTCTCAGTTATTTATTTTATTTTTTCTCCTCTCTAAAAAAATAAATTGTCATTCATGTTATATGTTAACTAATAGTGGAAGAAAGTTGAAAAATGATTTATAGTGGTCTCAATTTTGTTTATCACAAAAACCTGACATTTTTCTATAGTCACCTCCTTTGTTAATAGTTGTATTATTGACTGTGTTTATGGGGTTAGCAGAAATACATACACAAGTTAAATATGTAGTTTTTTTCTTCATAGTATGAATAATTTTGGTGATGGGTGCCCTTTTTTGGCTTGAGCACCTGCCCCTAAACATGTTTGTGCATATGCCTGCTGCATCTGGTGGGTAATAATCCATCCATCCATCCATCTATGTACCCAGTGCCAGTTTCTGCCATCTGCATTATGTGCAGCTGCACAGGGCAGCATTGCTGGAGGGTGCGATATGGTTTTCTAATGTGTAATAGCATGTCAGTCACCTGTGTTTGTACAGAGAATTTGTGTCTCCTTGTGGGATTCCCCTTTGTAGAAGAGAAGCAGGGTGGGGAGCAGAAAAATAATCATGTAATAGTTTCCTGTGATGACACACACCTCTGGACACACCCGCGGCAGCCATGTTAGAAGTCAACACATTGTTTTTTGTTTTTTTCTGGTGCTTATTGAGTGTTTGAATCAAGAAATTGGATTGATAGCCAACATAAAAAAAAAAAAAGAGAATTACTGTGCAATGTTAGGCTGCAACAATACAGCTGGGAAGGACAAAGTCTCATTTCAGCGTTTACCAGTTCCAATTAGTTAATTAAAATAATTTAATTAGACTAAACATTTGTCAGGAAAGGACTTAGATGGTGGCTTTCACGAATGAGCAGAGCTGATCTCACTGTGGCCAGATCCGTGTTTGTCCTGAACACTTCAGTGAAGGTAAGCTTTAACGTTTAGCAACGTTAGAAAAGGCATGTTACATACATACATTGTAATGTATGAGACACAGTCCTGTTTTTACCCCACTTAAAGAGGAGATCTGTGTTGTAAATAACCCTGTTGTAAACCGGTAATAGCAGCTGACTCCCACTATGCGGCCCGCTATCCAGCCCTGAGGCTAATGTTAGGCAAATCAATTCTGTTTCAACGAAAATAAGATAATCCGTCAATTATTCTGAGTCATTACAGTCTCGGTTTTATTTCCATTTGACTTCGCACACAGTTAGGCGGTGAGAGATTTGAATTGTGTAGAGATCATTGTTGTTTATGTCACCATATCGTGGCTGCAAACTAACTCACAAGCGACAATCAGAATAATCCCACCACACTTTTGCGCTTTTTTAAATATCAGTAAATTGCCTGTTTTTCCTAGGATGACATGATATAGTCTATGTCAATCTGATATGTTAATTATAGTTCATTATTCAGATGGCATTGCAAAATGCAGATTTCAGATTGACTTTAAAACAAAATCACCGACTTGATTTGATGCACACTGTAAACTCAATTGGGAACGTGCGATGCTCTGTTGAAGCATAGTTGGTAACATAAGTTAGTGTTCAAATTGGACCTTTAACATCCCACTATGAGCCATAAGAAACACATGAAATCCAATCCATGATGATTAAAAAAAAATTGCCACCATACCTCTATTAACTGTACTGGCAATGTTTTAAGTAACATTTTAACATTTTTAGCTGTCATAAAGGCATAATAAAAAATAGTCATAATAGTAATGATAAAAGCCAAAGAAAAAAATAAACGTGCACTGAGGTATTGTGAGATATCGTACATGGCAGTGATTAATTGCTGGAAACGAGAGAGAGAAAAACAGTAAATACTTTGATGTTCAATGAGGAACGCTGAGCTTCCATGAAATATGTATGATTGTACAACTTGAGAGGCATGTTGTTTAAGCAAAGCAAAGCAAATTTATTTATATAGCGCATTTCATACACAAGGTAACTCAATGTGCTTTACATGATTAAAAGCATTTAAAAACAAAGAAAAAAAACATTTAAAAACAAACAGAAAAAGACGATAATTTTCTGATTCTCAAACTTTAATACAATAATAATAATACAACATTCTGATAAGAACACAAGTCCCCTCATGTAAAATAAGAAAAGTCTTTTGTTAGGGATATAATTGTGATTTTCCACGTATTTCATTGGATGCCCAAAGGGGATTAAACACTTGGGTTTAATCTTCTTTTAGACATATACCCAGCGAATATTAATGTCACATAATTGGACAGAGCAAATTACCTTAGAATAGCCCTCTGATACTGCATATTTCTACCTGCCTTGTACTGTGAAGGCTTCTTCATATGGACTAAACCCAAAGTCGTCAGTTCAAGCTTTTAATTTACAAAGTGGGATGTTGGAGGTCTCTGAACACACTTAACACTTTCATATGTAACATCAAACATGTCATCATGAATAATTATTTCACATACTAAAGGATTCCAGTAGGATTTTACATATGATTAGAAGGTGAGCAAAGCTTTTAAGACAGCTTTTACATCACACCACAGCCTCAGCAGAAGCAGCAACTACCTTGGAGGCAAGAAGAGACATATTTCTTTCTACATATTCAGCCAGCCAGTCATTCAATTTTCAGGAGCATGAGGGAGGGGGAATGATCTAATATGGCACAAATCATGGGATAAGCTCGGGAGGAACTGCGCTGATGTGACATCAAAGCTGGAAACTCCAAAATAGAAAGCGCGATGCAGTGTTTAAGATACTATATGTACACCTTGTCTGTAAAGCCAGTAAATATTGTACTCTTGATGTGCCACAGAGGACTAGCATATTTTCATTTCAACAAAACACGACACCCACCCGATTTGCCTACAGTTCCTCTGTCTTGTTGAAGGTGCCATACTGTAGCTGTAGTTGGAAGAAAGCCCTGCAGCCACCGCATATCTTATTCCACCCGCCTGAAAGGCAAAAGACATGCAGGCTGAAACTTCCTTATTATAATGATTATTAATCATGTGCACGACATGGAACTGTGCACAACTGACATTCCTATTATAGTCATGTCTCTGCCTGTCAACAATCCTCTCTAATGAACTGTTACCATACCACTGGGTTGTTTCATGTGCAACAAAATATAGTCGTTGGACACTGTTTTAGGTACGTCTGCACAGTGTAATGAGATCCGCATGATAAGGTATCAACATCCCAGTGGTAGAGTGTAAATGTACATTTCAAAGCGATATTTAACATTTTTTTTATTGCCAGCAACAGTTTTTTATGACTAATTAGGACATATTTCCCAACCAGTTTCTTTTCTGCACATTAGTGTGCAGTGTATCGCACTGCCATCAGAAGTTTGACCTTGTATGGCAGTCCGAGGGTGCACAGGACACAGGCACACAGACTCTTTGCTACCAGTGCCCCCCAAAGGCTATCTTGGGAAACAGCCTTGACCTTTGTAGAAGGTTGTCAGTAGCAGAGGCAGGAAGACAGGGGGGAAGTGTGTGTGTGTGTGTGTGTGTGTGTGTGTGCGTGTGCGTGTGTGCGTGTGTGTGTGTGTGTTAGTTGGTCAAGCAAAGGAGGAACAGCAGGATTGTGTCAGGAGTGATCCACATCAGGCAACCTGAGCTGGCGGCTGAGAGGAAACGATGCTGAACCCCATAGAAAGAGTTTAACATACTGGCCATGTCACAGAGGATATGCTTTCACTGGCCCAACAAGGTTTTGGTCTCGACACCATTCATGTTGCCAAAGGAGAGCTTTTCCCACATATACCCGCTATCTTGTCTTCTTGTTTGAGTGAAAAGGGATATAGAATATCTTAGAAGGTTTCTCACATGTGTTTTTTTCCTATACAAAAACCACTAGAGCGATTTAAATTACATTTTGTGGACAGGTGCGTTGTTGCAAAAAGCGAGCAGTCAGATGGAATTATGTGTTTTTTGCTGCAGGGCTCCCAAAGCAGTTGTGAAGAGAAATTGACTTTGGGCCACTGCCTCAGCTAACATGTGGTCATTAGGTTCAGTCACATAAGTAAACATTTGTCTTATCATTTTGACATGCAACAAAAAAAATGCTAGTATTGCACATAACATTACATTACTTCACAGAACTTTGTTAGTGCTGATGATGCACTGATAATAGACCACTAAATTAAAGTGTTACTTTATAGTATAGTACTTTTTTAAGCATTAAGTCTGTGAATATTAGTTTGATTTTGTTAACTCCTATTGTAAATCGCAGTCGAGTTGAGGGAGTGAGTGAGTGTGATATGAGAGAAAGTTTTAGGGTGATTATTAAATGTATTGGGCGGCACGGTGGGGGACTGGTTAGCACATCTGCCTCACAGTTCTGAGGACCGGGGTTCAAATCCCATCCCCGCCTGTGTGGAGTTTGCATTTTCTCCCCATGCCTGTGTGGGTTTTCTAAATTGCCCGTAGGTGTGAATGTGTGCGCGAATGGTTGTTTGTTTCTATGTGCCCTGCAATTGGCTGGCAACCAGTTCAGGGTCTACCCCGCCTCTTGCCCGAAGATTGCTGTTATAGGCCCGAGCACGCCCGCGACCCTAGTGAGGAGAAGCGGAACGGAAGATGGATGGATGGATTAAATGTACTGTATTAATGTGTGCAGATGGTGATGTGTTTTTCTAGTTAAAGTTGGCCTTAAAGACCCTGTAAAGAAAGAAAAAGTGAATATCATCTATATTTTACACATCACAGAAACGTGTGATGCTTAACAAGAAATGAAATGAAATGAGACTTCAAAATTAGTGCAAAATCAAACCATTGTTTCCGCTGTTGTTTCTGAATGATCTGAAACCACGCCCTGCTCAACTGTCAGTCAAATACTACTACTGTACATCAGAGGTGGGTAGTAATGCGCTACATTTACATTACATTTACTCAAGTAACATTTTCCATAAACTGTACTTGTCAGAGTACTTTAAATTCACCGTACTCTTTACTTGTACTGTAGTATTGATGTGAAGATGGATCAATACTTTTACTCGGTTCCAATGATCGACATGCCGTTCGCTACTTTTATTTATTCGTTCTTGCGTGTGCCCGTCTATTTTTAGACTCCATCTTCGACTTCCGCATAGGATGCCTGTTGTGTCAATCTAACGTGATCACTAATGTCATTTGACTCCAATTCACCAATCAGACGACACAAGGCAGTCACATGACCGCGCACGTAGCCTTTGCGAGCCAATCAAAATTACTCATTTTTCACTAATCAGAGGACATGTCTTGTGTAAACAGACCGGCTCCGCGGGTCAGGAGGCAGGTATGCAGAACAATCAGAGATTGGTGAGGTCGATGACCGTGGTGTCGTCTGCAAACTTCAGGAGTTTGACAGCCGGGTGCGTTGAAGAGCAGTCATTCATGTAGAAAAGAAGGGCAGCGGAGAGAGGACATCCTTGCGGCTGATGGTGCGTGTGGATGAGGTGGTGTCCCCCAGCCTTACCTGCTGTGTCCTGCCTATCAGGAAGCTGTGAATCCACCGGCAGTGGTAGGCGAGATGCTGAGCTGCAGAAGCTTGGAGGAGAGGAGTTCGGGGATGATGATGTTGAACGCGGAACTGAAGTCCACGAACAGGATCCTCGCGGAGGTTCCTGTTTGCTCTGACCAACCAATCAGAGGACTGAAAATTGCTGATGTCATTTGAGGCAGATTTGAAATCTGATTGGTGAAAGAAACAGTACTGATTCTGAAGGCGCTGGACAGACATGACAGCACAGATAGAGGCTGAAATCGGATTGGACAAAAAAAATCTTACAACCACATCCTCATACTGGAAGGAATGCCGCCAAGGGAAAAATTATGAGATGAAGAGAATGGACTGTTGGGAATAAATTAATACAATTTTATGGAACAAAAATTTTAATTTCGGATTGTATATGTAGGTCAGTATTTCTGATCGCGTTTAGGCCAGCAGAGAAGGCCTTCGTGTCCTCATGCCGCATCAAACATTTTTCACATAGCGACTAGCAAACAGACAAGAGGATTTCCTCCCCAATATGTGTTTTTAACATCCTTGACAGCGGTGTGCGTTATTCATTCTTGTCACCTGCAGGATCAAGGCAAAATCGGTGTCATCTTCAACGTGGGGACTGATGACATCACCATTGACGAGCCTGCTGTCATGGTAAATGACGGCAAGTACCACGTTGTACGCTTCACACGCAGCGGTGGCAATGCCACTCTCCAGGTGGACAACTATCCGGTCATTGAGCGCTACCCTCCAGGTAAGACTAATGACAGCAATTGTGTGCTAAATGAAGGCAAACCCATTACATGTTGGCCTCAAGATCAATCTCTGAATGACTGGAGGTTTGAATTCAGTTCTCCCAGTTGTGCATCACTCTCGAAGTATCTATTAAGTTTCCACCCACATATCCATGGTGGACCTCTCATTTTGCATAAACAATCGTAATTTGACACTGATACACGCCTAAAGCTGTCTTGCTAAGTATATCTCCCTGTTAAAGGGCTTTTATCAGCAGCTGTCATTCCTGCAATTGTTTTTCTGCCTCAGACAGAGAAGCAAACATGCTCACGTGCAGTACATTCAAAGCCATTATTTTCTCTTCACCCCTATTCTAAAAATGGATTTTCTTTAGTTTATGACTCATGTAGTTGAAGTTGTGCAGTGAGCAACATAACTTACTTAATGAGGTCCAGCAAACGTTGTCATGTCGTCCACATCTACTGTCTTTGTGCATAAAAAGATTAATTGATACTCGTGCAAAGGAATCTAGTGGAAATAATTTTGTGAGTTGCATGACATTTTGTTATTGACTCAATCTGCAACTACATGAATACACAGGAAACAAACCTGGAGATGATATATTCCTCGAAACCTCATTTTAAACCCAAAAGGGATTAAGTTTCGCCCGCCTGTGTACGTGCACGCCTAATTTGCATGCTGATTGAAAAGGAAAAGGCAAACTACTTTCATGTAATCACGGCTGGCTGCTCTTTAACCTGCTCTGAACCCAATCGACCTTCTTCAGAGCAGGTGCAGCAGCAGGCACTCCGGGAGGAAGTTCCCTCTGTGCCTTCAGCTGCTGGTGAAAGTATGCACAAAATCCCAATTTTTTAATCACGCGCATCTGTACACCCTTTGCTCCTACTTTAGCAATCGATGTTTGCTTTATATGATTTAAATGAGTATATGTATCCAGCATAAACTATTTTAGGTGACATGCTGCATAAGAAAGCTTGAACACAGTCTAAGTGACTTAAACTGTATGTGTCGCACATCCTCGTCCATGTTACACCATAATCCTAATCCGATTTACTGTATATATTCATTACAAACCCACTGCTGACGACATTGGCTGACTTTGGCCTGTTTACTTCAAATTGATTATATGTTTATGTATATATGTATTCATTTATGTATGGGTTCATATTTCTTGTCATACTTATAATCTATATGTATTTTCAAAAGACTAACAACTCTGATAATGTGTAAATTTGCGCCAAAAGAATTGCCTCACCTCCAGAATAAATCACTTGTCATTATTATATATGTATTATGTACTATGTTGTCGCTGTCCAACAAAAAGCATGTATTTTTTTTTTTATACAAAACCAAAATGATATTTCTTTGTTTAATAACAAAGAGAAAAAATATGTACAGTAATAATGCTTTTTGTTTGGACAGTAATGAATCAACTATGTGACTTTTCACACTGCTCTCGTCAGTATGTAGCCAGCCTTTCATTCTTGGTTGCAACATTAACTAACATCTGAGATATGATCATTTACAATGTGATTTTCTTATTGTAAGAATTTAGTAGGAATTCATGCTATAACTTGTCAGTAGCAAATTGACATTTTGAATTATGAAAATGCTATTCCAATTTCTATTCCAACAGTGGCAGTATACTTTTTGCTTTTTGTTTTTTTATTTCCTACTAAATTCACCATGCTGAAATATCATCGGAAATTATGTTGGTTTCTGCTTAGACCTCATGTCTGACTTTCTAAATGTGAATTTTTTTCTAAATGCTTTTGTTAATATGTCTGAATTTTCATGATGCTAACTGAATTAACCATTTCTTTATTCAAAGTATATAAACCTTTTTTTCCTGTGCTTAAAAGAGCTAAACAATACTAACTAGTGTAGCTATAAACAGCCTAAACGTGAGTTTTCTAACTGTTGCTCTTCAAAATCAAATAACTAGTAAGTAAACTGAACTGACAGATGCTTAACCAACTTGTTAAAGGTGTTAGCCATCATAACTCTGTTTCTAACCCTGTGATCTTTCAGCTTGCAGACGTTAACCTTTAACCTGTCTCTCCAAATTCTCTGAAGGACACTATGATAATGAGCGACTGGCTATTGCTAGGCAAAGAATCCCGTACAGACTCAATCGGGTAGTTGACGAGTGGCTACTCGATAAAGGTAAAAAAAACAGAATTGATTGGTTAATTAATCCTTGAACTAACTAGTGATTAACCTTTCCCCCGAGAGGCGCAGCACCGCAAGACAATTGTGACAAGGATCATGTTATCCAGACATGTAACAACCTTCAATTTAATTGGACGTCTTAATGTCTGCCACTTATGAAGAGCAGAAAAATATCAAACTGATCAAATGTTGTCAGCAAATATTTAAGTTTTTCTTCCTTGTCACTTTTGCACCTTGTGGACCAGCTGCACCCTTAAACAGATTTTAAACCAACAGACTAAAAACACATAACCCATACCCTGGCCTCCATCGCCCCTCTTAACCACTGCCATTAACTTACAAAGGAGTATTTGGGCCACACCGAAAAGAAAAAAACAATGACAGTGTACGAGAAGGAAGTTATACATTTTCGAGAATAAAGTTGTAATTGTGAGATTGATTTCGAAACAAAATTGTAATTTTAAAGTCATTACTATCTGAGAACAAAGAACAATGTCATAATATTATGAGAAGTACTGTAAAGTACAATCATAATGTACAGTATTAATACAATAGAAACAGAACAATTTTATTACTTTATAACACGCAATATTCTGAGAAAAAAATGTTTTATGAGAATAAAGTCACTCTATAACCAAAATGTTATCTTAGAATGAGAAGAATGTCATAATTTACCAGAATAAAATTGTAATATGAAGAGGAAAAGATCCACTTCAGAATGGATTTGAACAAATATTAACTTATTTTACCCCATACCATGTAAGGCAGGTTTGTGTGGGATTTTTGGCATTCAGAGTTAAAAGTTAATTTCTTTCATTTATGTAAAACTTTATTCTCATAATATTTGATATACAGTATTACTTTTTTGTGTGAAGTAATAAAACTTGAACCTGAATTTGTTTTCTTGGAATATTACAAATGTATTCTCGTTTTTATTTTTTCCTTTTCAATGTGGCCCTAACATTCCTTTGTATTAAATAGATGTGTAATTGTGTGTAATACTTTGTTTTTAATCTTTAAAGTGTGCTGCACTTTGACTCGTGACAGTAAAATGTGAACTAAACGTCTCTCCCTCCTCCCTTTAAACCGATGTAAGCTAAACCTCTCGATGTGATCGCCCTAAGTGAACCGCTTCCCTTCCCTTGTTCCCCGCGGCTCTGTGTTGTTGGCTTCCTGTGTGCACTACAGTGACCATGTCACAGTCCCCTAGCTCCAGTTTAGCCCGTGACAAAAGAGCCCTGACAGGCTGCTGAAATGGTTCCCTGTTTGCAGCCACCAACTTTGCTAATAAGTATTCTCCTGAAACGGGCCCATTACTGCAGTCTTCTCGCTGATGTAGCTTATCACCGTAGCTGCTGTCAGTGGCGCTGTTATAAGACATTGTCCCTCTCAGGAGGTAAAACAATTGGACTGGAGGAGAACGCAGAGTTTTAATGGCTGCGGAATTCAGTAGTCAGTGGAGTTTAGCCTCCATTTTGGCGGATTTTTTTCCACTGCACTAAAGCCAGTAAAGTTTTAATCATGGCCTCTGTTTGGTGACAGTTAAGAGATAAATAAAGATCCAGTATAAACACCCGTACCTTTCCAGTGTCTTACAGTGAGAAATCAAATTTTACAATGGCAAAATGCATAAATAGGGACCTAAATATAAGCACCACCTATATTTATTATAACCTGCATGATTAAAGTGTAAATCCACCCCCCCCCCGTTTAATATCTAAATGATTTTTTTTTTTTTTTTGTAAATCACTAAATGTCAATGCTCACTTACACCGACCTGTTTCAAGTTGTACTTTTTCATGTCTGCTTTACCTTTTTTTGTGTCCCTTTCTATCAACCTCTCTCTTCCTCGCTTATAGGGAGACAGCTGACCATCTTTAACAGCCAAGCCGCCATTAAAATCGGCGGCCAGGACAAGGGTCGACCCTTCCAGGGTCAGATCTCTGGCCTTTACTACAACGGGCTGCAGGTGCTCAAACTGGCGGCGGAGAACGACCCCAGCGTGCAGGTGGAGGGCAACCTCCGTCTGGTGGGCGACGCGCTGTCCGTGCTGACCACCGACACCACGTCCGCCACCCCGGTGGCTGTGTCCGACATGTCTACCACCATCATGGAGACCACCACCACGATGGCAACCACCACCACCCGCAGGCAGCGGTCACCCAGCTTAAGGGACAGCATCTCTAAGGTCAGAGCATAAAAGCAAAATTAGAAAGACAAACACTTGGGGGGGTCTGTCCTTTTTTATATGTTTAAAAAAAACTTGGACGGCCAACCAATTATAGTCCACTACAGATACTCAGCTCTACTGCATTTAGTATTTGGGCTTTCAGTGGGGAATGACTTAATCCATCTCTTGATACCACGACTAGCACGTTGCAATTCTAAAAACCATCAATGCTACATTAAAATGCAATAAGAGCACATAGTTGTGCCACGTAGATCATCTGGAGTAGTTCGGAATCCATATTTATCTAATAACGTAACAAAAACATTTCATTTATGGGTATGTCGGTGGCAGATTCATCCTCGCTTTTTCGTTGTAATATTTGAGGATACAAGAACTAAAAATGACAAAAATAAATTGTGAGCTTACTATGGGCGATGGGCTCCACAAATAATCAGATAATGGACAGGGGCACCTGGCAGTAACAGTGAGTCAAATTTGGAGAGATAGGCACTACAAACATGATGCCAAAGATGGCACGATGAGACATTTTTTACTTCTTTCCATTTGGTACAGTATAGTAATAGTACTCCAATAGTCAAGTATTAGGCAGCACGGTTGCCTAGTGGTAATGTGTGTCTCCGGGTTCTCTTTTCATAAACAGCTCATCCGAGCTGGGGCGCAAATGCCAGCGAATCCCGATTTCCATGCAAACGCAAGACCGGTTTGCACCAAGCTGGCCCTTCCAGCACAGCGAGGGTGTGTGCTTGGAGATGCACCTGGCTAAGGGACAATTTGGTGGCAGAAAGTCAGTCTAAGCTTACACTTCCTTACTACAGTATATGTTCTCTGCGATTGAGTGGCGACCAGTCCAGGAAGTACTCCGCCTGTCGCCCAAAGTCAGCTGGCATAGGCTACTCTAATGAAAAGAAGTAGAAGAGAAAATGGTTGGATGGATAGTCTCGTGCAGTGTTGGAAGGAGGCAATATAACAAGCTTACTGCATAAAACCTAATTTATTTATTTTTATTTAAGCTTGAACTTAAATCCAGTTTTGTTTTTTTTATTTAATGTCACCAACCTTTGTGAAATAATATACTCAAATCCTTTGTAATACCATCTCAATGTCCTTTTTTATGTTCTGCACTTGGAGGTTCATTCATGTGAGTGTGCTCTCTGAAATTCAAATGGGCAATTAGAATCAAGCAGATAATGTGATGTTGTTTTTCAATCAATGGCACTCTGAGAGAAATATTCAGAGAGAAAGACAAATTCAAAACATTTCATTTCTCATTGTGTGACTCCAATATTATGTCTAATTAAAATTTCAGGGTCTAAGTCTCACAGGAGGATTAAATATGAAGTCTTTTGTGCTTGGGTTCAATGGAACAAGAGCGCTTGCAGTGTTTTGCTGGAACTGGAGGCCAGAGGTGCTGTTAAAGCTTGAAATTGGCTTCAAACTTTAACAGGCCACAATAACTTTTTTTGATGCACAACATTTGTTAACATTATAGCTCAGCTGCAATAGTAAAAACACACGTATTACTACTGTTGCCAAAGAAATGTCCACTTGGACTATCCATCAATCCATCTATTTTCTGAACCGCTTATCCTCACAAGGGTCGCAGGAGCGCTGGAGCCTATCCCGGCCATCATCGGGCAGGAGGCGGGGTACACCCTGAACTGGTTGCCAGCCAATCTCAGGGCACACATAAACAAACAACCATTCGCACTCACATTCACACCTACGGGCAATTTAGAGTCACCAATTCATGCATGTTTTTTGGGATGTGGGAGGAAACCGGAGTGCCAGGAGAAAACTCACGCAGGCACATGCAAACTCCACACAGGTGGGGCCGGGGATTGAACCCCGGTCCTCAGAACTGTGAGGCAGATGTTCTAACCAGTTGTCCATCGTGCCGCCCACTTGGACTAATAAATGTAAACAGTTGGAGTAAATAGGACAGACTACAACACAAACAAATGACATCAGATGTATAAAGAGCCATGATTCACTTTACCAATACATTTAGTCTTAATCTTCATCGATATATTTTACTTTATACAGTACATATACGTTATTATATACTGTACACTGTATATAGTTGTTACCACATCTGACTCACAGTCAACAGGTTCTGAGTTTGAATATCGGATCAGATATTGTATGGAATTTTGCAGGCTTCTTCCCACATTCCAAACGCGTGCATGTTAGGTTAATTGAAGACTCAAAATTGTGTGGGTTGTCATTCGTTTTTATGTGTCCTGCAATTTGCTGGCCACCAGTACAGGGTGTGCCCCGCCTCTCATCCACATTCACCTGAGATAGTCTCCACTAGTTACCAGCGGACCCTAATGAGGACAAGCGCAATAGAAAATGGAAGGATGGATTCTTCAAAGCTGCAATACTGGGTTGCTTTCAGATGGATTCATTTGCATTTCTCTCTCTCCAATTTCCCTTTACCTTTGAATAGCCTTCTATATATTTTCAATTTATCCGAGTGAACCATCTAGTCACCATTCTGCTCAGGTTTGTACTGAGGTCGCTGTGTGCCCTCAGCTTCTTTCTAAAAACACACGAACATTGACTTACCATGAGAGAGTTTGTTATTGCAAGATGCAGCTTGCACAGAAACAAATGAAGAGCTGTGTTTAGCCGGGTGAGAATTTCCTTTTTCACAGTAGAGCTCCTCCTTATGAACATGGAAGATTCCGCCATGGGGGCAAAGAATGAAAACAGCAGAATATGTGCACATATTCTGTTTGTTCTTTCACTAGCGTTGCTCCAAGCAAAAAACACTGAAGTGGCACATTGAAACACACTGCAACATTTCTTCTTCATAAACCACACAGCAAACAGGCTCGTAGGGCAGTGAGCAGTGGGACTGTGTGTTTGTAAAATGAGCTTTTTTTCTTTTCTTCACACAGCCGCAGAACTCGGATGATATTCTGGTGGCGTCAGCCGAGTGTCCAAGTGATGATGAAGACCTTGAAGAGTGTGAACCGGGAACAGGTGGGTTTTCTATGGCAAAAAAAGATGTTACAGTTACAGTACATCAGCATGAATACAGAAAGCTCAGCACAAAATTGGTGTTTTTACTGTTCCCTAATCAATGCTCAATTAGTCACTGGGTGTGTTGTCCATTGAGCAAATGAACACTTTACCGCCAAATAGATTTCTCCCAAAAAAAAAAAAAAAAAAAAACAGCTTTGTAAATTGCGTGAGAGCAGCAAGACAGTATTTAACTCACCAGTGAATAAATCAATTTGTTTTAAATGCTTCTTTTCTGTTCCTCCTCTGTTGTCTACCCTCATGACACACTCGAAGCTGCAGGTGTTGTTTATAAGGCTTCATTAGACAAACAATGCAAGAGAACTTGTTTGAAAAGAAACACATCACTTAATAATTTCATTGTATTTTAACTCAATAGAAGTTGTGCATTTTACATAAATGCATTTTCCTTTTATGATAATGGTTTGGTAAATGCAGTCAAGATCAGGAGTGTTATGAATGTATTGTTGAGATATTTTATTTACTGTCCTGCAGAAGGTCCTTAATTAATGCATCAAACTTGACACTAAAAAACAAAATCTAAATAATTACAAAGTAATTGAGGGCAGAGAAGCAATGCTATGCCGTGGATGGAAAATGTGAGATGGACCACCTTCTAAAATAAATTTCTCAATTGTGTTTCATTGAAAACAGAAACAGTTCTAGAGAATAAATCCACTAACGTGCAGAGCTCCAGGCATGACATGGCAATTTTATTTTGGCCACAATATAGTAGTGACTTGCACACAAAATGCTAATATATGAACACAAAATAAGTGTAATTTGCGCACAAAATACTAATTGGTGGGTTTGTTATCATTGTGATTAACAACTCAGCAAATGGCGCACACCTTTGCTAGAAACCTCAATTTCTGGTGTCCTTGAGGGAAGTGTCTTTTCTTATTCTGTTTTCATGAATAGCCTGCAATGCTGTGCTAAGGCGTTTCAAACTTTTGTTCCATGTGCCCCCTTTTTATCTTTGAGCACCTGCCGCTCCAAAGGTCTCTGCATAGGAAGCAAGAATAAAAGACACGCAAATAGAAACTACTAATGTGAGGCAGTTACATATTCCATTCAATTATTGTATCGTCATAGTCCAAATAAGACAGTAATATCATCAGCTTGTCATGCTTCACCCATACGCAAGCATTTGAACAAATAATGTCCTCTCAAATAGATGGCTTCTTAATATAAATACCCAGTACTCTCTACATTTGAATAAATACAACCCCAGCCACTATTCGAAGATATTTGTACAAGTACTTATGCAAATATTCTTGGTAGATACTGTATAACAGTCCAAAAATGTTAGTGTCATGTAGCTCCCTTCAACCCCAGAAGCCATGGGGCATTATTAAAAAAAAAGAGTGGACAGAAACACTAATTAGAAATTAGCACAGGCTAGGGAATACTATATTCTTTTCTTACTGTTGTATTGTCATCACGCATGGCTACTGGTATCATAAAAATCGCATACATTTGCAGAATCCTACTAAATTGTCATGAGAAAAAGCTCCAGTGTTACAGAGTCGTTAAGAGTGAACGATAGCGGATAGAGCATGAGTTTATGGCACTGTAAGTGCAGCTATTTAAAGAGTTTTCCCATATTGAAGCACCCTCAATAATTAACATGACCTGCGCAATTATTTGTTGTTACTATAAATGTGATTCAAATTAAGATGGGGATAACATTGGAGGCACAAATACAACCCAGACTGAAATACCACAACCTTGATGAATTCAAATAAAATCTAAATGGCATTGCATGACCTTTGTGTATCATGTGATATCTATTTACATAGAAGACAAGTGGGGTTGGGGTATATTGGATAGGATATATACGTACAATATATGGATCATATTGTATTTGTCAAATGAGATTGGTTCCTCCTTAAAGTGGAGTGTCACTGATTTCACCCCTTGTAACGCCGCCTACACGTGCATAAGCTATGCATGCCAATTTAATTGTTTATTGTATGTTATTTGCTTTGTCCTGTGTTTGTTATTTAGTTTTAGTTTCAGGAATATTTGTGTCCTCATGTGAGCCTCTAGCAGTATTATATGCTACACACCCACACACTGACTCCACATATTTTAGTCAAGACCAAAGTGGTGGCTTTCGTTTATGTATTCCAGCAATAAGTGTTGAATAGTCTCACAGTGTAAAATGATTATTAAGAAAATATCACTGATATGCTGGTTAATGGTAATTTATTCTTTACTGATATTCTACTTAATGAGCAGATTGTGCCTCTACGGTAATGAGCGCAACTGTTCAGGCACATTTTTAATGCTGTTCTAATTTAGGATTCCCCCCCAACCCCCCACCCCTACCTTTTCTGTTTCCTTTTTAGGAGGTGAATTAGTGTTGCCTATTATAACAGTGGATTCCCTTGAGCCCCCATCCATCGCCACCCGTTACCCTGTCATCCCTCCTCCCCCTACCCTCCTGTCCCCTCTCGAAACCACCAAAGAGTCTGTGATAGTCCCCCCTCATCCTTCCTGCCCCCCAGACCAGGAGGACTGTGGTGACACCGTGGAGGTCTCGGCCTTCGGCTCCGGGGAGATGACAGAATCTGATGATGAGGACTTTTACAATAATAACAACTCCCCGTTGGTCACTGACAGGACAGTCCTTCCGCCACCTCCTGCCACCGGTGAGGGCGGAGTCCAGAAACCCCGCCCCTTACCCCCTTATGTTCCCACCACCAACCCCGACCAGCTCCACATCCCCGCAGGCAAAATGAACACCCGAGACCAGGTGCTTCTGCCCCCTGCTCCCCCATCCTCCCGAAACACACCGGGACTAACTTACCCCCCCAATTTTCCCCATGTTCCCACAGCCGACCCCACAGCCTCCGACGAAAAGATCCAACCGGGCGCCGTGGAGGTGATCAGGGAGTCCAGTAGCACCACGGGGATGGTGGTTGGTATCGTGGCTGCTGCTGCTCTCTGCATTCTAATCCTCCTCTATGCCATGTACAAGTACCGCAACCGGGATGAGGGCTCCTACCAGACAGACCAGGGCCACAATTTTGCCAACAGTTTTACGGTGGAAGGCAACGGAGCGGTGGTCAAAGACAAAAGCACAGCGACGGCCTCTGTGGCCAAGGCAATCACAAAGGGGAAAAAGAACAAGGATAAAGAATATTACGTATGAGTAGGCGGGCAAGGACTGAGATGATGTGAGGGTGCTCCACTTTCAAATCACCAGTATTTCTTTTTTTTATTCTGGTTGGATGTCAGACATTTCACCGGTAACTAAAGGCAACTGTCAAATGCAGACTGCAGTTAACACGAACATTTCCGTCACAGTTGCACAGCGACCTTAATGCTGTCATCCATCAACCACTACTTGTAAGTGTATCATTTTTATGTTAACAACCTAAGAAGAGTCCTATCCAGTGTTGCTTTGTATGTAGCACGGATATGATGCAGTAATAGGAACTGGGGTTGAGTTTCCTTAATGTTTTTTTTTCTTTGTAATCTCTGTCTCAAGTGTCAATGCCCTCCATTATGATGGAATGGCGATAGAGAGTGAACACAAATCGGTTAAAATAGCAGGTTTTTCAGATGTGAAAAAAAGACTGATACAACAAGTTTGCAAGTTTAAAATATTAATGGAAACTATAGCCTGTGCAATGTAACTGAAAATCAAACAAACGGGCCCCACATTTGTGTGGGACATACAGTATGAAAGTTAGGAGGTGTGCCAGACAGAGGACTCAATTCGAGGATACAGAGTTTGAAGGAAATCGGAGCGGTAGCAGTAGGGGTTATTTCATCTATACATTTGTACCAGCAGGTATCCCGTTTGGTTTGGCTTGGATCTTGTGGCGGTATTAAGACTACTGTGTTTTCTGGTGAATCATCAAACTCAGCTGCCCTGTTCCGGCAACAACCAATGACAAAAACTCGAACTTTTCACAATTTAGCATCACCAATCTGTTTAATATAAGTGGTTCAAATTTGGTAAAAATCAGACACAAGCTGTAGGACAAGTTTGTTTTGGTAAAGTCCCTGAATATAAAAAACATGCTTCAAACCAAAATGGAACACTATCTGTGTCTTTTCAGGCATGTGCTTTTTTTTTTTTTTTTTTTTTTTTATAAATTATTATTTACTCCAGTAAACTTCCTAATGTCAGCATTCAGAGAAACTGGTTTTGGGAGATGAATTTTTAAAAATAAAAATCAAGGAGGCACTATTAAGCCAATCTTGGGGGCATCTCCTGCAACCCCTACCAAATTCGAATGTTACCAGGGTGACAACACCAACAATAATTGACGCCCCACCTAAAAGAGGTTTGTAATTGCAATAGGTGCCACAAGGTGAAGGCAGATCACTTAAAATGGAAGGATCATAAAGCACCAACACCATCCATCCAGCATGTAGACAATCATGAACCTATGTATGTTACATGAAGGACTGTATTCAGTAGTTGAATTATTCAACACAGACAAACCACCTTCAACCAAAACTGCAACAAAGTGCTGTTCATAAATACAATTCATACATAAGACAATTTAATGTAACATAATTAAGAAAGCTACCATACTAGTCCAAATAAGACGCTTGCACAAAGTGACGTGATATCACACATAAGCAAACAAATCCAGTATGCACACGAGCACTTGACATGTAGTATTAAGTCATCATGATTACCTTTTAACATTAACTCAAAATCATAAATGTTAAGGAACAGAGGAAAATTGTAAGGGCAAAGTAGACTACATGGTTTATTAGTAGTTGCATTAGGAGAAAAGCGGAAACATTCTTTCAGTTTCACTTTTGACAGTGCACGAGGTGCATTCAAGGATCGCCAACAAAACAGAACATCTCAAACGCAAACAAAAATACACCCATCAATGAATTTAACGTAACAACACCAAGATTTCATCAGATGGCAACAAAATAATCATTTTGTCCTGAGCACAAAAACAGCAAGTAGATGAGATTTTCAGCAAATAGGATAGGTTCAAAAAATAATCTGCAAACTTTAACGGTGACTATTCAGATGTTGGAAATTCTTAAAATATATATATTATTTTGCCTAAGAATAATAATGACAAAGCAATTTCACAATGTCCTTGGCACCATCTGGGCCTTAACAAGAAGACTGAATTAATATGTACGCCTTCAAATAATTGTTCAAGCACCTTTTCTTTAATTAAAGCCTTCAGTATTTTTTGGAAAATGCCAATGGGTCAGTCAAAAACTTTAATCCCCCTCTGATGAAGCTATTTTTTTGTTGACTTAGATTTATGCTTGGGTTCATCGTCATTGTGAAAGGTCAAATTCCTCTTCGGTTTCAGCTTTGAAACAGGACAAACCAGCACACAAGGCTCTCACCCTTGTCGAAATCACCAGGTGAAGAAAAGCAACCAAAAATGCACTAAATCAAAATGTGCTTCAAGATACTATTCATTTCAGTGTGCACACACTTATACAACCAGCTTTTATTTTTCCCTAACAGATTTGTTATTGCCAAAGAAAAGGCAAGTTATATTACTTTGTCTGTTTGTGGGTTTTTTGTGTGCATCACTTGCTTATCACTCTCACTCACTCAATCACAGATATGCACCAAATCATTTGCTATTCACCACATAGGTTATTGTATTCTAGAGCTTTGTCAAAGATTTGAAGTAAGAGATGTCAAACACAAAGAAACCTTCCCTCATTTTGTCCAACCATGTTTAAACTTGGTGGACAAGTAGGTAACATCTCTTTTTTTGGCTAAGTTTATGGTGGTGATAGACCATGACCTTAAGGGGATAGCCTACATACATACCAATTATCACAATTAATTGGAGAATTCCCCCCCCCCCCCCTTCCAACCACAGTTATCAAATACACAATTGTTGGATGTCTCTAAAATATTATCTTGAGCGAATACTCTTTGGTGTGGGACCTTTTTCCCCTCCTCAATCTGCTCAGAAAACAGACGGGCTGACAATTCTCAGTGTCAAACGTTCAATATTTCCGATCGTTTATCCTTATGTGTGTGGTCAAAGTTGCGGTCGTCCGAGACATGTACTCCGTGATTGTGATGTGAAATGGAACCATAACCAATTAAGCTACTCAAAAAAAAAAAAAAAAAAGCTAATAGTTAGCCAGCTAGCTTCTATTTCTAAAATAAGCTAACAGTTAACCGAGCTTCTTCTATTTCTTCTAATACTACTACTCTTTCTTTGTATTTTTCATAAGCATGGATGCAATGTGGCACCCGTGCTGTCTCTCACAGGTCAGTCTTGTTACTACAACAGACATCTGGTTTGTGGGTGGAAACTCACAAAGTCAATGGAAATTGTTATGAGCGCGGTGTACTGTGTTGGTCACTTATTACAACAGCAGTAAGCCCACACTTTCCATTTACATAAAAAATATCAGTTAAAATGTTAACCATCGGTATAAGTGTACTGTACTTTATCTGTAACAATGCCAAGATGAGATCTAATCACAACAAACCACATTTAGACATGGACTGAAAGACCTCTGTGCCTATTTTCCAGTTCTGTAATTATTTTGTCAATGTTCCCTCAGATGATGGTGTAAAAATCTTTTTTTCCCCAAAAATGTCTCCAAACAAAGTAAACAAACTTGACTTGACACAACAGCACAACAAGTGGCATGGAGGAGCACTTTGGCAAGAGTCAAGTGACCTTTTCGTTTCTTTTCCAGTTACATTGTACAGGTTAAAATATTTTTCATAAAGAAAAAATGCTATTGTAACAAAGGTGTGTTCACTTTCTACAGCCACTGTCTATGAAACAGAACAGACACAGTTGTTGAGTTTTTGTGGTACACGAACAAAAAGAAGGAAGCCTTTTATTTCTGTAAGACATCATCTCCTCAGCCGTGTTGCATAATAAACCCCCCCCCCCCCCCCCCCCCCCCCGCCAGCCTACCCAGCCTCTGTCTGCAAGACATGATACTGGGACATTATCATGAAAAATACAGGATGTGTAAAAAGGGATATCACTCAACGCACTGTGGCTGTTGAACCTTGCAGTAAGACGGATGGGAGTCATTTATTTTTGTGTGGTCGGTGTAGCGTTTAAGTCAAAATAAGGGTAAATGTGAAAAGTTCAGTCTCCACCAAGTGAAGGTATATCTGTAAACATTGCTTGTATGTATATATAGAGGCTAGCACACTCAAGTGGCATTGTGGATGCAAAGTTACAGAGAAGAATCAACGTCCAAGATGCTCGTCCCTCTCCCACCTCTCTCACAGCTTTCACAGGCCCAACTTTCGGGCTGGGCAACATTTTCCCATCCTTGCTTCTTGGGAAATGACTATGAAGCCATCTCACTGTCCATCTTGTACCCTCCATTTAAAAAAAATGACAAAAAAAAAAAACAACTTTTAAGGGATGATCCAAAAGCACACAGGAAATGTAAACATATCGTGGAGACATAGATATTCCTTGTAAAGCAGCCAAATGTATTGTTTTTTCTATCAGTGAGTTAAAGACTATTCCATAAGATGACTAATTGATGATGTGTGAATTGTATTGCTATTTCTCAGATATTTCGATGTACCTTGTCACAGCTCCTCCTAACATGTTCCATTTTAGATTGCCTTTGACTCAGACAAAAAGCACACACTCTCCTCTGATACCTGCAAACATCTCGTGTTCCTGCATTATTCATGACTCCGATTAAGCAGCGAAAACACGAGGATGGGACAAACAAATGTTTTTGTTTTATTACATTGTGCATTTTATATGTGCTGAATCTGTTACTCAATGGATCTAATAATATAAAGCCATTTCCCCTGTTTGGTTCTGTCTACATTGACTTATTATTCATGCTCTGTGATCCCCTGTTACTTTTTTTATGAAAAGTGCCATTCGACGTGAGCTGCTCTGTGCTCGGAAAATATTCCATCCCTCACTCATTGCTATTGTAGAGTGTTCATGTGAAATGGATATCAATATGTGTACAGAACATGCATAAAGATAACAAAAAAATACACTTGATGATATACTTTGTACACACTTGTGTTGTGTGCTGCTTCTTGGACAAAATGCAAGGCCTTTTAATGATGGATGCATTGGACTAAAAGTGAGAATTTATAGCTCAGTACAGCTTTAACATGAGGTGAAACATGATTTATGATTGAATTAAGCAAGCGATTTCAGTTTTAATCAATGCATAAATCGTGTGAACACTGCTCACTCACACAATTCATCATGATGAATTTTAACCTTACTCAAAGGTTGCACTATTCTACTGGTGTAGAGGAATAAATACATTCAATAAATTCACACTGGTGTCATTTTACACACGAGAAAGAAGGTTCGCGTTTTTACACGGAGGTAAAGCGTTTCATACAAGTTTCAGGATATGATATGGTTTACAAATGTCTCTTGCGCTTGAGTTTCATCATCATGGGCTCGCTCTCGTTTTCTAACAGAGTACTTTTCTCCTCAAGCGATGCCTTAATCTGGTTTGTTTGGGCACTGATGTCGAACACTCAGCTCAATTGAGGTGTTCTATGTTTTTATATTATTATTATATCTGATTACAAATAGAGACCACAGTTGGGCCTGGTGTTGCAAGTATACTTTGCAACGGTCCCCGGAGGAGTAGAATTTCTATCATGCTAGGAGTTTGAAAAAACTGCCTGAATTATGGGAAGAAAGTTAAACTATATACTAATATATTTACATGTAGCTCTTCCTTCTCAGCCAATTGACTAAGAGAATAGCTTATGCAAAAATGCTAATTAATACATTATGACTTCCATCTATGAATCATAGATTATATTAATGTCTTCTCTGCTGTAGAATTCTGCCACATTTACATTACACAGCATGAGAAAATACTCAGCCTTGAATACTGTCCTCCAAGCTATTGTAGTAATTCATAAAACCTACTTCTCACGTGCACCAACTTCAGCAGGTTTAATTATTGTAGAATGTTTAGCTATGTAATCAGGCGCAGTGATGAGTTTGGTGCTGTTTGACTACCCCCTGCTGAAAAAACTAAGAATTGTAGGACGAAGAGACGAGATATTACCTCCACTTAAAGAAGCTTTGAAGTTTTTGCCTAAGGAAAGATCCATCCATCCATCCATTTTCTGAGCCGCTTTTCCTCACTAGGATCGCGGGCGTGCTGGAGCCCATCCCAGCTATCATCGGGCAGGAGGCGGGGTACATCCTGAACTGGTTGCCAGCCAATCGCAGAGCACATACAAACAACCATTCGCACTCACATTCACGCCTACAGGCAATTTAGAGTTTTCAATTAACCTACCATGAATGTTTTTGAGATGTGGGAGGAAACCGCAGTGCCCGGAGAAAACCCACGCAGGCACGGGCAGAACATGCAAACTCCACGCAGGTGGGGCTGGGGATTGAATCACAGTCCTCAGAACTGTGAGGCAGACGCTCTAACCACCGTGCCGCCCCTAAGGAAAGATATGTTCTTAACATTTGTGAGTACACGGATAATCACTACAGTTTATATGGTCTCGCAGATTTTCACCAGCAGTTTCCCAACGTCACAGTGAGATCAAATTTGAAATGCAGGAACATTTTTTGCAAGTCTAATACAGTCTGTCTTTTTTTGGCCAATTGTTGGCCATGTGTTAGGTCAGTAATCACTCAATTAATTTATTTTATACCTTGATCTTCAGACTTGGCATCACGGTGGGCGACTGGTTAGAGCGTCTTAGGACCAGGGTTCAATCCCTGGCCCCGCTTGTGTGGAGTTAACTGGTTTTATCCATATACTGTACTTGCCACAGTGTTTCTTCAAGCTATGAGATTTGTAGAACATTTATTGAGTCACTTTACATTGTACTATTGTTCTCCTGGCAGTTTCTTCCAGCTTTCTCAATGGGGATATTTTTTTAGATGCAGCCTAGTTCTGGAGTCTCTGTAAAAAAGTACCATTACATAACCACTGTTTATTGTTACAGTGCTGTGTACGTATATATATATATATAGATAGATATATCGGCACTATGAGCGACTGGTTAGCACTTCTGCCTCAACCCCGGGTTCAAATGCGGCCTACACGACAAAGACAAGATATTTAATGTTCAAACTGATAAACTTTATTGTTTTTAGCAAATAATCATGAACTTAGAATTTTGTGGCTGAAACACGATCCAAAAAACACCACTGTGTTACATCACCTTTTGTTTTAACAACATTCAATAAACGTTTGGGAACTGAGGACACTAATTGTTGAAGCTTTGTAGGTGGAATTCTTTGCCATTCTTGCTTGATGTACATCTTTAGCTGTTCAAGTCCGGGGTCTCCGTTGTAGTATTTTATGCTTCATAATGTGCCACACATTTTCAATGGGAGACAGGTCTGGACTGCAGGCAGGCCAGTCTGGTCCCAGCACTCTTTTACTACGAAGCCACGCTGTTGTAAGACGTGCAAAATGTGGTTTGGCATTGTCTTGCTGAAATAAGCAGGGGTGTCCATGAAAAAGACTTGGATGGCAGCATATGTTTTTCCAAAACCTGTATGTACCTTTCAGCATTAATGGTGCCTTCACAGATGTGTAAGTTACCCATGCCATTGTCACTAACACAGCCCGATACCATCACAGATGCTGGCTTTTGAACTTTGCGTCCATAACAGTCCGGATGGTTCTTTTCCTCTTTGGCCCAGAGGACACGACGTCCACAATTTCAAAAAAAAATTGAAATGTGGACTTGTCGGACCACAGAACACTTTTCCACTTCGCATCAGTCCATCTTAGATGAGCTCAGGCCCAGAGAAGCCAGCGGCGTTTCTGGGTGTTGTTGATAAATGGCTTTTGCTTTGCATAGTAGAGTTTGCATAGTAGAGGTTGCAGTTACGGATGTAGCGCCGAACTGTATTTACTGACATTGGTTTTCTGAAGCTTTCCTGAGCCCATGTGGTGATATCCTTTACACATTGATGTCGGTTTTTGATGCAGTGCCGCCTGGGGGAAGGTCACGGGCATTCAATGTTGGTTTTTGGCCTTGCCGCTTACATGCAGTGATTTCTCCAGATTCTCTGAACCTTTTGATTATATTATGGACTGTAGATGATGAAATCCCTAAATTCCTTGTATAATATATATATGTATGTATATATATATATATATATATATATGTATATATATCTACGATTAAATATATATATATATATACGATTTATACGATTTATATATATACGTTTTATACGATTAAATTTAATCATTACAATATGGTAACAACAACAAAAACAAAAGAATAATAATAAAATATATATCACTCAAACCTCAAATTTAATACCTGATCAAATTAAAACACTAACTTAAAAAATCGACAAAAATAGGTGGAAACTTGAATTATGTTTTATAGTATGTATTCTTATCCCAATGCCATCCTCTGAACCTGAACATGCTCAAGACTGTCGAGATGATCGTGGACTTCAGGAGGCATCCTTCGCCACAGCTGCCCCTCACGTCGTCCAGCTGCCTTGTGTCAACCGTCGAGACCTTCAAGTTCCTGGGAATTACAGTCTCTCAGGACCTGAAGTGGGCGACCAACATCAACTCCGTCCTCAAAAAGGCCCAGCAGAGGATGTACTTCCTGCGGCTTCTGAGAAAGCACAGCCTGCCACCGGAGCTGCTGAGACAGTTCTACACAGCGGTCATCGAATCAGTCCTGTGTTCTTCCATCACAGTCTGGTTTGGTGCTGCTACAAAAAATGACAAACTTAGACTGCAACAGACAATCAAAACTGCTGAAAGGATTGTCGGTACCCCCCTACCGACCCTTGAGGACTTGCACGCTGCCAGAACTAAGACAAGAGCGTGCAAAATCCTCTCGGACGCTCCGCATCCCTGTCACCAGCTCTTCCAGCTCCTTCCCTCAGGTAGGCGCTACCGATCAATGCAAACTAGAACTAGCAGACATTCCAACAGCTTCTTCCCTCTTGCAATCAACTTCTTAATCACCTAACCTACAATTCCATTACAACATGCTGGCAATTTTTTGACTTGAGTTCGTTGTCACATATCTGTGGGGCCAATTATGTATTACTCGTGCACTCACTGTAGTTGTCTCGCCATGCTGCACTATTTGCATTTACTGGCCACTCATGCCAGAGTAGCATCTGCTCCATTTACACACTGATTGAGGAGTATGTGCAACATTTGCACAACCAACATTGTCCCAGATGATCGCACTACTCGTCACTTTAAACTGCATACACTCCTTGAAGTCTCGGCGCCCTTTGCACTATGGTCATTGCACCGGACTATTGCAATATTAGTCATTCGAACTGCTCTAAGTGCTAGAGGACTCTGCATCTTTTTGCACAATTGTCAAAAAATAATAATAATGTTACGGCATTACCAGATAACTAGCAACCCTTTACTGCTCAGTGACTGTTTTTTTTTTTTTTTTTTTTTTTTTTTTTTGTCAATGTCTTTATGTCTTAAAAGTGTTCTCTGTCAATTGACTGTCTGTTTTTGTACTAGAGCGGCTCCAACTACCGGAGACAAATTCCTTGTGTGTTTTTGGACATACTTGGCAAATAAAGATGATTCTGATTCTGAAGGGATAAAAACAACATAAAATGACAAATATACTATAATAATAGTAACGCAAGTACAGAAGCAACAACTTTTCCCAACATACTGAACTTCTGATTGCTCCTGTCGAGAGGTGGACATTTAACAATATGTTGTTGTAATTGTAGTGGTGTTGCGCTGCACTGCATCATGTGAGGGATATCTCCTATATTTTGTTTACCTTAGAAACATGAGTGGTGCCAAATATGAAACTATGTAACCACATTAATAAACATATTTTAAATAATTTTCTGGTGGTGTCAACAGAACAAGATACTATATATTGTATATGAAACAAACATACAGTATCAAGAACATTCAATATATAAATAGTATACGGCATATACAAAAACAAAAATGCCCAGGGTTTTAGTGAGGTGCATTCAAACCATTTAAAACATCTACAGATATTTCTAGTTTTTAGAGCCTTTTTCTCGTTAGAGTCATTAATAAGTTTGCTGTATGAAACAGTATCATTGCGAAAGTGTGTAAAAGTAGGTTTCTGTTTGCCATATTTGCATTTAGGAATATAAAGTTTTATCCTTATTTTTATTACTAAATTAACTATGAAAAGTACATCTTTGTTAAGCATGCTTTTTTTTTTTTTTAAAGCAACTCATTACATTATTTTCCCATTTTAAAGAGAAGTAAACTTAATGATAGACCAAAACCTTTTCCAATTATTATCATTTACAAAACGATTCAGTTTATTATTTGTGTAAAGAGCAAATGTGTGGTTAATTCCCAAATAATAATATATGGCTTTAATGCACTTTTTTTTTAGATGAAACAAAGGGTCCGGTTGATGCATTCTTTCAAAATTAAGAAAAGTTATTAAAATGTAATCAAGTGTTATGAGTTATATTACTTTGGGAAAGCAATTAAAATAGTTGCACTACGATTACATTTTCAACAGGGTTACGAGGGTAACTTTTAATTGTAACCAACGACATCTCCAAAGTAATCTCCACAACACTGAATGTAGATGGAGACAGCATATTTGTGAAACAAGGCACAAACTCCCTAAATGAAGCTTGAGAAATTGTACATAACAAAAGTGATCGGGAGGCGAAAAGCCCCGCTCGGTGACGTCACAATATGTGACCAATCAGCGTTATGGGAATATCTCTCGCTGATTACTCACTTGAGCGTGCGTGTGTGTGCGCGCGCGTGAGTGAGTGAGCGAACTAGTTGTTGGCTAGCACCCTAGCAACTCTACTTAGCCTCCCTTTCCGAAACATTTGAACACGCTCCCATTTCTCGCCAAAGACCCACTTGACGTTCGCCATGAAAGGGGACCACCGTTAAAGAGGCTTGTCCGTCCCCCGAAACTGTCAAAGAAGACCAGGGAGCCTCGAGAAATTATACATTAGCCTCTAGTCACTGGGGAAAAGTCCGGCTACATCTTACAGAATAGTATTTTTTATTTTATTATTTTCTTTTTTTTTTTGGTGAGACGTCGCTTTCTAACATCCTGGGAAGGAAAGCTGTGAGATTTTTTTCGTAAGGAGTGGATGCGGAAGAAGGCTATGAGGCGAGATGGAAGGCTAAAGCTAACTGGACGCTGTGCTGGGATTCAAATGTGAGAAGCGTTTGAACTCCGAGCACAATTGTAGCTCCTGTCACTGTGAAGGGAGCTCACGATAACATTTTTACCAGCTTCGGCGTGAAGGTTTAGGACGGTCGTGCTCATGTTTTTACGACTACTTATTGTTTAGGCAGCTAACAAGGGTGACAGCGAGCAGATTGGATTGCAGCTACTGGAGGCCTAGCATTAGCCGCTTTCTAGTTCAAATCATCTCATGTTTTACAGCGAATGTCATCGTGTTTGCTTTGGCTATCGATTATGTCCGAACACACACCGCGTTGATCGCAGGTGTTGGGTACGTTCATCGACTCCACTTTGTCCCGATCATAACAAACACAGTCACACGCTAGGCTAAATGGTTTGTTAGCTTGCTAATGCATCTTAGGAAATGTCATCTAGTTGAGACAACACTCTAATAGGCCCTAAAAACTGAGATTTTTTTTTTCAACACTCTGATTCGTTCGGAGAGCTACTAATAAAACTGCATTGTATAATATAGTTGTAGTTTGTCGTGGTGTTCTATTGAAAGGTGTTTCTTATATAGTGACCTACCAATTTACCTAAATATTGGAACACAAGTATGAGAAGCGTCTCTCAGTGGGGTACAGTGTCGTTGTACAGTTTTTCTTTCGTTTTTTTTACGTTTACTAAACTCTTGTTACATTAGCTGCCTTACACAGCCATATTTTACAGTCAGTCAACACGTTCTGACACTTGTTCATGTTATTTGCACGTATGCTACCGTTTTGCTTGCTGTGACAGTAGAGGAGAGTGGAGGAGAGTCTTAAGATACACTAATCACAAAAGATTAGTTATATTTGGCTTCTACGTGAAACATTAACAACGATGTCCACTTATATTCCTTTCTGTGACGCCTCCAGTCTTGCTTTATTTTTGTTGCAACTGGCTAAATCTAAATCTGATGACACTCTGTGACACTCAAAGGCCTGGTACACACAGACTTTTCAAATCGTAAAAGATTGTTTATCTGTTACAGACCCCACACATGAAGATAAAGTATTTAAAGGTTTTGGGCATACTGTGTGTGGTGTGCTCCGATAATCTCAACACAGAACACCACACAGACAAAAGATTCTGTTTCACTACTGATCTAGATTCTAGTCCTCCAAGACAGAAATCTCACATGGTTGAACTAAAATGAGGAAGATGAAACACTACGGGATATGTTGTGCTGATTTTCCACGAGTGTTGCGGAAGAGACCGGAGGCGGGAAAATACTTCTTGCAGTCTGGTGAACCCACTTGAACACAATTCAACATCAGTTAGTACATGTTTATTTTTATATATGGACACTTCCTTGTTTCTCAGTCAGGTAGCGACATATATTAACTACATTCTACATTGGCTACATTTCACATCACAATTAAGTCAGGAGTAGTCGTTTTTCCACATACGTCAAGATTTTTGGTGGTAAATATTGAAAACATTTAATATTTAAGATTGTTGGCCTGACCCGTTTTGCACCCTACTTTCGGGCCAAATTCAATCTTGACACACGTTTAGACCACAGGATAATCTTTTTGGATAATCTTATAAAATAATATAGTTTGTTGTCCTTGGTCAGGAGGGGAAAAATCAGGCCCAAAACAGCCCAATTTATTTGTGTGTACCAAGCCTGAAGTAATTTAAGTTCATACTGATTTTTCAGCTGAAAGCCGACTATCCCTAACTTTTTGTGAGTAGTACCGGTATATCTTAGGAACTTGAGCTTGAACTTAGTCCAGACCTTTTGTTATATATACTTGTAGTTGTTTCTCTATCAAGCTTATTGTATGTTGTGATCTTTCTTCCAGATGAGTGTTTTTTCTCACACACGCTGTTTTGCCAATGTGCTACCAAGTCACTCACCTGAATACCCTTCAAGGATTAGGCTCGAGTCAAGCGGCATCATCTGTGCGGGGAGGAAGCACACAGCGGTGCCAGGATGTGCAAGGACTCCTGACCTTAACTGAAGTGTGCACATACCCAAGGCTTAGAAGTGTTGTTCCCCATGAGACAGTCTCGCTTGATTTGTCATCCCCAATGGAAGTGGCATCATAGACACGCGACACTGTGGCTCTAACTCCGCAGTTTTCTGAGCGGCCTTGTTGGAGTGGCTCTTTCAGCTGCGGGTTCCCCCTGAAGGTGGAGAGATGGGCTCTCAGGCACTTCAGATATTACGACAGGGTGTGTGGGCCTCGCTCACCGGAGGGTGGTATGTGGACCCCCATCAGAGCACCTTCTCCAACTGCTTCCATCTCTACCTGTGGATATTTCTGCTGGCCTTCCCCTTTCTGCTGTACATGGTGAGCACATTTTCCAAACGCACTACATTCGGAAATTAGGTTTTCAAACACAATTCGCTCAAGGTTGTTGGTTGACCTCCTGTTCATTCAAATGTAAAATTTTCATTACACAGTTTGACCAGAGAAAGTCATGAAAATTATTCTACTATTCCAGTGTCAAACTGTGGCCATCGTTATGCCTTTATTGACTGGACAGGCAATGTTTTTAGTAAAAGTGTAATGATAAAAGTGGGAGAATAAGTTCACTGCTGTACAATATACTTAAAATAGTTTTCTATTACTGTACTTACCATTTGATGACACAGCAGTGTATAGGGAAGTGGGATGCCAAAGTGGGGAAGATGAGCCACCCAGAATTAATGTAGTGCAAATTCATGAGTCTTAATAACAATATACGCCAGTTTTAAAATCAATCAATTAATCTTATACATTTGTTGAAGGAAATAAATTGTAATTTGCAGTTACTCTTCTTCCTATGGTTTAATAACCTCCAATGGTTTCTAGTACAGCGGCAGCATATTGGCACAGTGTAATACAGCAAATGCAGTCAAAAATGACACCCAACTAGTGTAACGCTGAAATAAGTTTTCCTGATGTCAGAGATTTCAAAGCTGTACACGGCCCATAATTAGGCGGAGGCAGGCGCCTCCAAATTTTATATGCAAGAAATGCCTTGAATTCTTAACTGTCAAGTGTAAAAAAGTAGTTTACCGCTTTTAATAGTAAAACATTCAAACTGGGGATGGGAATTTGTTTGAATTTCCTTGTTTGACCAATAGAAAAAGCAACGACCAATTTATTAATTGTTATTTAAAAAAAATATATGGTTAATAGAATGGGAGAATGTGCACAACTCGTGTTTTGATTCCATATTAAGCAGTATGTTGTCTGGAGCGGTTGCCATAGCGGATGTCTCTGTCTCATGTTGTTCTTTAGACTAACGTTTCCCAAACTTTACTTTTACATTAGAAAAATACATGGCATACTGCCAGACAAACAGTCACAAAAATTTGGTCGTTTTACTCAAATATGTACTGAATCAGTATGATGTGTAGGCCTGTTTTGTTGAACACAAAGCTATTATTCTGTTGTATGAATGGCAACAGGTGGCTACACAAGTTAATTGTGCCAATTATGCCATTGTGTTAATTCTGCCATCTATTGGGAATAACAAAATAACATGCACAACACCAAACACAAAATGTCACCAAACGCCATATTTGGTGGCAGTGGTAGAGCCTTTAATTATTCTGTCTGTCACTCTACGTCGCTGGCATAGATAGATGAACAAAAATACATTGTGTTAAATAATCATTTTCTGACCAATAGACTGAAATTGGATAAACTCCTGCAGCACACCTGATTATCTGTCACGGCACACTAGTGTGCCTCGGCACCGTGGTTGTGAATCACTATTTTAGGCCACAAACTAGTTGAGGCTTAATAAACAGCACCTCTGCTGCTTGCAACTAAGACACACACTATATTATGCCTCTCTTGGATCAAGACATTAATGAAATCAAATAGCAATCAACAATCAGTTCTACACAATTGGCTAAATAATACTTTTTAATCAATTAATTAGTTGTACTTCACAGCTGAGTCTCTTCATATAGATTTAACTCAGTAAGCTGCATTTGCAGGGTCTACTCTGTTCGTCTTGTGACGTTAACTTACATAGACTGCTTTCTCAGCTCTGCTGCAAAGCTGCAAGAGGTGACATTGTCTTGTTCTTTGGTCATCATCATATTTCTCCATCACTGGTGTATGTGGTGGTATCTACAAAAACCCACAAAAAAAACTCAAGAAGGGAAACTTTAGTGTAGATGATCCTTCTGGATTAAAGTGTTATGAGGAGATGCGCTGAGGTCTTACATGAAATCATGAATACAGTCTTTTTTTATGACTTAAAAGGCCATTTTTTTCCAGAAAATTTAGGTCGCACTCTAATTTGGGCCGTTTGAAATCAAAGCTTCCAGTGTGCATGTGTACAAATTTTTTTAATGTTCTTGCACCCCCTTGCAGGCTTTCCCTGCCAGCTTGGTGATAGCAGGTTTGTACTCCGCTGTGGTGGCCATCTTTTTCACCACCATCAAAGTGGTGAACTACCGGCTCCACGCCATGTTCGACCTCGGGGAGCTTGTCGATAAGAAAAAGGCCTCACTCACAGCCGAAGTTCCAAAGACTGAGGAAGTTGAGGAAGCTTCAGGTGGCCATGATGGGAGTCAACCCAGGTGAGTGCGTGGTTTAAGACAACGTGAAATGGCAGTGATGTGAGTCAGATATCCTGGTGCTATACTGTACACTCTTTTAATTGGCTCTGTGACTGTTTTGCGCCAGGGATATTCATGCTGGTGTGGAGATGACCGTGTTTCGGAAGGTCAACTCTACGCCTCCAGTGAGATGCAGCTCTCAGCACTCACTGTTTGGGCTCAACCAGGTGTCGGTGAGGATCATCAACTTGTTTGCTTAGGTTCAAAAGGTTTTTATCTGTTGTACTTATTGGTATTTTTTCTATTATCCAGGAGTTCTTGCCCCAACTTGAGGATTCAGGGGGAACAAAGGGTTAGCATATGCGTTTTATTCTTCCATCTAATAAGTCCATACCTCAAGAATGAATATACCATTACCGTGTAATGTCTGGGGGCTTTACACGATCAGGATTTTTGGGTCCGATCACCGAGTTTAAAAAAACGATAACCAATCACAGATCCGATCACAAGATGGCTCAATGGTATCTATTTAAATGACTTGTACATTTACGGTATATACTTGTGTAACTAATTGCTCAAAAAAATTATATTTACAATAAATAATGTATCTTTGTTCATCTATTTATGCCAGTGAGGCATAGTGACAGACAGAACAAATGAATGGTCTTCTATTAGATGGCAGGAAGTACATACAGTAATTAATATATCCACTATTTGTGAGAATTGTATTTGTTGGTGTGCAGTGAGATTTTTCAATTGTAAAATGTGTTCCTTGGCTCCATAAAGTTTGGAAATCACTTCTCTAGTCAGATCATGTATTCTAATCAGTCAGGTCAAACCAACATTACAACGTGACAGAAATAATGGGTGCTAATTTACTGTAATTAAATTACTTTATTGTAATTAAATGACTTAAAACACACCAAAACTTTAGAGCATGATTCGACACAACGCTGGCATGTTTACGTACAACCGTTAGTGCTAGCACTAGCTTGCTAGGCTATATAACGTTTTGTTGCTTGCTTGCGAGCGGTATCGTATTAAAAGTATGTGAACATCCCTCAAGCAAGCCTTAAACGAACGTCCTCTCCCGAGCACCGGTGACCATCAACACACGTTTTTCCACATTTTGTTCTGATAAACACACAGCACGATCCATTATTTTTGTCATCGCCATGGTAACAAGTGTGTCTGGTTGCGTTTGAGTTGACAAGATGAAGCCCAGTGATCGTAAAAAAATGGACCGCTGACATGTTTTTTTTAATAAATAACTTTGTTGGTCAGATATTTACAGTACTACGTCAAAAGGCACGCGACAAGGCTAAAAATAAACTAGCTTTTGGATTCGAATATACTGTACACGACGGCGACGTGGAGTACATGTCCTTTGCGGAGACAATCAATGACATTGATCGGATCAGCGAATTATGACATTAAAGCCGATCAGCATAAAATGCTAATTATCGGCCGATACCGATCAGGCCGATCAGATCGGTGTATAGTCTAATATATAATGTGTAATTCTCGGGATTTAAACCATTTCCGTCTTTGTTTACTTCAGATATCAAGGAGTTAATGCGAGAACAGGGAAGCAATAATGTGATCGTTACCTCTGCTCATCGTGAAATGCTGCGGCAGAGTTCTCAGGACACCATCAGTGAGTCTGCTTCTGTTCTCTAAACTTGCGTCATACAGAACTGTGTTTATGCTGCTCATGGTCAGGAGCCCTGGTGCCCAGCAGGACCAAGAGATAGTTTGTATTGTATTAATGAATTTGAGAGTCTAGCTGCATTTTTATCTTATTATTATTGGTGTCACCTATGCAGGGGCTCCGAGCGTGGTCCAGTCCTGTATTGCTGCTGCTCTGGGAGGTAATTTCCCAGGTCTCATTGGACTCCCTGGTGTGGCGTCTGGATTTGGAGAACCAGGAGAATATCTGTCTGTACCACCTTCCCCTTCGAGTCAAGACGATGGAGAGAAAGAGCCGTTGCATGATGTCGAGGTGCCTCAAAAGATTCCAGAGGACAGTGGGTTAGCTTATTCTCCCCTAGGGCCATCTGGTGAGTCTGAAAGTCTTGGAGATACCCCCCTTAGTCCTCTTATAAAGAGTAGCTTGAGTGAAGAGCTGAGTGAAAATCTCTTAGGGCTGGGCCTCGACCCAGTGGTGTTTGTGCCTGGGACTGAGTACCCGGGCTGTCGTAGTGGGGTGGCATTAACTGCTGGATCCACGGACAGCTGTTTCAGTGGTGGTGGTGCCGCCACTGATCGCGAGACGCTGAGTACTGTTAGCAGCTACCGCAGTGAAAAGACAGACTCCACTCAGCTTGAAAGTCCATCATTCACCCAACCGAAGCTCGCAGATGGACCAGTATCAACTACGGTGCTAACGGCGGGTGCCAAGATGCCCACAGACGCAGAGGTTCAAGTAGGACAGGATGGCAGTGATACGGATAACCTGTCAGACAGCGTGTTACTGCGTTCCCCCTCCAAAGATATCTTCCCCAGCCAGGCGCTCGACAGGACACTTGTTGAAGGAGACGATTTACCGTCTGACATGATTGCACAACCCCCCACTTTCCACAACTCTTCCCCCTCAAGTAGCGGCCTCTCAGATGTTTGTGATTTAGACAGAGCCGCCCCGGTTCCCCCCCTACCTCCGCCTCGGCAGGCCACTTCTGTGCCCTCAGGGCTGGCCCTGGGTTCAGTGTGCTCAGAGCCCTCTTTGCCCATATCCTCAATCCCATTCCTGCTGTCTGATCAAGCTGCCCAGCAGGTCGTGCGGCCCAAAGACTTGAAGCTACTGCGGGCCAGTGGCAGTAGTGTGGGCCATAAGCCGGGCCGACGGAAAGCTCTGCGAAGGCGAGCCGGAGCAGGAAGTTTTGATTGCGGCTCTTACAGGCGTCACCACAATCATAGACAACACAGAGATTACATCCCGGTGCGTAACAAGCTCGGCGCCAAGGCCTACAGTGAAAGTCTCTTTGAGGATTCCAGCGATGAGGATGACTGCAGCGACATGAGCGCTGCATCCAGTCTAGGGTCTCAGCGCCGCTATAGCTCAGATGAAGATGACTCCAGTTCCTCTACCTCCTGCTACTCCCCAGAACTCACTAATGCTGGCGCTGCATTACAGCTCCCTCCGGCTGCTCAGTCTCCTACTTCCCGGGAAGGGGATTTAACGGAACCTGCTGGCCCCTCACATTCTCGTGCTGCTCAGCGCTCATCGAGCACAGCCAGCGCAAAGACGCACGCCAGGGTGCTCAGTATGGATGGCGGGGGTTCAAGTCAGAACAGCACAGCAGCGCTACCTTCTGCTCTGCATACAATGCCCTCCACTTCCACCCCTGTGCCTCGCACCCTCACCATCTCCAAGTCTGACTTGGAAGCTCGCACCATCCACATCGATTGCTTCCCAGTGTCTCTTCCTCATCGACTTGATTCTCTCGGAGGCTCTTGGACTGGCAACCAGATGGGCTGGCGAGCGGGAGAGTTGACCGAAGAGGGGGCTGTGGGAGGAGGTGAGCTGATGTTTGTGTTGCCTGTTTGTTTTCAGGATAGCTAAATACAGTTTCAAAATATCTAAGACATGTTTCCAAGTATGCACCAAACTGTTTTGTTCAGCTCGCCATTATGTGGTTTGGCACAATGAAGACTGCATCCGCTACATTAGTGTGACATCCTCTAATTCACCATGGAAATCTGAAATGAAGAGTGTTTTTTTCAAGAAACACACACACTTCTTCCTCATAATCTGCGGTATTCTATTGGAATGTCGCGCTTTACCATTTACCAATTAATAAACTACACTGTCTGACTCGCTAATATTTTGGTAGCGTACAACTGCAGTAGGAGTTATTTTAGTAGCCTTTTGGAATGAAAACAGAAAATGTTACTGTACCGCAGTATTCTGTATGGTATGAACGGTTAACTTCTGTGCAGCGCTGGCTCTAGAGGATGGCGGCAAGCACGAGTCAGTCAGCAGCGTTAAGAGGACCCAGGCCATCCGCAGGAGACACAATGCAGGGACAAACCCGACACCCCCACCCTCCACCATGGGGTCCCCTCCTAGGTTAGTCACACTAAACAAAATCCTAGCAAGCAAGCTGATTTATTGATTTGCAAGATGTTACGAATGGATATTCCTTGGAAGCGAGGGCAATAGCTAATGAGTTTTGCCAATGCCAGCAAAGACTGATAATTGAAGGCTGTTAAGATCAAACTTCATTTTATCGTAATCTTTGTCTTTAAACCGTTAGCCTCCAGGACCTTCAAAGGGCTCGGACCTCCTCCCACTCGCGGACCCGCACCCTTCCCTCTGCCTTACAGTTTGCCTCGTCACTTCTGCTCCCGCGCAGCGGCATCCATGAAGCCTCTACCTTCGATGACACATCTGAGGGGGCTGTTCACTACTTTTTTGATGAGAGCGGTGAGTTTCTGGCTTTCAGGGAATGAGCACGACATTTTCGGAAAGAGGGGCTTTGCTCTTTTAATGTCTGGAGATTAATGAGAAGATCAATGCAACTTTCATGTCTGTCAGTTAAATGGGAAGAGAGGGACCATTTGAAAATCAAAGCAGACACACAGCTGGAATTTATTTCTTTTTTTCTCTTATTCTTCTGTTGTGTATCAGGAGTGAAGAGGTCCTACACATTTGGGCCTGGTGGAGGAGGTTATGAGGACCCAGTTCAGTGAGTTAGAATCTGTGTAGTTTAATTTTATACAAGCTTAAAATACTTTGAAAGAGCATTGCAAACAAACTCCAAATAATCTAACATCTTGCTTGCAGAGAAAGGGAAAGGCAGTCCCAGTCCTCAAGCTTCACCTCCACAGAGGTCCAGGAAGGAGCACCAGTCCTGTCCATGCTGCAGCCCAGACCAGTTGTCCTCCAGGGCATGCAGGTGCGCAGAGTGCCATTGGAAATGCCTGAGGTTAGTGGGTTTTTTTTGTTTGTTTTTTCTCTCTCTTATTTTTCATTCAATGTAAGCATCTTTTTGTTTGTTTTTTCTCTCTCTTATTTTTCATTCAATGTAAGCATCTTATACAAACCATTGTCTGCTTGTCAACCTGACTCCAGTTTGACCTAGATCACGAGTCTCTGCAGGAGTCTCAAGAGAACACGCTGATGATCGAGGAGAAGGCTAAACCCAAACAATACTATCGCTTTTGGGTCCTGCCTGGGAAGTGGCTCAGGGTCCGCTATGATCGATTAGCGCTTCTGGCCTTGTTGGACAGGTAAGGCTTTCGATTTGAAGAGATGTGATGCAACATTTTCAACATTGTTACACTCAATCCATATGAGTCAGTATTCACAGTCCCTGGTCACTATATTAAGTACACCTTGACTAATTGATGAGATTTAAAAAAAAAGTTCAACCATAACACTGAGCTTTTTTGTGTTTTTTTATACAGATATTTAGATTTTATTAGATTACAAAGTGTTAGAGCACATTAAGTGACTGGATGAACAACTCATTGTCAAAATATAACATGGTTCTGACATCAGGAACCGACGTGTGGGAGAAAATGTGTTTGCTGTGGTGCTGGCCAGTCTGGTGGCCTTTCTGGGGTTTCAACTGTTGCTCCAGGGCTTTTTCAGGGACATCTGGGTCTTCCAGTTCTGCCTGGTCATTGCAAGTTGCCAATACTCCTTACTGAAGGTATACAAATCTCAGTGAATTCATTTGAGTAGTTGTTCATGTCTCGTGTGCAGCCAGTCATTTTCTTTGAGTCATCATGTGTTGTTTATAAAGCTGCTTATTTTTCAGAGTGTACAACCAGATGCAGCCTCTCCCATGCATGTGAGCACTGGGTTTACCCTCATATTTTCAGAACTTTCCTGGCTGGTTGTGGTGTTGTAGTTTTATGTCCCTTTCTGTTATGAACAGGGTCATAACTGGATCATCGTGTACAGCCGGCCTGTTTACTTCTGCTTGTGCTGCGTGATGATCTGGATCTTTGATTTCTCTGGGCGCTCCAGCAGCCTGCAACCATTCTCACTCTACGGCGTCACCTTCTTTTCTGCTCACTTCCTGCTATGTATCAGAGATATGCTCCTGGGTAAATCGTCACACTTCATCTACAGCAGAGGTGTCAAACTAATTTTTATTGCGGGCCACATTGTATTTACGGTTTCTCTCAGAGGGCCATTAAACCATATAAATGTTTCATCGCCTCTTTATATTATTACATAGACACAAAAAATTGATGGACAAATAGTTTTGAAATCAGAATTCAAGGATAATAGCTAAAGCTATTGTTCAAGTTACTGTAAAGAGAGCTTTGGTACCCAAAAAGGGCTTGAAACTTTGGTCATTTTTAGCAAGAATCATGTAAGTGGCACCTGATTTGCTTTCTTGAGCCACCTAAAATGATGTGGCGGGCCGGATTTGGCACACAGGCCTTGAGTTTGACACGTGATTTACAGTGTATTAATTGACCTGTTATACCTACAGAAAAAGCATACCCTGTGAGGTTTAGATGTTCATTAGTGTGTTTTTATCGCCCTACGCAGTGTTTTCCCTGTGTTTCCCGGTCATCTTCCTGTTTGGCTTGCTACCTCAGGTCAATACCTTTGTCATGTGTCTGTTGGAGCAGATCGACATGCACGTTTTCGGTGGAACGGGTAAGAACATGGCTCTTTAGCATTCGCTGTGTATTATTTTCCAATCACAAAAAAGAGATTAGTTGGTTGAACTCCATCTTTGTACGCTGCATTGATCCACTCCTCTTTTGTCCCCAGCCACCACCAGTCCCCTCTCGTCTCTATTCAGCCTCATACGCAGTGTGTTCGTGGCCGCTCTGCTCTATGGATTTTGCCTCGGTGCCATAAATGTGAGCACAGCATGAATAGTCGTTCAATACCATGTCTGAAAGTTAAAACTTGACTACAAAGTGGAATTCTGTTTTTTCCTCTTACTCAAAGGCACCGTGGGCGGACGCCCATGTGCCAGTACTGTTCTCTGTATTTTGCGGCCTACTACTCGCCTTGTCCTACCACCTGAGTCGCCAAAGCAGCGATCCCACCATCCTGTGGTCAGTATATTGCTTCACGGATTCAATAATAACAACTTCTTCCTTTTGATGATGGCTTGCATACATGACGGCTAAACTATGGATGCTGATTAGAGACTTTTTTTCAAATAAATATTTATTCTAAGATTTTAGAGAAACTAAATGTAAACACAATTAATCCTTATGCGGCGGCACGGTGGACGACTGGTTAGAGCGTCAGCCTCACAGTTCTGAGGACCGGGGTTCAATCCCCGGCCCCGCCTGTGTGGAGTTTGCATGTTCTCCCCGTTCCTGCGTGGGTTTTCTCCGGGCACTCCGGTTTCCTCCCACATCCCAAAAACATGCATGAATCGGAGACTCTAAATTGCCCGTAGGTGTGAATGTGAGTGAGAATGGTTATTTGTTTGTATGTGCCCTGCGATTGGCTGGCAACCAGTTCAGGGTGTACCCCGCCTCTTGCCCGATGATAGCTGGGATAGGCTCCAGCGCGCCCGCGACCCTCGTGAGGAGAAGAGGCTCAGAAAATGGATGGATGGATAATCCTTATGCTCAGACTCCTCTTCACGTTGAAATGCACAAGTGTGTATTTGCATTTACTGTAGTATTTACAATCTACTTAAATATACGTATACGGTGTATATATTTTGTTTCAAATAGTCCAGGACTACACAGTACTCAATATAAATGTGTACACACCAACAGATTTGTTAGAAAACCTTGAGTTTCATTTCAGAATCAACATTTTCTTTGTTCTACTATATTGTATTACAAAATACTCCCATAAATGTGGACAATTGATTTCAAATGAGATTTGTCGTTGTGTACTGTTTGCACATTTTTCTTCTTCTAACAAATTAATTTAATGTTGCAGTGTCTCAAAAATAAGTACACAGCAATGAAAGTTGAGCAAAACTAAATGTTAGATGAAAAAAAATTAATACAAAAAATAATAAAAAATTATTTAACCACTGACTAAGTTGTCTAATAATCACAATTCTGAAACTTCTTTTGTTCCACTGATGAATGGATAATAAGCTTTCAAATGGGGCCAATTTAAGCCAATGTGTGAGTAAATTGTGATGAGATCATCATCATTTTAGTATATTCTTTGGGACATTTTTGTTTGGGGGTGTGGCATGAGAGTTTTCCAATGTAAAAAAATAAATAAAAATGGGTGCCTTGGCTCAATAAAGATTGGGAAACAGTTCCACACGATTGCAAAAATTCTTCAATGTGTCCATCTCTCACCTGAACATTTTGAAATTTGAAGTTGCCTCACTTTTTCTCCTGGCTTCGTTCACATCAGGTCATTGGTTCGATCGAAATTATTACCTGAGCTGGAGAACCGCAGGCCTGAAGAACCCCCTGTGGAGATCAAGGATCCTCTTCCAGAAAAGCTGCATAACTCTGTGGTAAAAATCAAGGCTTTCTAACCTTTACACCTTTGATTTCAGAATGTCATTCACTTTAAAACCTTAATGCAGCCCTATGGGGGGCACAAGCCAGTGCAAATTGTAGGCCGGTCCCAAGCCCGGATAAATGCAGAGGGTTGAGTCAGGAAGGGCATCCGGCTTAAAACTTTGCCAAACAAATATGAGCGTTCATCCAAAGAATTCCATACTGGATCGGTCGTGGGCCGGGTTAACAACGTCCGCCACGGGCGAGCCAACCTGCAAGGGTGCCGGTGGAAATTCACCTACTGTGGGTCAAAGTCGAAGAAGAAGAAGTGGAAAGCGGGTTCTTCGGCAGAAAGAGAAGAGGAAAGCACAGAGCCTAGACCTGAATGTGGGGACTTTGAATGTTGGGACTATGACAGGAAAATCTCGGGAGTTGGTTGACATGATGATTAGGAGAAAGGTTGATATATTGTGTGTCCAGGAGATCAGGTGGAAAGGCAGTAAGGCTAGAAGTTTAGGGGCAGGGTTTAAATTATTTTACAATGGTGTAGATGGTAAGAGAAATGGAGTCGGGGTTATTTTAAAAGAAGAGTTGGCTAAGAATGTCTTTGAGGTGAAAAGAGTATCAGAGCGAGTGATGAGGCTGAAACTTGAAGTTGAGGGTGTTACGTATAATGTGATTAGTGGCTTTGCCCCACAGGTATGATGTAACCTAGAGGTGAAAGATGGTGTGTAAGATGACTCTGGTGGTGGGGAGGAAGATTAGGAAGACAAAGGCAGAGCAGAGAACCATGTGGTGGAAGCTGAGACAGGACGAGTGTTGTGCAGCTTTTCGGGAAGAGGTGAGACAGGCTCTCGGTGGACAGGAGGAGCTTCCAGAAGACTGGACCACTGCAGCCAATGTGATCAGAGAGGCAGGCAGGAGAGTACTTGGTGTATCTTCTGGCAGGAAAGGAGAGAAGGAGACTTGGTGGTGGAAGAACCTCACAGTTCAGGAAATCATACAAGGAAAAAGGTTGGCTAAGAAGAAGTGAGACACTGAGAGGACCGAGGAGAGGCGAAAGGAATACATTGAGATGCGACATAGGGCAAAAGTAGAGGTGGCAAAGGCCAAACAAGAGGCATATGATGACATGTATGCCAGGTTGGACACTAAAGAAGGGGAAAAGGATCTATACAGGCTGGCCAGGCAGAGGGATAGAGATGGGAAGGATGTGCAGCAGGTTAGGCTGATTAAGAATAGAGATGGAAATATGTTGACTGGTGCCAGTAGTGTGCTAGACAGATGGAAAGACTACTTTGAGGAGTTGATGAATGAGCAAAATGAGAGAGAATGGAGACTAGAAGAGGCAAGTGTGGTGGACCAGGAAGTGGCAATGATTAGTTAGGGCGAAGTTAGAAAGGCATTAAAGAGGATGAACAATGGAAAGGCAGTTGGACCTGATGACATTCCTGTGGAGGTATGAAAGCATCTAGGAGAGGTGGCTGTGGAGTTTTTGACCAGCTTGTTCAATAGAATTCTAGCACGTGAGAAGATGCCTGAGGAATGGAGGAAAAGTTAGCTGGTGCCCATTTTTAAGAACAAGGGTGATGAGCAGAGCTGTGGGAACGATAGAGGAATAAAGTTGATGAGCCACACAATGAAGTTATGGGAAAGAGTAGTGGAGGCTAGACTCAGGACAGAAGTATTTGCGAGCAACAGTATGGTTTCATGCCTATAAAGAGTACCACAGATGCATTATTTGCCTTGAGGATGTTGATGGAAAAGTACAGAGAAGGTCAGAAGTAGCTGCATTGTGTCTTTGTAGATCTAGAGAAAGCCTATGACAGAGTACCCAGAGAGGAACTGTGGTATTACATGCGGAAGTCTGGAGTGGCAGTGAAGTATATTAGAATAATACAGGACATGTACGAGGACAGCAGAACAGTGGTGAGGTGTGCTGTAGGTGTGACAGACGAATTTAAGGTGGACGTGGGACTGCAACAGGGATCAGCCCTGAGCCCCTTCCTGTTTGCAGTGGTGATGGATAGGCTGACAGATGAGATTAGACTGGAATCCCCGTGGACCATGATGTTTGCAGATGACATTGTGATCTGCAGTGAAAGCAGGGAGCAGGTGGAGGAACAGTTAGAAAGATGGAGGCATGTACTGGAAAGCAGAGGAATTAAGATTAGCCGAAGTAAAACAGAATATATGTGCATGAATGAGATGGGTGGTGGGGGAAGAGTGGGGCTACAGGGAGAAGAGATAGCAAGGGTGGAGGACTTTAAATACTTGGGGTCAACCGTCCAGAGCAATGGTGAGTGTGGTCAGGAAGTGAAGAAACGGGTCCAAGCAGGTTGGAACGGGTGGAGGAAGGTGTCCGGTGTGTTATGTGACAGACGTCTCTGCTAGGATGAAGGCCAAAATTTATAAAACAGTGGTGAGGCCAGCCATGATGTACGGATTAGAGACAGTGGCACTGAAGAGACAACAGGAAGCAGAGCTGGAGGTGGCGGAAATGAAGATGTTGAGGTTCGCTCTCAGAGTGACCAGGTTGAATAAAATTAGAAATGAGCTCATCAGAGGGACAGCCAAGGTTTGATGTTTTGGAGACAAAGTTAGAGAGAGCAGACTTTGATGGTTTGGACACATCCAGAGGAGAAATAGTGAGTATATTGGTAGAAAGATGATGAGGATGGAGCTGCCAGGCAAGAGAGGTAGAGGAAGACCAAAGAGAAGGTTGATGGATGTCGTGAGGGAAGGCATGACGGCAGTTGGTGTTCGAGAGGAGGATGCAGGAGATAGGCTTACATGGAAAAGGATGACGCGCTGTGGCGACCCCTAAAGGGACAAGCCAAAAGAAAAGAAGATTCCCTTTAAAACCTTGTCCCTTCTCAACCACAGAAAGAGATTCTTCAATCAGACCTCGTCATCTGTCCCCTCATGGCTGTGATCACGTTCGCCATCAGTGCCAGCACGGTTTTCATTGCACTACAGGTTAGTACAAGTTTAGGCCATTTTTGGGCCATTTTTCTTCACATGATTTGATGGGAATTACTCACATATTCCTCTTTGTGCTCTTGCCCCACAGCCTGCACTCAGCTTTGTCTTGTACATCCTGGCGGGAGTTGTCGGCTTTATTACTCACTATCTCTTGCCGCAGCTCCGCAAACAGCTTCCTTGGTTCTGCCTGGCTCACCCTGTACTCCGATCCAAAGAATACAGTCAGTTTGAAGTCCGAGGTGAGTGTCTCATTGCTCTTTATCTGCTTGAGCGAAAGTCACTGTAAAATATAAGGGCCATTATCAGCTTCTCCCTCTGGAGGCATCACTGAGGATTAAATGAAACCTAGCAAGGTCTCAAGTTGAAGTGCTGCTGAGAAATGCATTTTAACCTCCATCATCTCCCAGGGATTTTCATTTTTCACTCTGCAAATGCTTAGTTCAGATATATATATTTTTTTAGTGTTGAACTTGCTTCACATTTTGAGAAGTTCGTGTGGAGCTTACTCAGTTGGATCTCACTTGTTTTTTTTCATTTCATCCTTCCTTCCATTTTCTATACCGCTCATCCTCACTAGGTTGGTGGGCTGCTGGAGCCTATCCCAGCTATCTTCGGGCGGGAGGCGGGGTACACCCTGAACTGGTCGCCAGCCAATCGCAGGGCACATAGAAAAAAACAACCATTCGCACTCACATTCACACCTACGGGCAATTAAGAGTCTTCAATCAACCTCAATGTAAAAAAAAAATACACTGTCTCACTGTCAATGTGAGCAGCATGAAATCTCATTTTATGGTGCAAACATACCTATTTAGAAAAAATAAATATAGCAAAATTACAGAAAATATATAGAAAAAAAAGCAAGATGGCGCCTACCAGTGTGGTCACCTCGGTAACGCGCTCTCTAGTATTGTTTTTGTGTTTTTCGTCCGTCTTTGGAGACCTTACACGACTCACTGACACAAGGGGAGACCTGCTAACCATCAAGGAGGCTACTCCAGACTTTCTGTCACCAAGTTTCGCAAATCCGCTCAGTTTTTTTCCCCGAGTTACTCACCGGAGTGGCGTCCGCGGTTTTTGGCGCATGGAGACTGAAGCGGAAACGGGCCGGGATTCAGGTGAAACTCCGCAAGAGAGGACACAGATTGGTGTTCCCGTCGATCCACCTCGCGAATGTACGCTCCCTACCCAACAAAATGGACGAGCTTCATCTTCTGTTAAAGACCAGTAAAGACTTCGGACGTTCCGCGGCCATGTGCTTCACGGAGACCTGGCTTTGTGAGGCTGTACCCAATGGCGGCGTCATGCTTCCTCATTCATCGAGCGGACCGCGACATGGAATCATCGGGGAAAACAAAGGGCGGCGGGATATGCCTCTATATCAAGGAAAAATGGTGTACGGAAGTCACGGAGCTCGGCACACACTGCAGCCCGCATTTGGAGTCGCTATTTTTAAACTGTAAACCATTCTACTCGCCACGTGAGTTCGCATCGTTCATACTGGGTGGAGTCTACATACCGCCTCAAGCTTACACGAACGCCGCACTGCTAATGCTCGCCGAACAAGTCAACGAAATTGGAAAAAAAACACCCGGACTCACCCCTCATTATTCTCGAGGACTTTAAGAAAGCTAAACTCAACCACGAACTCCCTAAATACAAGCAGCACATCGACTGTCCTACCAGGGAAAATAATACTTTAGACCACTGCTACACTACGGTAAAAAACGCATAGCGTGCTATACCTTGTGCAGCCCTGGGCTCGTCTGATCACTGCTTAATTCACTTAATACCGACGTACAGGCAAGAACTTAAATGCGCGAAGCCTACAGTGAAAACAGTGAAAAAGTGGACCAATGAAGCCAAGATGGAACTTCAAAGCTGTTTAGACTGCACAGACTGGAGTGTCTTTGAAAATTCAGCTGGCAGCCTGGATGAATATACGGACGGACACTGTCACATCCTATATCAGTTTCTGTGAAGAGGTTTGTGTACCAACAAAATCATTTCGCACATTCAACAACAACAAGCCATGGTTCACTGCTAAACTTAAGCAGCTTCGCCAAGCTAAGGAGGACGCATATCAGAGCGGGGACAGGGCCCTGTATAATCGAGCTAGAAACCAGCTGACTAAAGAAATTAACATTGCAAAGAGGATCTATGCAGCAAAGTTGGAAAATCAGTTTAGCGCAAACGACTCTAAATCAGTCTGGCATGCATTCCAATCGCTGACAAATTGCAAGCGACGATCCCCCCAAGCTGAGAACAATAGCACACTAGCCAACGACTTGAATACCTTCTACTGCAGATTTGAAAAGGACAGTTTCACACCACACACCCACCCGGCCGCACCCGCGACCACAATCACACCTCTGACTTCTGCGTTAACCATCCATGAACAGGATGTGAGGTGCATCTTCAAACAACAAAAGATTAACAAAGCGGCAGGCTCGGACCATGTGTCCCCATCCTGCCTCAAAGTCTGCGCGGACCAACTCGCTCCAGTCTTCACTCAGATCTTCAATAGATCTCTGGAAATGTGCGAAGTTTCATCCTGTTTCAAACGCTCCACCATCATTCCAGTCCCCAAGAAACCTGCAATCTCTGGTCTGAATGACTACAGGCCTGTCGCTTTGACATCTGTGGTCATGAAGTTCTTTTAACGTCTCGTGCTGGACCACCTCATGAGTGTCACAGGTCCCCTGCTGGACCCCCTGCAGTTTGGCTACCAATCGAACAGGTCTGCGGATGATGCAGTCAACATGGGACTGCACTTCACCCTAGAACACCTCGACAGTGCAGGGACCTACGCGAGGATCCTGTTCGTGGACTTCAGCTCAGCGTTCAACACCATCATCCCTGAACTCCTTTCATCCAAGCTTCTCCAGCTCAGCGTCTCACCTGCCATCTGCCAGTGGATTTACAGCTTTCTGACGGGCAGGACACAGCAGGTCAGGCTGGGGGAGGCCACCTCATCCACACGCAGCATCAGCACTGGGGCGCCCCAAGGTTGTGTCCTCTCTCCGCTGCTCTTCTCTCTCTAAACGAACGACTGCACCTCAGCAAACCCGACTGTCAAACTCCTGAAGTTTGCAGATGACACCACTGTCATCGGCCTCATCAAGGACGGTGACGAGTCTGCATATCGACAGGAAGCGGAGCGGATGGAGCTGTGGTGCGGCCGACACAACCTGGAGCTGAACACGCTCAAGACTGTAGAGATGATCGTGGACTTCAGGAGGCATCCTTCGCCACAGCTGCCCCTCACCTTGTCCAGCTGCCTTGTGTCATCCGTCGAGACCTTCAAGTTCATGGGAATTACAATCTCTCAGGACCTGAAGTGGGCGACCAACATCAACTCCGTCCTCAAAAAGACCCAGCAGAGGATGTACTTCCTGCGTCTTCTGAGAAAGCACGGCCTGCCACCGGAGCTGCTGAGACGGTTCTACACAGCGGTCATCGAATCAGTCCTGTGTTCTTCCATCACAGTCTGGTTTGGTGCTGCTACAAAAAAGGACAAACTCCGACTGCAACGGACAATCAAAACTGCTGAAAGGATTGTCGGTACCCCCCTACCCACCCTTGAGGACTTGCACGCTGCCAGAACTAAGACAAGGGCATGCAAAATCCTCTCGGACTATCCACACCACGGTCACCAGCTCTTCCAGCTCCTTCCCTCAGGTAGGCGCTACCGATCAATGCAAACTAGAACTAGTAGACATTCCAACAGCTTCTTCCCTCTTGCAATCAACTTCTTAAACAGCTAACCTATAAATCCATTACAACCAGCTGGCAATTTTTTGACTTGAGTTCGTTGTTACATTTCTGTGGGGCCAATTATGTATTACCCGTGCACTCACTGTGGTTGTCTCACCATGCTGCACTATTTGCATATACTGGCCACTCATGCCAGAGTAGCATCTGCTCCATTTGAGGAGTATCTGTAACATTGCACAACCAACACTGTCCCAGATTATCGCACTACTCGTCACTTTAAACCGCATACACTCCTTGAAGTCTCAGCGCCCTTTGCACAATGGTCATTTCACCGGACTATTGCAATATTAGTCATTCGCACTGCTCTAAGTGATAGAGAGGACTCTGCATCTTTTTGCACAATTGTTTTTTGTCAATGTATTTATGTCTCCAAAGTGATCTGTAAATTGACTGTCTGTTGTACTGGAGCGGCTCCAACTACCGGAGACAAATTCCTTGTGTGTTTTGGACATACTTGGCAAATAAAGATGATTCTGATTCTGATTTAATCACTCATAAAATCTGAGAAAATGAGCCTTCCCTGGAGCAGACCCACACATATACAACAGAAATATTTTGCTAAATGAATGCATTACTGTTTGTCACCAGATGCTGCTCAGCTGATGTGGTTCGAGAAACTGTATACGTGGCTTCAATGTGTGGAGAAGTACTTCATTTATCCAGCGGTCGTGCTCAACTCCCTCACGACGGAAGCACGCGCCGTTGGGCAGAACCATAAAGAGCTGGACATCTAGTAAGTCACGACAACAACACAGATCCGTTGTAGGTAATGTGTGAGGTTTCCTCTCACACCTCATTCTGTCTGACTGAAAATGATTTATTTACTATAAAAATAATGCCAGCAACGTATAGTTGACAGGCAGAATAATTATATGCTCTTCTACTAAATGGGAGAAGGTACAATTAACTTGTGTGTCCATCATTATTTAAATATACTTTTTGTGACATTTTTGTTTTGTTGTTCTATGAGATTTTTCAAATGTAAAGTATGTACTGAATTTGATTATGCTGGGGGTATGTAATAAAGTGTCCATGAAATTTTTTATGCATGTCGTCTCATCATGTCGTCTTGGCCTGTCTTCCAGTAGCCGGGCGCTCTTCATCTCAGTAGCTGGCATGAAGCTTCTGCGTTCGTCCTTCTGCGCTCCGTCGCAGCAGTATGTCACACTGTGCTTCACCACGCTCTTCTTCCAATTCGACTACCCACACTTCTCAGAGACCTTCCTGATTGACTACTACTTCATGTCCATTCTTTTCAGCAAGGTCAGAACGCACGGCACCAATCATTTCACACGTTTTAAAACCTAAAATATAATTGATTGAATAACAGCGCATCTTGGGGTGGGCGAGATATATCGCCTTCGATACAATCGTGAACGTTGCTTTAACAATTTACAATTTTACTTTATGAAGTATTCATTCTGTCTCTAAAAGAAAACAACAATGAATGCATGAACAGCATATGAGGAGGAGAGAAAGGAGGAAATGCATGTGAGTCCACATTTGCCAAATCAGCGCACGATTCAGTCACGTGATTTAGTGGCAAGAAAAATAAACTCTCGCTCACAAACTAGCGGGTCGAACAACCTTTTCAGGAGTTTAGCAACTTAACAAGTGGGTGAATTGAAACAATGGACCTCATTGGAACGCATGTATAGTTTTTTGTTGGCCAACAGGAAAATGGCACAGGCCACAGATGTATGTGCTGTCTTCCCAAACACGGCCGGTTTAAAAGCGAAACAAAGACAATGGACAGCGCTGTTACGATCGTATATTCACTGGAGGATTATTCATTTTGGTTAACGTTTACAAAGAACTGTCCACTCTCATAGTCATCCAGACTGCTGATGAGGCCAATAGAGGAGCTAGCTAGCATAGCCCTACTCCTGCCGCAGCGGTTTGTAAGTAAATATTGTATTTTACAATCCCGTGACCTATCAACCACTGCTTTATTTGAACCCTGTACTGTGTTACCAATATCAGCTGCTAAGCCTGTCACCGGGAATAAAAATAAAAAATTCCGCCGTTATGATGTCACGTATCATCCTTTCAAAATTACCTGTGTGCGCGCGTGTGCCCACTTGATCTTTGTTTCATTTCACTCTTCATCATAAACACATAATTTGGAAAGGTCTTAAAACTTTATGCAGCTACTAAATCTAATTTAGTAGCTTTACTTTATACAACCCCAATTCCAATGAAGTTGGGACGTTGTGTTAAACATAAATAAAAACAGAATACAACGATTTGCAACTCATGTTCAACCTATATTTAATTGAATACACTACAAAGACAAGATATCTAATGTTCAAACTGATAAACTTTATTGTTTTTAGCAAATAATCATTAACTTAAAATTTTATGGCTGCAACACGTTCCAAAAAAGCTGGGACAGGTGGCAGAAACGACTGAGAAAGTTGAGGAATGCTCATCAAACACCTGTTTGGAACATCCCACAGGTGAACAGGCTAATTGGGAACAGGTGGGTGCCATGATTGGGTATAAAAGGCGCTTCCCTGAATTGCTCAGTCATTCACAAGCAAAGATGGGGCGAGGTCCACCTCTTTGTGAACAAGTGTGTGAGAAAATAGTCGAACAGTTTAAGGACAATGTTCCTCAATGTACAATTGCTAGGAATTTAGGCATTTCATCATCTACGGTCCATAATATCATCAAAAGGTTCAGAGAATCTGGACAAATCACTGCATGTAAGCGGAAAGGCCGAAAGCCAACATTGAATGCCCGTGACCTTCGATCCCTCAGGTGGCACTGCATCAAAAACAGACAATGTCTGAAGGATATCACCACATGGGCTCAGGAACACTTCAGAAAACCAATGTCAGTAAATACAGTTTGGCGCTCCATCCGTAAGTGCAACTTGACACTCTACTATGCAAAGCAAAAGCCATTTATCAACAACACCCAGAAACGCCGCCGGCTTATCTGGGTCCGAGCTCATCTAAGTTGGACTGATGCAAAGTGGAAAAGTGTTCTGTAGTCCGACGAGTCCACATTTCAAATTGTTTTTGAAAATTGTGGACGTCGTGTCCTCCGCGCCAAAGTTGAAAAGAACCGGACTGTTATGGACGCGAAGATCAAAAGCCAGCATCTGGGATGGTATGGGGCTGTGTTAGTTCCAATGGCATGGGTAATTTACACATCTGTGAAGGCATCATTAATGCTGAAAGGTACATACAGGTTTTGAAGAAATAAACTTCAACAATTAGTGTCCTCAGTTCCCAAACGTTTATTAAATGTTGTTTAAGGAAAAGGTGTTGTAACACAGTGGTATTGGGACGTGTTGCAGCCATAAAATTCAAAGTTAATGATTATTTGCTAAAAACAATAGTTTATCAGTTTGAACATTACAAATCTGTCGTGTATTCAATTAAATATAGGATGAACATGATTTGCAAATCATTGTATTCTGTTAATATTTGTTTAACACAATGTCCCAATGTCATTGGAATTGGGGTGGTACATCATCACAGGATGCATAAAGTAAACATCCAGCCATCCATCCACGACTTCCGCTAAAGATGAGGAAATCTGTAAAACACACTCAGAAAACCCTTGCCGAGTCATTTAGCAAACAAGTACCATATGGCAAAGAAAGTAAACGTTGGCAAGACATAAAGAATGCCATCAACTACATTTCTTTCTGCAGTGCTCTAGCCAAATTTGTATGCCAGTGTGTGCTGTAGTGACACTTATTTGGTTTAAAATATTTAATTAGGGTTAAATTTTTTTTGTCATCTTAATTGTTTACATGTTTGTTTTTAAACAAAAGCTTAACTAAAATAGTATTGTGCAAACCTGATTTGGCATATTCTCCTGTATCCAGCCTAGACATAACTTGAAGTTATCAATTGTTGTATATTGCCATACAGTATTCTTGTGCAATATCCTGGATAAATGTCTCGGGATGCAAGTAGAGATTTACAGTTTTTTTTCTTAGGATATCGTCAAATTATTTTTACCATGAAATAAAAAAAAATTGTTTTTGATATTTTTATTTGACCACATTGCTGACCCCTAAATGCATCTTTTTTTAAATTTTATATTTCTCAGATGTGGGACCTGCTCTATAAGTTACGCTTCGTGTTGACTTACATCGCCCCCTGGCAGATCACATGGGGCTCTGCTTTCCACGCCTTCGCTCAGCCCTTTGCTGTGCCACGTATCCTTAAAGCTGATTCGATGACTCCTATGATTACGTGTGATGACACATCAGTGATTGCTCAGTTTCTTCACGAGGTGCCCTTAACTCCATTTCTCTGCAGACTCTGCTGTGCTATTTGTGCAGGCCATATTTTCAGCTATCTTTTCTACCCCTCTCAATCCAGTGCTAGGCAGCGCTGTGTTTGTTACCTCATACACCAGACCTGTTAAGTTCTGGGAGCGGGACTACAAGTATGTGGTTTATGACTCTGCAGCTTTATTTTACTCAAATGTGGCCCTGGAGCCACATACAGCCTGGTCCGTTCTTTAATCCAGTCCACCGAGTATTTACATTTTTAAGAGTCCTATAATATTTGTTGCATTAATTTAGTGTTTAAGCTATATTTGTTAAATAAAATGTATTTATTCATTTTATTAATTAAAAATGCATATGTACGTAATTTAGTATGTAAAATAAACACTTTTACATATTTAACAATTTATTTATTTATTTATTTTTAAAACCTCCTTTACAAATGACGTGGTCTCTTTTAATAATCAAATTGATTAAAAACGTCTGCCCGCCCCAGTTCACCACAATCAGTGCTAATGCAATTCTGTCTTGTTAGCACCAAGCGAGTTGACCACTCCAACACCAGACTTGCCACTCAGCTGGACCGTAACCCAGGTATGCACGCTAAGACCATTTCTCGTATCTTTTAACATGGTTGAGATGATGTGAAACTGTTGCTATGCCGCCGCCTTTTCCTGCCAGGCGCCGACGACAACAACCTGAACTCCATCTTCTACGAGCACCTGACACGTTCGCTGCAGCACAGCCTGTGTGGAGATCTGCTGCTCGGCCGCTGGGGCAACTACAACACCGGCGACTGCTTCATCCTCGCCTCTGACTACCTCAACGCGCTGGTGCACATCATCGAGATCGGCAATGGCCTGGTCACCTTCCAGCTGAGGGGTCTGGAGTTCAGAGGTGTGCAGCAAGCCACATTCTTAAAAATTTAGATACTTTTTTGTATCTGCTTGATGGGTAAGGCACTCACAGAGCTAAGCCGAGTTGAATATCTGTTTTTACCCAACAGTTGCTATTTACAGAAAACAGAAACATTATTCATATACAGCTGATACGGTCATCCTGAGTTCTCACATTGTATATGTTATTTTGAAAAATGACAAGTTTAAAGATCCAGATTTATTGGAAGTTGAAGCGAAACGATGATGTTACCCTGAATAGGTCACTTAGTATTCTTGCATTTGATTCCTCCAGTAGTCTTTTACATTGATTCACCACCTCCGACATAAGGTACCTCTGCACAATCTAATAGAAGAGCTGCACAGTAAACCATTCATTGCAGGGGATGTGTTCCAGACCATGTAAAAATGTGCAATACAGAGACCATAAAAAAACATAAATATAGTTTTAGCCTTCCCACAAACTTTAAACACATTTAAATTAATTAAAATATATCTGAAAATACTGCACATGCCATCTTCTCTGATCAGTGCCTCGACCCAAGCACTAGTCCCAGGATTAACCGCTGAAGATGGTTTGTCTGCCGCTCCTTTGCCTGTCACAGAGGTCACTCAAAGCAGGCTCTTGTTCTTCGCCTTTGACCCTGGACACGCACTTTTTGACTGTGTTGTACTTGTAACCTATTTCAGCTTCCCCATACACATTTTGCAACCTTTTCAAAATGTTTAGTGGTGGTACCCCTTCCAGAACAAGAAATTTAAACACAGCTCTCTGCTTCTAACTGGGATCAAACAATGACCTCATTTCCAAAATGGCTAACAGGAAGAGGACAGGACCATAAAAATCTCAGGGGGAAAAAAAACTATTATCCATCCATCCATTTTCTGTTTAGTAGATTAAATTAGATTGTTCTCATTACTTTTGGACTGCCCCTCGTCTTATAGTTGTAGCTACACAACTGCAAACTACAAACACCATTGAAATATTGTTCAGTTTAAAACTTTTTCACAAAACTGAGAATGAATATATTTTTAAAGGTGGAATTTTGATACAGCTCCTGTCTTGTGTTATGTGATGCATTTTACATCACCTTCTTCTTCTCCCTGCAGGCACCTACTGTCAGCAGAGGGAAGTAGAGGCCATCACAGAAGGTGTGGAGGAGGACGAGGGCTGCTGCTGCTGCGAGCCAGGTCACCTGCCTCACATGCTGTCGTTCAACGCCGCTTTCGGACAGCGCTGGCTCGCCTGGGAGGTGGCGGCCACCAAGTATGTGCTGGAAGGTTACAGCATCAGTGACAACAACGCCGCCTCCATGCTGCAAGTGTTTGACCTCCGCAAGATTCTCATCACGTACTATGTCAAGGTGAGATGTCCAGAAAATACAGGGTAGCCATGAAGTCTCTTTACAGGTTATCCAATTTGTACAAAAGCAAATGAATACAAACATCTGTGAAAATTATTAAAAAATGAGACGTTGATATTGACTTTTTTTTTTGTTCGATTGTACACTCTTCTCTTTATCCATCATTGTCCCTGTCTTCATAAATTTCTGTGCAATGCAACAACTGATGGACATGATGGTGGACGTCATCCATACTTAATCCTGTAGTTTCGCTGAGTCTATATTTTGTTTCAGTGAATCACATTATGCCTTTTCCTAAGGTGTAGCCTCAAGGACTTTATTAACAGAACCTATTTCATCAACATTGTAAAGGAAATACACAAATGTAATGTCAAACCACAACAAATCTGATTAATATATTCTCTTATCATATATGTCAGCTTGTGAAATCACCATGGGGAGAGCCAGTACAACTCAAACCCCACTCCCCAACCATACAGAATGAGATATGCAGAAGTAGTTCCAACTTTCACAGCCTGTGGAACTCATTCCATTTAATTTCCGCCAGTTTAAATTGTATTTATACACTGTGTTAAAATATTACCAACAAAGTTAGCTATTATTGTCAAAGTAGTCCAACGGCAAAATTTGCTCTTTGCTAGTTCCTGTTTGGATTTCTTTAGGAGACCAACAAGGCGGCAAAGTAATCAGGATTGAATTCATTACACCCTCCGTTGATGGTGAAACCCATAATGCCGCCATTGATTTCAAGACACCAGACGAAATAACATTAATAAATGTTTGTTCGAGCAGATTCCACAATTGACAAAATTACTTGAGTTTAAAAATAGATTTATCATGCCAATCCCCTATGCAGGTCAGTGAAGTTTGCATTTAGACGCATTTTCATCTACTCTGCCTGGTACACTAATATTGTATGTATTAATGCATGTTTGCTTTCTCCAACAGAGCATCATTTACTACGTGAGCCGTTCACCCAAGCTGGAGGAGTGGTTGGCTAACGAGACGATCCAGGAGGCACTGCGACCTTGTCTCGGAGCCAACTACGTCGACAGCGACCCCACCTTCAACTTGAACATTGACGAGGACTACGACCACAGGGCCTCCGGCATCACGCCCTCCTCATTCTGCATGATTTATGTGGACTGGATTCAGTATTGCAACAGCAGGCGTCAAACGGTTCGTCTCGCCACAGGCTTTACATCCACTTATTTGTAATAAGTGATGGAAATTCATATTTTAAACCTCAAGATTGGATCTTGTTGGAGTTGGTTTAAGTTCTACTACTTTTGTGTTGCAGCCTGTAACAAGTGATCGAGATTCTCCTCTAGTCAGTCTTTGTTTAGGGTTGTGTATTCTAGGAAGAAGAGCCCTGGGCACTGCCTCCCACAGCATGTCTGCAAGGTGGGAGCACCAGCTCAGCCTGGACAATATTTGTTTTTATGCTCATATCGTACAAAAGTTTACTGTCCCTACCCCATTGTGGTTTTGACAGCTTGGAGCCGTTTCTCTACGGCCTCCATGCACTCTTCAAGGGAGACTTTCGCATCACATCGCCACGGGACGAGTGGGTCTTTGCAGATATGGACCTGTTGAATCGAGTTGTGGCGCCCGGAGTGCGGATGTCCCTCAAGTTGCATCAGGTAGCACTTTTCTGACCAGCAGGAAACAACTTCACAAGAGGAAAACCTTACCCTCAGGTTAACATACTGACCCCTGTCACGATTTCCCCCAGGACCACTTTACATCCCCGGATGAGTATGAGGACCCTGCGGTGCTCTATGACGCCATCACCGCCAACGAGGAGAAGATGTTGATATCGCACGAGGGCGACCCTGTTTGGCGCAGTGCCATCCTCGCAAACATGCCCTCGCTGCTGGCTCTGCGTCACATCATGGATGACGGTAGCGACGAGTATAAGATCATCATGTTGAACAAAAGGTTCCTCAGCTTCCGGGTCATCAAGGTTGTACCTCTTCCATTTTCTGCATTTTATTTGGTTTTGTTTTTTTTGGGGGGGGGGGGTAGTTTTTTTTATTGTTTTTGATACATATGAGGGGCTTTCAAAAAGTAATGAGCCCAATTTAATTTAACCTTTTATTCATTCAATTCAGCCCTATGGGGGGCACAAGCCAGTGCAAACTGTAGGCCGGTCCAAAGCCCGGATAAATGCAGAGAGTTGCGTCAGGAAGGGCATCCGGCTTCAAACTTTGCCAAACAAATATGAGCGTTCATCCAAAGAATTCCATACCGGATCGGTCGTGGCCCGGGTTAACAACGTCCGCCACCGGCGCTGTCAACCTGCAGGGCGCCATTGGAAATTCAGCGACTGTGGGTCAAAGTCAAAGAAGTGGAAAGCGGGTTCTTCGGCAGAAAGAGAAGATGAAAGCACAGAGCCTATAACTGAATGTGGGGACTTTGAATGTTGGGACTATGACAGGAAAATCTCGGGAGTTGGTTGACAATGATGATTACCAGAAAGGTTGATATATTGTGTGTCCAGGAGACCAAGTGGAAAGGCAGTAAGGCTAGAAGTTTAGGGGCAGGGTTTAAATTGTTTTACCATGGTGTAGATGGGAAGAGAAATGGAGTCGGGGTTATTTTCAAAGAAGAGTTTGCTAAGAATGTCTTGGAGGTGAAAAGAGTATCAGATCGAGTGATGAGGTTGAAACTTGAAATTGAGGTTATGTATAATGTGATTAGTGGCTATGCCCCACAGGTAGGATGTGACCTAGTGGTGAAAGAGAAATTCTGGAAGGAACTAGATGAAGTAGTTCTGAGCATCCCAGGCAGAGAGAGAGTCGTGATTGGTGAAGATTGTAATTGACATCTTGGTGAAGGAAACAGGGGTGATGAAGAAGTGATGGGTAAGTACGGCATCCAGGAAAGGAACTTGGAGGGACATATATATGGTGGCAGACTTTGCAAAAAGAATGGAAATGGCTGTAGTGAACACTTTTTTTACAGAAGCGGCACGAACATAGGGTGACCGACAAGAGCGGAGGTAGAAGCACGCAGACGATGTAATCTGAAGGAGGTTACTGACTGTAAGGTAGTGGTAGGGGAGAGTGTGGCAAAACAGCATGGTATGGTGGTGTGTAAGACGTCGACAGCGATTAGGAAGATTAGGAAGACAAAGCCAGAGCAGAGAACCATGTGGTGGAAGCTGAGACAGGACGAGTGTTGTGTAGCTTTTCGTGAAGAGGTGAGACAGGCTCTCGGTGGACAGCAGGAGCTTCCAGAAGACTGGACCTCTACAGCCAAGGTGATCAGAGAGGCAGGCAGGGGAGTACTTGGTGTATCTTCTGGCAGGAATGGAGAGAAGGAGACTTGGTGGTGGAACCTCACAGTACAGGAAATCATACAAGGAAAAGGGTTAGCTCAGAAGTGGGACACTGAGAGGACCGAGGAGAGGCGAAAGGAATACATTGAGATGCGACATAGGGCTAAGATAGAGGTGGCAAAGGCCAAACAAGAGGCATATGATGACATGTATGCCAGGTTGGACACTAAAGAAAGAGAAAAGGATCGATACAGGTTGGCCAGACAGAGGGAAAGAGATGGGAAGGATCTGCAGCAGGTTAGGGTGATTAAGGATAGAGATGGAAATATCTTGACTGGTGCCAGTAGTGTGCTAGCTAGATAGATGGAAAGAATACTTTAAGGAGTTGATGAATGAGGAAAATGAGAGAGAAGTGAGAGTGGAAGAGGCAAGTGTGGTGGAGCAGGAAGTGGCAATGATTAGTAAGGGGGAAGTTAGAAAGGCATTAAAGAGGTTGAACAATGGAAAGGCAGTTGGTCCTGATGACATTCCTGTGGAGGTATGGAAGCATCTAGGAGAGGTGGCTGTGGAGTTTTTGACCAGCTTGTTCAATGGAATTCTAGCGGGTGAGAAGATGCCTGCGGAATGGAGGAAAAGTGTGCTAGTGCCCATTTTTAAGAACAAGGGTTATGTGCAGAACTGTGGCAACTATAGAGGAATAAAGTTGATGAGCCACACAATGAAGTTATGGGAAAGAGTCGTGGACAGAAGTGAGTATTTGCGAGCAACAGTATGGTTTCATGCCTAGAAAGAGTACCACAGATCCATTATTTCCAAAATGTCTGACAGGAAGAGGGTGGGCTTAGACAAAACTTCTTTTAAAATAAACATTCAAACAATTATTTAAACTACAACCAGTGAAAAAGAAAAATCAATGATTAGTTGGTTATATTAAATTGCGCTCATTAATTTTCGACTGCCCCGCCAACATTTTCAATGCTTTGTGGCAGGGGGTTTCCTTCCTGAAAACTTTGTTGAAAATGGCATTTGTTTTTCTGTACACTCTTATGTGAGTTCCACCTCACACGACTGACCAGCCTTGTGCTCCCCCTACAGGTGAACCGAGAGTGTGTGCGTGGGCTGTGGGCCGGGCAACAGCAAGAGCTGGTCTTCCTGCGCAACCGCAACCCTGAGCGTGGCAGCATTCAGAACGCCAAGCAGGCCCTAAGGAATATGATCAACTCATCGTGCGACCAGCCCATTGGGTACCCCATCTACGTGTCCCCCCTCACCACATCGTATGCGGGTGGGCACAGTCAGCTCCGCTCTGTGTGGGGGGGACCTGTCAGCCCACACAACATCTACAACTGGCTCATCAGTAGCTGGGACAGGTACCATACGCCAGTTTGGACCATCATCACTTCTCGTGGTCAGGGCTGTGAGCGTGACTAGTTTATTTCTCTACAGGATGCAGAAAGGATGCGGCGCTGGTTGCAACAGCGGAGGAAACATTGAGGATTCGGACTGCGGCGGCGGTTCCGCCTCCATCACGACAAACGTCGCCATCCACACCACCCAGAGCACACCAGCCTCCAGCCTTCCCCAGCCACACATCCCCACCATGCAGCACTCGTTGGGTGAGACTCTCTGCCTCTACAAAGAAGTACACTGAAAAAACAGTCCTTTGAATTGAGTTAATTTGAACATGTACATCGGTAGCACATGATTAAAATATGGTAAACTGATGTAATGTTTTTTTAAAATTTCCCTTCTCAAAAATGATGCCAGTTTACCACAATTGAATCATGTGAAACCAGTGTACATTTTAAATCCATCCATCCATTTTCTCCCGCTACATCTACATTTTAAAAATTAATTAATTTCATGGAGATTTTTTTTTTTTTTTTTTTTTTTTTTAAAAGCCATGTGGTTCAGTTCCGTTCAACTTACAAGGGTACAGTTTCAAAAGGTTTTTTTTGTGTTTCGGGATGATGCAAGCTCTTTGATATCGTAACAATAAGAGACAGGTAATCCGCTTATTACTTCAACACATCGTAAGAATGTACTTAACATAAATAAGATGTAAGGAAATTAAATTATCATATATGAAATAAAGTAAATAACGTTGCGAAATTGTAAGCAAAGCAACAACAAAAAATAGACAGCACTGTACTTTTTTCTTTTTTCAATCATGGAAATCAATACAGGAAGTCCTCGAGTTACGACGCACTCGACCTACGACGTTTCGACTTTACGATGCCCGTGCTTCGTCCGCCCTTTTGTCCCAGCACCATAGTGTTTCTGCTTAGCTAGTGCATGTCTGTGTTTGTGCGGCGGGAGTATCTTTGCTTTCTTTGCCCTCCTTTTTTCACACTCTCAGCAGTAATGGTAAGTACAGCATCTTATTTATTTTTTTTAATGTATTTTAGTTTCTTTATACGAAGTGTTAACCTTTCCTGCTACGGTCACCTGACCGTGGTCGGGAGACGCAGGGGTTAACTCCCTTCTCTCGTTGCACAGCTGAGCTGGGTGGTGGCAACAATAAAGGCACGAAGCACCGATTTGATGCTATAATGGGTTTATTAGCTCCTCTGCACATTCAACGTCAACGGGTCCTCCGCGATTCGCTACTCTTCCCCGGTCGCCGTCACTACACTTGCCACTGTACACACTCGCACCTGCATGCACTCCTTCCTCCTTCACAGTCCCGTCTCACTCACACATCGACGCACACGCCCACACAGACTGAGCTTGCTGTCACAATCACGTGGGACAACACCCGTAACAGAAGTATTTCGCCGTAAATTTCGACTTTAACGGTGTAATCCGACTTACGCGGAAAATCGTGTTACGTCGCCAGCGTAGGGACGAAACTCGTTCGTAAATCGAGGACTTCCTGTACATTCTTTGGCTAGACAACTGTCTTGGCACATACATCACAGCAGCAGTAAAAATTTAAATGGCAAACCTATAACATCACTTAAAATGATCAAAATAATGATGTGGTGTTATAATGTAAAAACAAGACAAGGTTAAAAAGTTTTAATTCCTTCACTTTTGTCAAATAAAAGACAATAGTGTCTAACAGGGATGAGCAAACTTGTGCTCAAGAACCACATTAAGTTTTTTAAAAAAAAAAATTATGGATGGATGGGCATTTCATTCACAGATGAGGTAGAAAAAATATATTTTTGATATTTCCTTTTCATTTTTGTATTTATAATTAATTTAATTATAATTAATAAATCTAATAAATGTTTAATGCATGTGTAAAATTGTCATGATTGTCATTGAAAATGTGGAAAAAAAGGTGAAAACAATGAAAATTGTCAATGTAACAAAATAAATACTTTACAGTGAATAAATACATTTTAATGTAACAATATTCGGGGAAAATGGCTAAATTAATTCAACACATATTACAGTACTCATCATAGATCATTTTACACGTGAGACTATGTGAGTGCAAATGCACATGTCATGGAAACACTAAGTGCCAACCCGGGAACAGTGAGTCCCTGCAACTTATCATCACGGAATACAGTAATCCTACGCTTTATTTATTGTTCTTTCTTCGCGCTTCCGCTATATTGCATATTTTTATTACAGGTGTTACTGCATTTCTTTAATACTTTTTGTACAATATTTTTGTGTTGTCCATTGCTCTTGTTCTCGGTGTGTTTAGGCTTATCATGATAGCAAATCTTTTAGGAAAATATCTTTTCCCAAAAATTATCACGATAAACGATAGTATCGTTGATCTTTTTTATACCACTGATTTGATATTAGTGCATAATAATTCAAGTATATCCTTTTTAACAACAATTCACTTTGATACTAATTCTAAGAATAATCAACATTGATATTGTAATGTAGAACATTAAATAAAATATATTAGATTAAAAAAATATAGATAAAACAGACTCGGGCTCTGTTAAAAAAAATGGCACTTCTACGAATATTAAAATTTGGCACAGGTATAAACGGTCATTCATTCCTTAAAATATACTGCCAATTAAGTTTCCAGTTGGTGAAGAAAAAGTGCCAAGTAGCAACATTAATGACAATACAAGTAGATCAAAGAAACCTGCTTTAAGTCCAGATCTGTACTATTTAAAAGTCTGCAGCCTTTCTTTAAATGCTGCTTTATCAACATGTTCAATGGCTGCATCTCTTACAATAGTGAGTACACTATACTCTATATAATGTTAGCATATGTGCACCCTATACATGTTTGTATTTGTATTGTTGGGCAAAGGGTTCCATAATTGCAAGATGACGGGAAACGGGAGATGTTTTTTTTGTTCCCAGCGAAAGTAATTTGGGTAGGATGGCTGTTTAAAATGGGTTTTGTCACTTTGAGGCGACTTAATACAAATTCGACATACCAGCTCATTGGTGTTAGTAGGATGGCCGCGTTCATCTGGCTTGAATCCAAAATTTTCCCACATCATCGCAGTGACGTTAGAATTTGGAACAAATTTTATTAACTGTGCAGCTACCGGCTCGCCGTCAGAAAACTTAGCTTCGTGTAGGCGAGTGCCTGAATTTGAAACGCACACACGCATACAGACATGCTCATAGCCAATCAGACAGAGGGTCCCCGCTCTTAACTATCTCTGATTGGTTGAGAGATCACAATGATGAAACCCATTGTTTGTCTGCTTTCAAGCCTTTTTTTTTTTTTTTTTTTTTTTTTTTTTTTTTTTTTTTTTTCCCCCTCCCCTCAAATGACTGGGCACTTGTATGCACCCATTTTTAAAAAAAAAAAAATTTCCCCCGCACAGTACAGAAATTTGGGCGCATATGCGGCCAAATGAGTCAAACTCTGGAGTCTTGTCTCGTCCCCCAAAAATACACCGGATTTTCAGCACCACGCCAGAGTACTAAGCCAGGCGGTCGAAGACTCAGATTGATCATACTTTATGGAGTAGTAGTAGTGACTGCTACTTTTTGTGCGTTTGAGACACGAGACGCACATCAAACAAGATCCCTGCTCTTCATAATGTAAATGCTCTGTGGATATACTTTCCTATTCCTGGTCTCCAGTAGCGCCTTAACGATGTAGTTGGTCTTTGAACCTATGGTGCCAGGAAGTCGTATGGCATGGATGTTATTTTCACAATGGAAAAGCTCAGTAGTCGCAATGTGTAATTTTAGTGTTTTGTTGTTTGCCCATCAGGTACGGACAACCCAGTCGGTCCAACCCTGAACTGGCCTCACCACCCCCAGCCACTCCCACTGGCTCTGCTCAGCCAATCAGAGGGCAGGATGGAAGCGGGACTGCTCTCGTCCCTCCAGCGTACATCCTCCATCCAAGGCTTGCTGGGTCAGCAGCTGTCCAGCTCGCAGCTCTCCTTCAGCGGGTCAGTGGTGCCGCCCCCTCTGCCGGTGCCCGAGCACTTCTGCCCCTCCAGCTTCCTGGAGAACTCGAGCCACAGGGCGGGCCAGCGGGCTGGCCTCGCCCAGGGCAACGTGCTCCACTTCGAGAGCCATTTCGGGAAGTGGAGTTTTTCAGGCAGAAAGGGCTTTAACGGTTCGGCGGCGGCCGAGGGTGATGGAGGAATCGTCCACGCTATACGCACGCAGGTGAGGAACACCAACAGGAAGTGGCCTGGCAGAGCGGTGATGGGCATGACTAAAATCTTTCTAACCTTATGGAAAATTAACACTGCAATTAATCATCTTTGTGAGGTGTGAGAATCTTTCTGAATGTTCTGAAAATATATAGAGAAGCTTTTACGTATGCAGTACCCTTGTATTTACCTCATCAGAATCAGAATCATCTTTATTTGCCAAGTATGTCCAAAAAACACACAAGGAATTTGTCTCCGGTAATTGGAGCCGCCTCTTGTACGACTGCAGACAGATTGACAGAGAACACTTTTGAGACATAGACATTTGACTTCTTCCATAGCAAGAAATACATTTAGTACATTTACACTGTTATTGTCAATCAAATTGCTAATGACTGTTTAGCTTGGGCTTGTGTGCTCTACGACCAACATTATTCAGTAATTGCCTCATCAAACGCAACCAGTTGGGAACAAGATTGCTTCTCGTAATAATTCGCTGGTTTGACTTGAAGAGAAGTCTTTGAAGTGAAGAAGACATGCTGACCTGTCGCTCTTTGAAGCTGTGGTATCGACGCTCCCTCCCGATCGCTTTCTAACAAATATGCCTTGCAGAGAGGCTTTGCGTGCCTGTCGGCCATGTAGGCAAAATAATTGAGATGAAACTGCGCGCGTTTGGAAGGTCCGCAGGAGCCCAAGAGTTTCTCTGTACTCTATTTCTTCGCCTTGCACTCATGCCGAAAATGTCACAGTCTACTCTAGACACTTCAGTTGGAGAGCTCTGTCGCTGCATTTGTTTATTTTTTATTTTAATGTTGTATGGTACTGATATGTAGTGCACTCCATTTAGCTCTATTTCTTCAAGAAGCAATTTGTAGACAGTAATTCCACACAACCTCAGCCAAAATAGAATCACTGAATGAATTCTGATGCCCATCACTAGTGGTGACCACACTGTTTGATTATTTTTTTTTTGACTGCCTTCCTTTTTCACAGCCCCTGCCCCCTGGCCCTCCACAAGAGGCCAGTCCCACACAAGACCCGCTGGGAGCGACACGGGTGATGGATTCCCGCCCGCTGCCGGCAGGGGACGCCCCCGCACCACCTGACGAATCCACCGAGTTGCCTTTACTCGAGCACTTGCGCTGATGATTGACAAGCCCGACACCCCCCGCCCAAAAAAAGTCTTCAGGACTCATTCCATTAATTTTTATTCCACATAGATCCACAACACACGGAAATATCCACTCCCTCCTTTGCAGTCTGACAGCATGTTGCACGTCGACTCAGGATGTTACTCCCAAAGTCATCTTCATGAGGATCTTATCTCGGGTCAGAGGCATAGTGTGCGTTTGCGTGTGTGTTTACGTATGTGAATGTGAGAGTGAGTGTGCTAACAGGCCAGGAAGGCCAGTGCAATTATAAGGGATCTTTTTCTTTCCTTTGCTCAACGATTGTTTATTTTTATGAACTGGAACATGGAGGATCAGCTTTGACTGCGTGGATACCACAAGAAGCCTTGTTCGGTTTTTCTCTCGACTCAAAAGCCCTTCTCCCACCCGCGTTCAGTCCGGAGAAATACAACAAACTCTTAAACCAACTGAAAATTCACCCCCGGCCCACGCGTGGTGCTCGGACCGATTGTTTACAGCCTCGAGTCCAATCTGAGCAAATGTGTTGATCACAAACCTGGCAGCAAAGCTTTTTTTTTTTTTTTTTTTTTTAATTTTTTTTCTTCTATTTGGAGGATGTTTTTTTTTTTTTTTTTTTTTTCTTCTTCTTCTTTACTTGAAAATTGTGGTGAGGCACTCTGTTTTGGCGCCAAGCAAGTCAATCGGAGACACCCACCCGCATCACATCCAACAAGGAGGATGGGGGCGAGGGGGTCTGCTTCCTTGTCACGCCTACTCGACTACTGCTTCTGCATCTCTTCGCTACTACTAACTAGTAAAGTCACTACTACTACTGCTTGAATCCAGCGTTTTAGTTGGAACTAAAGGATTAAAAACGAAAACAAAGGATGAATATTTATTGGAGGAATGCGGTCTTACATAATGGGATTTGTTTGTATCGTGCTGATGTTGAATTGGCAATTTACTTTTTTGTTTTTTTTTGTCCACCCCTCCTCTTCAAACCAGTATTGCAATTGTGTCATCTCAACAGGGGCTCCTGTGTGTGGATGTAACTGGAAGTACACAGAGAAGTCGCTTTAAGTTGGTTTCCTTTCCTCTCCTGCACTCTTGGCCGCTTTGGTTTGACCACAGTGATCAGATAATGCAGTAGAACACAAATGACAGAATACAAAATATGACCAAAATAAAATGCTCTATAAAAATGGTACAGTATTCCTTGGTAGGAAAGTACATCGTTTGGTGGCCCGCTAAAATTCTCCTATTAGGGCAACGCGGTGAATGTGTGGTTAGCACATCCGCCATACAGTGCTAAGGTTGGGGGTTTGAATTCGGCCTCTGGCTTTCCTGTGTGGAGTTAGCATGTTCTTCCCATGCTTGCGTGGATTTTCTTCAGGTAGTCCGGCTCCCTCCCACATTCCAAAAACATGCATGTTAGGTTCGTTGAAGACTAAATTGTCCTTAGGTGGGTAATATGAGTGGGAATAATTGGGAAATGGTGTGTACCCTGCGATTGGCTAGCAACCAATCTGGGGTGTACTCTCGCTGCCTCTGGCCCAAAGTCAGCTGGGATAGGTTCCAGTTCACCCATGTACCTGGATAAGCGGTATTGAAGGATGGATGAACATTCTGCTAAAATCCCAAATAGCTGAAATATTGCAGGCACTAACGCTCCTGCTAAAATCACAAAAAGATGGAATGTTGAAAGCCCACATACTGCTGCTAAAATCCCAAGTAGCCCTCTCCACATCTTTTCTTTTTGTGAAATAACAGCTGCCAGTAAAACCTTTTCTTTTCTTTCTTTTTTACTTTGCTCTGAGAAAGCAAAGCACAAGACGGCGGTCAGAGCTGGGTGTCAGTTGAAATAAGAAGGGATTTCTCTCTGCAACTATGTACAGCATGTTTCATACATAAAAAAAATATATATAAATATAAACCTATTTTATTATGATTGGAAATTCTGGGTTATTTACCGTTAAGACACTAAAACTGTTTAAAATAAGCGAGGGGGCAAAGCTTCACATTTGAAATGTGCAATTTGGTTCTGTTGCTTTTGGATGTTTTTCACCCCATCCCACCATCTGCTTTTTTTTTTCCCCCCTGAAAGGCGAGTCTTATTTAAGTCAATGTTAAATGTTCTGTACAGTTTTTTTAGTGATTTTTTTCCCCCCCTTCTATTTAAATTAAAGGTTTCTGTCTTTGTTTGCAATTTGATTGCTATGGCTTTTTTTTTTTTTTTCTTCTCCTGAGTAAACCAACTTAGCCAGATCTGACATATAGCTGAAATGTTGGAGCCTCCCTCTAAAATCCCAAGTATCTAGCAAGCTGGGTGCCTTCATTCTCAATAAAATTCCTCTCAAATTAGAAGTGGCTGCAACATTAGCAGCTCCTATTCTCTCTCCTGTGCTTTTACTGTAAAATACCACACAGCAGGAACTTTGGCAGCCCACTAAAATCATTCTAAAATCCCAAGTAGCTGGCATGTTAATGGCCTGCGTTATCTCACATAAAGCTGTCTAAAATCACATTTATAACTGAAGTGTTGGGGGCCTTTATTATCCCTCCAATATGCTAAATAGCTTGCATGTAGGAGGTCTGCATTATGCTGCAATTATCTCTCTAAAATCCCAAGTAAGTATGTCCAGTATTTCCCCTCTAAAAAGCCAAATAACTGGAATTTTGGAGGCCCACATTCTCCCACTATAATCCCTTTAAACTGCCAAGTAGGTGGCATTCTGGTGGCCTGCATTTTCTTTTTAAAATCTCTCTATACTTTGAATGTTGTATTCGCCCTCTAAAAGGTAAAACTTTCCTGCTACTTGGCATGTACAATCATGCTTGAGTGTATTGTCTATTATATACATTTGTCTAAAAAAAATCCTCTCACTCTTATGGCTTTTAGCAAATAGAAATAATTTTGGTAATCCTAATTGACCTAAAATGGGAAAAGTTTAGTCTGATTTCATGTCAGACTGTCAAGGGGGGGGGAAAGCAGTCTCTTTTTATAGTCATGCTGAAAAATATTGGCACGGGGTGCCATTTTTTAGCACCACTGTGCAGTGCCATGAAAAGGTATCTACCCCCTTCTCAAATTTGCTTAGTTTCCCTTCTTTGTTTTAGACCATCAAACACATTTGAAATATCAGACAAAGATAACTGACAAACATAAAATGCAGTTTTTAAATGGTGATTTTAATTTGGGGGGAACTATTCAAAGCTACCTGGCCCTGTAAAAATGTAATGGCCCCCTAAACCTATTAACTGGTTGGGCCATCCTCAGGAGCAACAACTGAAATAAAGTGTTTTCTATAACTGGCAAATCTCTGGGGAGATATTTGTTGGCTCACTCTTCCTTGCAGAATTGTTTTAATTCAACAACAGGATTTTTTTTTTTTTTTTTTTTTTAGCATGAATGGCCTTTTTAGGGTCCTGCCACAGTATTGCAAACAGATCCAAGTACAGACTTTAATTGGGTCACTCCAAAACCTTCCTTTAATTTTTTAAGCCATTCAGAAGTTGACTTGCTGGTGTGTCTTTGATCGATGTCCTGCTGCAGAACCCAAGTGCGCTTTAACTTGAGGTCACAAACTGATGGCCGAACGTTCTCCTTTACGATTTGATTGTAAAATGGTAAATGGTTAATGCTTCCATCAATCACAGCAAGTTGTCCAGGTCCTTGAAAAGCAAAGCTGCCCCAGACCATCACACTATCACCACCATGTTTGACTGTTGGTATGATGTTCTTTTTCTGAAATGCTGTGTTACATTTACGCCAGATGTAACGAGATACACACCTTCCAAAAAGTTTGACTTTATACTCGTCAGTCCGTAAAATATTCTCCCCAAAGTCTTGGGAATCATTCACATGTTGTTTGTTTTTTGTGTGTGTAAAAGTAAGAGGAGCCTGTATGTTCCTTTTGGTCAGCAATGGTTTTCACCTTGGAACCATGCCACGTATGTTTTTTGGCATCTCTTCCTTATTGTTGAGTCATGAACACTGACCTTAACTGAGGCAAGGGAGGCCTGCAGGTTTTTTTCTTAGATGTTATCCTTGGTTCCTTTGTGACCTCCTGGATGAGTCGGGGTAATTTTCGTAAGCTGGCCATTCCTAGGAAGGTTCACCAATGTTCCATTTTCTTCTCCATTTGTGGATAATGGCTCTCACTGTAGTTCTCTGGAGTCCTAAAGCTTTAGAAATTGCTTTGTAACCCTTTCCAGATATCAATTACTTTATTTCTCATCTGTTCTTGAATTTATTTGGATTGTGGTATTTTGTTGCAGCTCTATTGGCTGACTTAATTTAGTTATAAAGGTTCTATTTAAGTGACTTGATTCATTCAACAGGTCGAGAGGTAATCAGGCTCAGCTGTGGTCGGTGAATTAACCAAACAATGTGGTTAGCCACAGTTAATTCATTATTTAACAAGGGGGCAATTACTTTTCACACAGGCCCAGGTAGTTTTTATTTTGTATTTATTTATTCCCGCCCCCAATAAGGCAGCGCAATTTCTGATTGGTCGAATTATAACTCCTTAATAACGATTATAAAATTTGGGCAATATGTTCAGCTAAAAGATCTTTTAAGTGAAAGCGAGGGAACAGTATGGTTTCATGACTGGCAGACATACTGTACCTGCAATGTTGAGGCCTGTTTTCTCCTAAAATTCCTAGAACATTGGGGGACTTGCTACAATCCCAAGTAGCTTGGACTTTGTGGCCATGTTCTCCCTCTAAAAAAAACTTCGACAGCCCACTAAAATCCCTCTAAAATTCTAAATGCAGTAGCTGGAACATTGTCAACCGGTAAACCTCTAATAGACATCTGATACTCTGTAGTTGAGGAAATAAATGCATGGGTCTGGTCTGTGTATGAAATAGCACAGTCATAGTTTGGAGCATTTATTTAAAACCTGTTAACAATGACTCTTACACAAAGGAGCGCTTCATCAGAGACGGAGTATAGCGGATCTCATTGTAGCCTTCCTCCTCCTCCTCCTCCTCCTCCTTAGAGACCCTACGTCGTCCGTCCTGGCCTGTCCGATGAAGCCATGTCATGAGCACCAGCAGGGTCAACAGCATCAGGCTCATGGATAGAGTCAGCAGCACTCCCTGCAGGATCCCTGAGGAACTCCCTGCAACTGCTAACATACAGTGTGATCAAAAGTGTCAGTGGGGCGTGAAAGGGAACCAAAGTTTATGGACGAGTCGAGAATGCTGGTTACCGCTGTAAATGGAGAGGTTGATGTAGCAGTTCTCCGTTCCCAGGAGATTGGAGGCGGAGCAACGATATAGGCCGGACGTCTGCGACGACACGTTGACGATTTGGACCGAACCCGACAGCTCGCCTGACAAATAATCACAATTGGATAAAGCGCCTCGGAATGGATACAACCTCAAAGACTGGTAGAAAAGTTTGAACCAAACACTAGTGATAATGGGCAGCACAGTGAACTTGTGGCAGAGCAGGTCTGCCTCACAGTTCTGAGGTTGGGGGTTCGAATCGCTAGTCTTCCTGTTTTCTTCGGCTTCCTCCCACATTCCAAAAACATGGATGTTAGGTTAACTCAAGACAAACATTTTCCACGAGTGTGAGTGTGGTAGTGTTTCCATGTGATTGCCACATAAAAGCCCACCTCTCACCCAAAGTCAGCTGGGATAGGCAATAGCTCACCTGTGACCCTAAAGCACAAGTGCTGTGTTTTTTAGCCAGTTAATCAATACTTTCAGTGTATCGCTGGAGTTCCACAAGGCTCTATTCTGAGTCTTCTACTTGTTCCTGATGGTCGATATTAGTGATCGTAGTGTATCATCCACTGAATGCTGAAGGAAATGTGCCACTGTCATATGTTTGGTTGAGCTTTTAAAGATGGACATATGTCAATTTGAGAGATAACCTCTGCCATTTATTGTCTTATGTAATTCAAATTAATAGGCCACTTCGAATTACAGTGGCTAACTCCCATTTTTTTTCTTTTTTTTGCCTTTCATTTCACTACCATGTCTTCTGAAATCAGATCAAATCAAATTGGCATTTAAAATGGCTTGGGTTCTTACCAACATACAGAAAGTGTTACTATCAGTGTTCCAGTGGTGTGCTCTGCAAGCATAATTGATAACATGCTGACCCTCCATGTTGATGGGCAGTGAAATTTCCTCTGGGTTGAGTTTATCCCAGTGGATCTCCGGAGTAGGAACACCCTCGACCACTGAGCAGGACAACGTGACGCTGCCTCCCGCGTCCATGTCGCCATCCCACTGGCATGTGGGCAGAGATGGTGCCACTGTGGGTGCAATCAGCAGATCAATGCATCACCATTGATTGTTGTTCACTTGCTTTACTCAAACATGTTTCTGTAATGGTTCATCAAAAACGAGGCTGGGCTTTACACGGTGGCCTGGAAGTGCAAAACAATATAACAAATTGTGAAGCACTTTTACATTTCAGACAACAAATTGACAAAAGCCGAAACGCTTTTACATTTCAGAAAACAAATGAACAAAAACCGAAACACTTTTACACTTCATGAAGCAAATTAACAAAAACCGAAATACCTTTACATTTCAGAAAACAATTTAACAAAAGCCAAAACACTTTTACATTTCCGAAAAAAAATTAACAAAAACCGAAACACAACATTTCAGGAAGCAAATTGGGTAGGCTACGCAGATGTAAGGAGATGTCCAACCCAAATAGCGATTCCGTCTTTTGTAATTGGTTTCGTCTTTTGTGTGTTTTCTGAAATGATAAAGGGTTTCGCTTTTTGATAATTTGTTTTCTGAACTGTAAAAGTGTTTCACAATTTGAACTATTGTTTTGCACTGCCAGGCCACTGTTTAACCTACAGTTTAACCTATTAATATTTAATATTAAAAAAAAACAAAAAAAAAAAACATTAATATTTAATGTTATTGTAAGACACTAACACAGTTTGAACATGAACACTGTGCTTAAAAAATTGGAAAACAAAAAATCTGCACTTAAAATAATGAAAAAATGGGTTGGACATTTTTCAAAGTTGATACAAATTGTACCTAAAAAAATTTTTTAAAATCAAAAGTTCTAAAATATTAAATGTAAATGTATTGGACTTAAAAGTCAAACATAATTGAGCTGCAACTGAAAAGTGAACTGTACTGTAATTAAAAAAAAAAAAAAAGTTTAAGCCAATGTAACTTTATGGGGAGTTTGACTTTAATAGTGATTAGAGTGAGTGTGCAACTCAATAAAAATAAAAAATAAAGTCTTTTTGGAGAGGTGAAGTAAAAAATTAACAACTGCGATAATTCCTACTAGAACCGCTAAACTTTATTTGGGGTTAATCGGTGGCAGTTATGTCCTGCATTTAACATTTGTATGTGATTGGTTGATGCTGAACACAGCCACATCCTCAGTTATTGGAGGGTTAGCAACAACAGTATCTCAGTTGATTATTTTTACTTCTCTTTAAAATATACGTATTATTATATAGTTTTTCAACTGAGTTGTAGCCTACAGGTCACACAGTTTTGAAATGTTTCATCTTGCTCTGAGTTTTATTGATTTTTTTCACAAAAACCTAGCAATTGAACCGGGGTGTGTAGATTTTTTCTATCCACTGTGTAAGAGTACATTTACCCAGAACAGTGAGAAGCAGTTCTCCTATGCCAGGATCTGCCGTCTCTGGAGGGTTGTTTACCATACAGCGATAAATGCCAGCGTCGGACAGACGAGTATCATTCACCATGATGTCTGCGCTCCATGGGATACCTGCCAATCAAATGTTACCTTTTCCCAATTGTTTTTTCAAAGATAAAAAAAAAAACTAACAATAAAATCATGGCTATACCTGTAAAGCCTACCCTGCCAATAAGAGATGGGTCTTCAATAATCTGGCCATGGTCATATACGATCACCTGGAATGTCAACGAAGGAATTTTTGCTCTCCAAATTATGAAGTAATCACATTTCTGACAGAAAAACTAAGAATAAGAAGGTGTGTGTGAACCTGAATGGGGGATTCCGGACTGGAGAGGGGGGCCAGAGTCCAGATAATGTTGAGTCTGGAAAGGGGGCTAGAGGTGAAGAAGGAGCAGGGCAGGATGACAAAATCTCCTCGGACTACCTCCGCCGTCGACTCCCTCATGGTCACCCTCAGAGCATCTGAGTGAATCAGTGAAGGCAAAAACAAAATAAAACAAACGGAGATGTAACATGGTGTGTGTTCGAGAGAAGAATATCATCAGCATACATTTGACACACGACAATAATTTATTTTGGCTATCAGGAACAAGAAGTAGAAGACTCAGAACAAACCCTTGTGGAACTCCGCACACTCAATTCCTTTGAAATAACGTTTACATTGATTAACTGGCTGAAAATGTATTCATCCCTTTTCGAGAACACTTGTTCTCATTCGGGTCGTGGGTGAGCTACAACCTGTTCCCAACTGACTTTGGGCGAGAGGTGGGCTCCACACTGGAATGATCACCAGCCAATCACAGTGCACATATAGACAAACAGCCATTCACACCTGTGGACAATTTTAGAGCCTTCAGTGATGGTAACGTGTGTTTTTGGAATGTAGGAGGAAGCCCCACACATGAAACCTGGAACCAGGATTCTAACCCCGACCCTCAGGAAAGTGAGGCAAATGTGATATAACCACAAGTGCCCTGTGCTGCCCCTGGCTAAAGATGAACAGTGTAATCCAGTTGGTCTCAATGCTGAGACCAAGAGTTTAAAGCTAAACAATATTAATGTGGTTTTCACATTTGATCTTTTTAGTTAGATGATTGCATGAAACGAAATAATAATTTATCTAATAAAGGCATATTTTTGTTGGGCTGTCACTGCAAGCATCTTGGCTGAGTATCATGTAAAATGTATAGTGTTCTTGCTTGGAAAAAAGAACAATTGTTCAGTTGAAAATGTTTACTATTACTTTGGGACCTTGGATCATTTTGTGTGTTTTGTGTTGTCTTGTCGATAACATCAATCAAAATCTAAATATTTTTTGTTGGGTTCTGTATTAATTTATCTTTTGAAAATGATAACAGTTTAAAATCTGATCGAGTGACTTTGGTTTAATATCAGCAGCCATCTTGAGTCCGAATCATTTAAAATCAATAGCATACTTGTTTTGCGTTACATACCCCAAAGAGCTGCAGAAAATAAGATGGAAAGTTTAGAACACTGAAAAGCCAAGCTTTCATCTACATTTATCTGAACAGAATATTCTTGTCTAAATAAAATGTAATGCAGCCAAGGGATCATATAAAAAAACATGTGCGTGTCATTGAGCCACTTTTCACGTCCTTATTTTCTTGTCATGATCCAACAATAATGAAGCAACCGACCAAAACTCCCTTTCTCTCGTTTACATTGTTGTGTATCTGTGCATGTGTGTGTAGGGTTGTTGCATATGAGTTGTTAATTCAATTTGACATCTCTGATGTGGCACCAAAAGCAGTTGCAGGCAGAGTTGAAAAAAACAACCCACTTACTCAAACATACACTCAGCATTTGTTTGTGCATATAGCATAGTCGCATACACTGTCAACCAATGCTCAGTTTGGATTTATGTACATCACGTGACAACTCCATAATAGTAGGAACAGCTCCTAATATGATGCAGTTCAAACTCCAACCACTGAAGTGAACATAGGCCTAAAACCTACTTCTTATTTATATATGTATTTATATTTGTTTTACTACTCAAAAAGGTTCAGATGGAAACTACAATTGAACTGTACTTAATAAATGCACTGTATGAGATTTTAAAAACGTTTCAAGTCATTACGCACAATTTGAACATTTAATTCACCGACTCTTTCGTGTCCCATGCACTACTTGCACTACACTTTGGGAATCAATACCCTAGTTAAATAAATACATCTCTGACAGTGTCAATGAAAAGTAAGCATGTATTGCCTTTGCAAAGTTGTGTTTATTTATTTTTACATGAGAGAAGCGTACTCACTTGTATGCAGGGCCGTGAAGCACACGCACAGGCTCCAGAGCGCACGTCGTCCAGGGGCAACCATGGCTGTGTGAGAAGCAAGCTCCGCTCTCTCCCCCCTCATGTGCCAAAAAAGAAAACTAGCCATGCATGATTAATGTATTGAGCAATGCAGCCTCATCTCACCTCTCATTGTCAGCTTGGTGCACAAAACAAAAGCAGCATTATTACTACACTCTCCTATTATCGAGGAACACTATTAGATTGTATTGCTCAACGCTGCATAAATAAGTGCAGATGATCTGTGACAGATGTTGCCTATTTGTCCTGTTATGTTACAATACTTCATAGGAATCTTGTTGCAAATTTTGTTGCAAATCATATGAGCACTTTGAAATTGTTAACCAAAAATTATTTCAACAGTATTATGAATCAGTGAGCCTGCGCCATTCAGTTATGCGTCCTTTGTAAATGTATACATAACAATTTAAGTTGTGGCAGTGCATGGAAGAAAGAAAAAAACAAGTTCCAACAACCCAACCTCTTTTGAAGTGAAGCTTTTGAATGACATTTTGTAATATTCAATGTCTTAAAACATTTCTACAGGAGGTATTTATTTTCACAGTGTGAACATGGCACACCTTTTTATATTAGTGTGCTCCTGAAACTTGGTAACTTGGTTTAGCCTTCACAAGTGCATCAATGTCATTTACATGTTGTCAGTGAACCCTCCAATGGACAAAATTACCAACAAAAGTTACTTTTATTGAAAAATAGCAGTGAATGTGTTCTCCATCCCCACAGGCCGGATTGGACTCTCTGACGGGCCGGTCCTGGCCCGCGGGCCACCTGTTTAACACCTCTGCGTTAAATATTTCACGGAACACAGTAAAGACAGTCATCAGCAAGTGGAGAGAATCAAGATCTTCAAAATTTATGAAAAGACGAGAAGAAAAATTGTCAGGTAGGCTGCCAGGAGGCCAACAGAGCAACATTGAAGCTGCAGAAATTGCTGGCAAGTACTGCCTGTTTAGGACGTGACAACTATCTCCCGTCTTCTTACTGTATTGGTATGATCTTTAACCAAAGGTTCTTCCTCTGAGCTCAAACATCTTCTATTTGACTACAATAACAGAGAGGATATGATACATATTGATCTAACTTGTTAATTTGGACATATTGAATTACACATAAAATCAATGCTCAACTTTTTACCAGCAGATATTCACTATTCTTAAGGAGAGCATAACTTTTAATTGACCTAAATCCATATTGTACAAATTTAATCATGGTAACCTGCGCTATTAAAACAAAAACTAATGTTTGTGACTCTTGGTTGCCAAGCTCCTGTTTCAAAATGTTTTCAAGTACAACATTAAAGCGCTGTATCCCAATATGCCTCGTGGTCTGCATTTAAACGAGTCTCTGGTCAGACGTTTGATTACTCTCCGTTTATTTAAAACAAACAAACATCCGGCGGCATCTTTGTGCGTTTCAGCTGCGTAAAGGACAGAACATTTTACAATGAGGCTAGAAAATTAACATGGAGCAGAGAGAGACAGAGAGGAATTGGCAAACTAAATTTTTCAGGGGAGAAATACATTTACGACCAGTTCAGGGCGTACCCCGCCTCTCGCCCAAAGATAGCCGGGATAGGCTCCAGCACACCCGCAACCCTAGTGAGGATAAGTGGTACAGAAAAGGGATGGATGGATGGAAAATACATTTGTCGGGGGCTGTACAGATGTTATGATGTACAGTATATACACTACTGTACATACTGTAGCACAGAACACTGTTTTTCTGTGACTATTGTGGCTACTTCTCTCAATTCTTTAGCCCACAAAACATAGCAGAGACACACTTCCTGTTTGCCTTCGTCACACTCACACCAGACACACAAATCATTGGGGGGATAAATTTTATAACTGATTGGCCATAATTGTGTAACATTTCCTTTTGCACGACATGATACCGGCCAAACTCCATGTATGCTAAGATGAATTATGACTAGTTATTTCTCTTATGGCATGGAACTTTAATAAATAGTGAGATAAAGAGAGAGACTCTAGACAAAAGGGGAGTGAGTTCTGCCCCTCCCTCTTTCAGGGTAACTGGGAGTGACCTGGTGGCAAGCCAGCCAACGACAGGAGGATTCAGAGTGTTTTGCCGACCTAATCGGATCACGGCAGCCGCGATTCGCCACAGTCCGCTCACAAGAGCATGGTGACGGGTTTCTCCAGGAACTTGCGGAACTCGGCCAGCCACTGGGCGCCCACTGCGCCGTCCACCACCCGGTGGTCGCAGCTCAGCGTCACCGACATCATGTTGGCCACGTCGAAACTGAAGAACAAAAGTTACGCCTTTACTACACAATATGGCCTGAAAATCAAATCTTTAGTATTTTCCACAAATATCCATTTTTGATTGAGTCCCCCCCCCCCCCCCCCCACTCCGTTTATAGAAAAAGCAAATGGCAGTGACATCATTCAACTCCAATTTTTGCTTTTTACCCCCACCTGTTTCCTTTCTCCTTTTTCCTTTTCAGATAAAGTGAAAATAAGTGCTTCCTCTTCAAACATGACTTGACTTAGGAGTGTCGTTCAATCCGTGACAAAAGACGGTAACTCAATTTACTTGTATATCAAATACGTTTTCTCCAATGAAATTCATTGATCCATTCGAGTAATTTGTTCCAGTCCACAAAAAAACATTAAAAGTGTTTTATGTTTTTAATCAAGAAAAATGCGCTGTATTGTGTATAAAAAAAAAAAAGAAAGAAAAAAAAGCAACCTAAAAGAGAATGTTAAAAAAAATAAACTGGTTTGATGAAGTGTATTTACTGTACATTGGGACAAGCCAAATGCCACAACAAATGTAGTGTTGTATGTGGCCTTCAAGGGACGTGGCCTAACAAGTGAGGGGGGCTGAAGCCGGGTACCCATCTTGGTCAGTTAGTCTTCGTGTGAGCATCTGGGCGTGAGTTGTGGTCTATAGCAGCTCCTTGCAAGTGTTCTCATTTTGTTTTTGTGTGTTTGACCATTTGTCCCATTTAATAAATTGCTGAAAATGCATTGGGGTCTTGAAAGCACATACCCCGGGTCAAAACTGTCGAACATTTCGTAAAATCACTGATTTTACAATGCATACCTTGGCACCATAATTACTCCCCTGTAATGGATTCCTAGACCCAAAAAGGTTCAAGAACCCCTGCCCTGTTACACACGTATAATTCTTATGTGTACAGTGGACCCCCGCTATTCCCAGGTGATAGGAACTGTGCCCGACCGCAAATAACGAAAATCTTCAAATAATAGATGCCCATTATAACTGCATTGAAAAAACTTTTTTTTTTTCTTCCTTTTTTTTTTTTTAGCTCATATTGAACTTGAGACATACCCTCTCTCGTTGTCAGCGGGCATGAGGCGTTTTTCAGAGCCTCCCACGGCGAGGATGCACGACTGCGGAGGGTTGATGATGGCCGAGAAGTTCTTGATACCAAACATCCCCAAATTAGAAATGGTGAACGTGCCCCCCTGGTGGGAAATAATTAAAAAATGTATTCAAGTAGAATGTTAGACTCTACTGCCGTGACTTCCACTGGCAGGATTGTACCTGGAACTCATGCGGCTGCAGTTTGCCGTCCCGTGCTTTGGCGGCGAGTGCCGACACGTCGCTGCTGATGGCGGCGAGTCCTTTGGTGTGCGTGTTGAACACGATGGGCGTGATGAGACCGTTGGCCGTGCTCACCGCCACACTCACGTCCACCACGTGGTTCCTGGAAGAAAGCAGGCGTGCCCGCACTCAAGTCAGTTGGGAAGTACATCACAGAGAGGACTCACAATGTGCTTTACATGGTTAAAATACACAGGAACAAATAGGGTTGGAAAATTCTAAACTTTTTATGGAAATTAATGGGAATGAACAGAAACAACAACAACAAAACAACAACTGGAATTCATGAAACTCAAGCCTGGCTTTTTATAGGGAACTGAGCATGCAGGCAAAGAGCTAACCTCATTTCCCAATTAATTCCCATGGCACATTTCTAATATGGAATATTTCCACAACTCCCCCGCTTAACTTCCCATGGAAATTCACCACCCCTTTGCAACCCTTACCTCAAACATTTATACAGCTAATACAAGAGAAAATAATTAATAATCAAATCACCCATCAAGTCTTACCGAAATGCCTGCCGAAACAAATGTGTTTTAACTGTTTTAAAAAAAAAAAAATAAAAAAAAAAAAAAAAAAAAAAGAAAGTCTGCAGGAGGGGGCAATCCGTGATTTACGTTATCAAGAGTTGTATCACATTTGTTGAATTAATTTAGCAGGGGATTTTTTTTTTTATTTCTTGATTAAAATGTGTTTTTTCATTATGCATTGGTTTATCTCAGGACATAATTTGTTAATTGATTTATTGTAAATACTACAATACAAATATTAAAAATAACAGCTTTAGATAGACATTCAACATTTTTATTTAATGCATTCAATAATAAGTTGATTGTTTACCAGAATTTAAAATGGCCACATCAGATCAGTGTGGCATTTGTTGTTCTTAGGCAGGATCTGACTACATTGTGCTCTCACGCATGAAACTTTACCTTCTTTTCACAACTAAAATAAAAAAAGAATTGTAGTCTGTTGTTACTGGTGTGAGCACTGTTTCATGTGAGCAGTGCTAGAGCCTTTCTTGTGGTTTTTACTCACTGGCGGATTATGGTGTCCATCCAGGATGAGTTGCACTCAGGCACCTTCAGGCAGGCCAGCGCGCTGGCTTTGATGATAAAGTCATTCACACTCAGCTTGATACTTCTGGCTTTCACCTCCTGGACAGCAGAGGTGACTTTGTTTGAGAATGACCTTTTCTTTCATTCTGGTCTAGCGCTAAAGAAACAAACTAGCACAAAAAGGAACCTCATTGAGTTCTTTCCTAAGCTCCAGCACTTGGTCCATGTTGACATCTACAGAGAGATAATAGTGAGGGATGGTTTGCTTTGACTGCATCAACCTCTGAGCGATGACCTGTAAAGGAGACAAAAAAAACCCCAAGGAAATCAGGTTTTGTTTTGTATGCGTTGAAGTGCACGTGCTAGCATGGAGGAGGAGAGAGAACAAAAGCTGAAAAGAACCCCAAGGCCCGGTCTAAAGTGGAGCGGTGGCCACAATAAATCAGGTGTGTTTGTTTCTCACCTTGCGGATATTGCTGATAGGGATGTCTGTGAAAGTCCCGGCTGGAGCGGCAGGAACGGCAGCAGGTGTCGGAGCAGCTGGAGCTGCAGTCGGAGCTGGAGCAGCCTGCCAAAAGGAAACTCTTCAAATGACACCAAAATTCATGAGGCATCATTTCACTAATGCGTTGGATACATTTTGCCAACCACAGCGTGGGCTACAGTAAACACAGAGACTAATCGTATTGGCTTTGGATCCACATAGGTGAATGTACTGGGGCCAAAGAGGGAGTTATGAAACACAGTGGTTATATTTGCATGAATTTTATGCATGCATGCTAAAGTGACAGCAGTTCTGGTCACACAATACAGGTCCTTTGAATCTTAATCTCAATCCCACAAGATAATTGTACAAAACAAAATATTTTAATCTTTATGGAAAACAAAATATTTTAATCTTTATGGCAGCCTGTTTCGGATGCAAAAGTTGAGCCAAAATGAATTGTGTCCTTTGTTGGGTTTTTCATCATACCTCTTCTTCATTCTATTCTCAGAAAAGATTAGTCTAAAAATACTTTTACCACGCTCATCCTCCATCCTATTGTACAGACTATTGTACTTGAATGGAAGTTAGGGGGTTGGAGTTATCCCTTGTATGCACTAAGCAAAGCTATGTAAAAATATTCCATTGTTACAAAAACTAACATGTAGTGAGAACATCTCTTCTTTTTTTTCTTTTTAACCTGTCCTGTTCAGCTGCGTGGCCATGCAGAATGGTGAATCTGTTTGCCTTTTTGTGTTGGAACAGTTTTGCTGTGCAACAGAGGAGTTTGAAGAAGAGAACATCTACATAAAGGGGATGTTTTCCACACAGCACATGATCACATGATCCTGTTTTGTTCCCTTTGTAATTGTTTTAAAGTACTTTGTGTGGCATTATGATCTATGTAAATAAAATGCGGTTGATTGATTACTGCGAAAAAGTGAAGAAAACCATGCAATCCCAGTCTGCAGAGGTCAGCTGAAGTGTAACTTACTGGGGCAGCCTTTGCAGGAACAAAACTGTCAATGTCTTTCCTGGTAATGCGTCCATCAGGACCAGAACCTGAGAAAGAAGGGTATATGTCATCATCACATTTCAGTGACGGTCTGTCTCCGTATTGATTGACGGCTCACCGGTGATCTCCGCCAGGTCAAAGCCTTTCTCTGCAGCAAGTTTCTTTGCCAGCGGGCTTGCGAACACACGCCCCTTCCTGGGCGCTGCGGCTGCGGGGGTAACGGAGGGTGCGGCGGCGGGCTGGGGGACCGGAGGTAGTGCTGCAACGACGGGTGCTGCTGCCTGGGTGAAGAAAGCGTTGGGTTACATCAGCAGAACTATTAGAGCATAGTTCTATAGTCAAAGTGTGACTTTCGAGTGCCCCAACTTACAAGTTTTTTTAGATAATTTGCTTTTGTGTTGTGAGCAAAAATTTTATTACGAGTCAATTTCAGCCACTCCACTGCTAGATGGCAGCAGCGAACTTCAGAACATTCGGTTGCCGTCAGTTGTGAATGTGAAAGTTCAGGTATTATTATTATTGTTATTATGATTAGGCATTAGGTTCTTTGTGACGGTATTTTGACAAGTTATTTTTTTTTTAACCACGGCTTGTAAGAAATTTTATGGTCGTACTGTATGTTTTTATGGAGTACAATACCACATAGTTCAATTTTTCTATTAAAAAAACCCTTACAAATTTTGGGGGGTGTTTTTTCGGAGACTGGAACAGATTAATGGCATTTCCATTCCTTTCAATGTGGAAAGCTAAACTGAGATGCAAGTGATTTGACCAAGCATGGCCACGGAATAAATGAACTCAGAAGTCAAGATACCACTGTATTTGTGTGTGCATGTCTTACTGGTGCTGGCGCAGGAGGTGGTGTTGAAATCTCTGCAACGCCGGTTTCCTCATAGTCCTTGAAGGCAGCAATGTCGCTCTCCTTCTCTACGATGATGCACAGCGGCGTTCCTAACGGGACGTCGCGTGTGCCCTCTGACACCATTATTTTGGCCAGATAGCCCTCCTCCTGCACCTCAAAGCCTCGAATGAAACGCGAAGGCGAGACGATGAGTACAAGTTGGATGGAAACAACAATTTCAGGATGGGTGTGTTCAAGTTTACCGATGGTCGCCTTGTCCGTCTCGATCTCGGCCAGCAGATCTCCCTCGCTGAGCTTCTCGCCGACCTTCTTCTCCCAGCGCTGCACCGTGCCCATCGTCATGGTGGGCGAGAGGGCGGGAAGTGTGATCTGCCACACACACAGGTTCAAGGATTCAAACATTTTTTTCAATACTAATCTCGGTATTTACTTATCTATACTGAACTTCCACCCCACTGTTTTGTACTATAACAGTGGTGCTAATTTAAATAACAAACAAAAACACACAGACACACATATACCAAGTTTCAAGCATCAGCACAGTCACGCACAGTCATTCACATCCACCACAGGTGCGACGCCCCTATCATGCCAAAGCCTTAAAGTGAGCAGACCTGCGCTGACTTTTGTTCAATTCACAGATTATCTTATCGAACAGTGTTAGCTTCTGATAAGCAGCACACCATTGATTGGTCAGTTACGTTGTTGCTGTGGCTGGCTGTGTTAGGTGATGTATCCACATCCGGTGTATTTTGAAGAAAGCATGTCACGGACATGCTATCAAAATACCTGAGGAGTGTTTTAGATGTCTCCTCTCATATTTCCTTAAAATGATGGTTATATTTACAATTAGTGTCTAAATAATGTACTTATGTGCTCCTAAAAATTGAGGTAGTCTCCATAAAATGTCTGTCAAAGCCATAATTTTTTTTTAAATCCTCTTAAATGAAAGCCAGTAGTCTCCACTTCTATCACATCTGGGTTTCAAATCCATGGTGGTGATGTATAAAGACAACATTTTCCATAAAAACTATTGTCACTGTCCAAATACTTTCGGACCCAACCTGTATCCTGCTGCTCGGCGACTGCACTCCTTGTCACTTGGAGAGGCCCACCTTTAAGTGTGTCGGGTAGGAGCTGCCTGGGGCTGCAGGTGGTGCACTTGCAGAGGCAGCTGGAGGAGAAGAAGAAGATGAAGAAGGAGGAGGAGGAGGAGGAGGAGCAGCAGCAGCAGCTGATGATGTGGCAGAAGTAAACGAGTCCAATGTAACGTCCTTAAAGGCTGGGATGAGTTCTGGACTGTAAGGTGGACAATATAAATTAGTGTAATGTTCACCTGATTTTGTCTTTGCAAGTGCAATTGAATTATCAATGGCAGTCATGAGTATTGCAGTTGTTTACCTGTCAACAGTAATGCAAATTACTGCTCCAATGTTTACATCTCTGGTCCCTTCCGGAACAAGGATTTTGGCTAAATAGCACTCTTCCAGCATCTCAAATCCCACTGTGGCCTTGTCTGTCTCCACCTATAAAAACACAGCAATATTATTTTCTTTCTACACACTCCTACACACACATACACAACACACATTCTCCAAACCTCTGCTATGAGGTCTCCCTCGTTTATTTTGTCTCCTTCCTTCTTTTCCCAGCGAGCGATGGTTCCTGTCTGCATGGTGGGCGATAGTGCAGGCAGCTCCACCTGTTTAACATTGAAAGTAGCACATCACTGAAAATCATTGAAAATGTTGACATGATCAATAACACATATTTCACAATATACTGGGTGACTGAAAGCAGCTTTCAAGGTGATTTATTAATTCAGAGTGGCTATTTATAAGTGGAGGCAGTTAAGGTTATCCAGTGGCTCAGGAATGGAAGGTTTGTGAAGAGGTTTCATTGCAAAAAGGCACAATATTAGTAACAACTACATAATCTACTGTAGTAAAGTACATTGATTATGAAACATTCTGCCTTTAGAAAGATGATCATGCTTCTTTTTGTACATGTACCTAATGTTGCATAGGCCAAACATGGCACATATTCAAAGATAGACAACGCAGAAGTGTCACAAATGTATAAAGTGACCCACTGGACAAAGAAGCAGTTAGAAGGTAATGTAATGTAACAGAATGTCCCTAAAGTCTGGACAGTTATGGGTAATGTGAAGTCATGGCATTAAATTCATGTGAATCGTGCAAAGTGTGTTGAATAAACAGTTACAAGAAACCACTGACCACACCTTGGGTGTAACACGGCAAAGGAGCTGTAATGCTCATATTTGAAGATAATATTCTGGGTCAAGTCAATGACTTTCAAAGTTCTCACAAAACTGGGTGCAACAAGCTCACCGATTGCCAACTACTTTGCCAATCTCGTGAAAAATTATCAGGTGTGCCACAGGACTATGTCCCAAAAATATTTGTATTGACCTTAAATAATAATCTTTTCTCCTCTGTCTATGCTATGTATAGTGGTGACAGGCAGAACAATTAAATGCTATTCCACCATCACCACATATTATCATTGTATTAGCGTATATACGTTTTATGACATTTTTGCTTGCAAGTGTGTTTTGAGATATTATTATTATTAAAATATGTGCCCTGGTTCAATAAAGTTTGGGAATCACTGTTAGCCAGCATGTCATAGTAGCTATTTCCAGCTACTACAGAGTATTTAAAACAGTTTAAAGACATAGGTTCATAGAAGCCGTTATCAAATCTCTGCAATGACACAATACATACTGATTTGCAGGCTAAATTTGAAGTTTAAGAGGTATAATGTTATAAAGTGTGTGGTAAATTGCATCTCATGTCTCTGTGCTAACGGAGGTCATGCTAAGTGAAGTGGGTGCTATAGCAACCGGAAGGCCGGTAACGATACCTTTTGGTGAGGCGGGAGGCTGTAGTACCGCTCGTTCCGACAGCTACCAGCCAGCTGGGGACACCGCAGCAGAGCTTCCCTGTGACTGACGCCCACGCTAGAGCATACAGCCCGGCACCCGGCTACGAGGTGTAGCCGCCTCGCAGAGCCGGTTCCGGGCACGCAACGGGAGCCGATGGCACAGGCGGCAGGCCCGGCCGGGAGGGCACGGGGGCGTGGGAGCCCGGCTGACGGCCTGAGCCGCAGTATTAGACGAAGCATGTCGAAGCAGTTGATAACTACACGGAGCTATGGATAATATAATTGTCTTACACCTGCATCAGGAAAAGACTCTAATAATCGTTCTGGTGCCACTCCTCACTTTCTAATGACCTCCTCCTGTCCAAAACAGACCGCTTTCCGGCTCTCTACACGCACTGCCGTCTCTCTGCAAAAAGTGTCGTAAAACCCATAGCTAAACCGTTTAAACGCAAATTGAACGCAATCGAAATCGGTAAAATACATGTAAATAGGTTATTCTACACCAAGACTCTATGATTATTATTATTATTAATCAGTAGTAGTAGCAGTAAAACGCCAATATTTTCCGTCCTACTTCTTCCACGTTTTCCACAAATTAAATCCATTCACAAAATTCAGGACATGTGGGCTACTATTTTTTACATTTAAAAAAATATGTCTTCTCAGAATTCCCACATTTCTCATCCCTCAAAAACACATTCAAGTGAATTAGACATTCATCAAAAACGGTTTCCCAACATTCCCATCCCAAACTGAAACTCTTCAGCTCATTCAGATCATCTTAGGACATTTCTTTCACATTACAATAATTCCCCAAATTCCACTTTTCACACCAAAATGATAATTTTTTGCCACATATGAAGAGATATTTTACAGAATTCTTTCCTCCAATATTTCTTGATTGATTCAAACCATTTCAACTTCAAAATATTTTCACTTTACCCAGAATTAAACATTTCACAGTAAAATTCTAAATTTTTAACAATAAAATTTATTTGTACTTTTAAGAGATATTTTACAAAAGTCCCTCCTCTGTCAACATTTCTTGACCGATTCAAACCATTACAACTTTAAAATATTCAACTCATTCATGACATGCGCATGCTACTATTACCATTACCAAATCTTCAAATTCATAATAAATTTCCCAAATTAAGACACATTTTACATTATTACCTTCTATCCACATTTTTAAGTCTCATATGATTCTACATTTCAACATTAATTCCGCAGCATTTCAGTTAGCTTCATCGTTTCGGCATTCACATGCAATTTCTACAAAAATGTTTTTATTATCATGAACATATTTGCAAATGGACGCATATTGACGTTTTTTTTTTTACTTTAAATCACAAAAAAAATCTACAATGAAACCAAGTTTTTTAAATTTCTACAGAATGTATAAAGTGCTTATGTGGTATAATACTGAATTCTGTTAATTTATTAATAATGCGCTACATTTTGACCGTATTTGAACCAGAAACATCTCAATACACACCACCAATCACACACACATACACATATACAAATAAAATAAATTAAAAATAAAAGTGGATACACGGGTTATGTACCCTCTGCCATCAAGTGGAAAAACATTGAAATGTTCTGCCTTTCACGACGTCGCTGGCATATACTGTATAGGAACAAAGATTCATCATTTGTTGTAAATAAATTATTTTCAAACCAACGCAGTACAATTGCATAATTTCCCATGGCACACCTGATGGCCTCTCACGATACACTAATGTTCTACAGCACAACGATCGGGAATTACTGCTATAGACCAAACTCAGAAATGAAACAATGTTATATTTTTTTAGATGCCAGCTTTTATTTTGCAATACATATCTTTCAACACTGACAAATACACATCACTTTCTAAACTGTAAGTCTCTAAATGTAGAGTAAAAAAATATTCAAACTGTACATTTTGCAGACTGATGGCATTCAGAAAGGTTACATTAGACTGATGCATATTTCTATTGGCTTGTTAGAAAAGGCAAAAAAAAAAAAAAAAAAAAAAAAAAGTCACAAAGGGGACAAATGAGTGTCCTAACACTGAAGCTCAGCACACACATACACACTCACACAATAAATAAAGGTATAGTTCATTACCTTAGTTAGGTACTACATGCTTTCCAATTCATAGCACAGCTTCATTAATAAAAAAGAGCACAAGCATTCCCAGCCCCGTACTTGACAAAAGATACTTGTCATCATACCAAAAATATGGTTACAAAAAATAATAATAATACAAAAAACACCAGCTTTTTTACTATAGTAAACAGTGGCATTCATCTGCATTTCTAATGCTCATGAGTTACAGCATTTATTCAAAATATTTTCACAGAAGCATGTGCAGAATGTTTACATGCGAGGCAGTGAGCCACTTATTAAGATGACATTTAAATGGCGTCACTTCCAACACAAATTCCTAGTAACTGCTGTGGTTGATAATACTGAAGACTTAACATCCATGTTACACGCCAAAGGACTGAATGCATTTAAACTGGCCACAGTTACTAAGCCTACAGTTCTGAACAATGAATGAAAGGTGATTCCAAACACTTCTATTTAGCAGTAACATGAAGTGGACATTATAATATGTTAGGTTTTTGGGTATTTTTGAGACACTGTAGTTAAGGCTTGCTAATATCAAGCACATGGTGGCAAGGCACTGAGTTCTAAGATATGATCAACATTTACAGCACAGCTGTTTCGAGTCCAGCATAGAAACCCAAATCTCTTGAGTGCCGAAGTCTTTCACATTTCTAATAAGTGGAATCTCAAATCCTTTTGTTTCCAGATTCCACTAACATGGCTGTTTGTCTAAAAAATGTAAAAGAAAGCAAATAAAGAGCTGAGCATCAACAGAAAATAATAAGGTGAGACTATTAGGAGATGTTCAATGTTGTTACCTGCCTTCACCATGGTCTTCCTCCACCCAGGCCACAATTTTACCTTCCCAGCCAGGAACGATAGCTCCATCCAGAAAAACCTGTTTTCATGCACAGGGACGTAAAATATGATCAAGATGTACCCTGGCCTATGTACAACACTATATTTCATTTAGAAAAGTCTATAAAGTTTTCCATTTTGTTCCCCACCACAACCTTCTTTACCTCTTCTTTCACGGTACCAAATTCGGGGTCCAAGGCCTTAAAATGGTACCTGTAATTCCCCTCTTGATCCACAGCAGCCTTCACATCCTTGAGAGTCACCTCTCCCAGCCTATAAAAATGTCCCCCCCCCCCCCGTCATGACACTCACATTGAAAAAGTCCACCCTGTGGCATTTCATATGTACAGGTATATACTGAGGTAAAACTGAAACCACCTTTTGGGTATGTTGATCATAGAAGGTGTGGAGGATCTTCCTTTGAAGTACAGTATCTTGGTGGAGGACGTGGCGGTGCTGTTAGACTGACAACCCTCTGCAATGATACAAAATAGAAACATAAAAATATGTAGTATGCATGACTGTGTTTCATGGAGGACTACTTACTTGACCAAGAGTCAGAGTCGCTGTTCTGTCCTTTGCGTCTGGGAGACTTCCCTCTAACCTGCAGTATGAGAATAACAAGCACAACAACAGCAACACTCTGTTAGCATTCCCTGAGGGGGAATTTAATTTAAAGTCTTATTAGATTTACCACTCTACAGAAAAACAGATGTGCACAATCTGAATCCTAAGGGAAAGATGTCAAAGTAAGAGGATAAACAATATTTAATTTCTCAATTTCTGTAGCTATCTATAAAAATACAAGTGTGGTCAATGTGATCATGAAATCCAGATGAATGAATTCAAAAGTCACTTTTCTTTTGTTCTAGTCAACAGCCCCACGATACACTACAAACACACACTCGTACCCTGTGTGTATGTACAGCATGCAGTCTGTCGATGAGTGACACAATGCCCTGCTCCAGGGTGTCCAGTGTGTGGTGCTGTGGGTCGTGGGCTCTGAAGTCGTTTCTCAAACTTCTGAGGGCATCTCTGAGCAGCTGAACCTCCTCTGCCTGCAAACAAGGCACAACCACAGGTTTCATTCACCTACATGTAACAACATTAGATTATAAATAGAAATATAAATATAAAATAATATACATTAGCAATTTGTTATTTGCAGTGGAATTCGGAAGGAAGCCGGAGTACCCATGCACGCAAAGGGGGAACATCACTCCACACAGGAAGACTGCAGCTGAAATTTGAACTCCGTATCTCACTGTGAGGCAGACGTGCTAGCCACTATTTCACCATGCTGCCCACATAATACAAGAACTATGTGAGGCTTGTTCAGGAAGGTACGTAAAACAGCCCCTCCACTTGACTCTCCATAACAAAAGACAGTGGGGCTTAAATCAAAATATCAGCCATGAGCCACAGTACTTACACTTGATATGGAGGAAGTAGGATTTCCAGAGGAATAATAGCCATTGTATTCAGTGCATGGGGAAATCTGAAAAAAATAAAAAATATATTGTCAAATGCGTGTCTGATGTTGAGAATTTGTTAGTAGTTTCATTAAAATCAATATTACCTGTTGCAGATCTCTATTCATCATTTCCTGCCCGATGCTATTTTTATGGTCCAGCTCTTTCTGCAACTCACTCTGCCAAAAAAAACGAACACAACAACACATTAACACATCCCAGTAGATGCCTGGGGAACAAAATGTCGCTTATTGACCATGATAAACTATACCTGCTGCTTTTGGCTTTCTTCAAGCTTTTGTTTGAGTTGCTGCAAAAGTCTGTCCTTCTGCAAAATGTCCTTCTTCATCGACACATTGAGGGAAAAGAAGTTAAGTAAAGCCAACCCAAAGGTCAAAACAACCTAATTAACCCCAAAAGCTTGAAGCTAGCAATGCAGACCATAAACTAAGAAAATTCACTGAGAATAAAGAAGCGTATTTAGGTATAGTCATCTGAAAAAAAGCATGTTGGACAACAAAAGGTGTTGAGTTACATTACTGTACACACATTACCTTGCAGTCACTCCGCAGACGGGTACATTCCTCCAGCTTCCACTGTAGCTCGGTCTAAGCGAAACAGTATTCTATATTTATAATAAAAAGTTACACTGAACACAATGCATTTTTTGTCTTATATACTTTCTGATTGTTAAGTTCATCTTTCGCCATGCTGGCTCGGAGAAGCTCTTGCTTCATCTGAAGGATGGATGTCTCCTGAGTGCACAGACGCTGCTGCTGGGCCTCCTGCATGTTGGCAAATCAACAAAAATAACTTTTCATTTCCCCAATGCTAACAAGTTATCCCGTCATGCCACAACATTAGATGTTATACAGTATAACTCTAATTGGCTCTGTAAATCATGCATGCATCTTGCCTTGATTCCTTGCAGGTTTCTCATCTCTTGCTTACAGCTCAAAAGTTCCCTCTAAACCGATGAGTTAAATATTAATAAGTGACATGGAAAAAAATAGCTTATTTACTTTTAATAAAGTGTGTAATATATAGTTTGAGAAGAAAACGCATACCCTAAGCTCCCGAGACTCTTCCATACTCTGATCCAAACGGCTGCGGATGACTACCTGGAAAGAGAGAGAGAGAGAACAAGGGAGGAGTGTGAGAATGGACAGAAACTGACACCCGTGTCACCCTCCAGCGCACACATAGTCACACACACATACACACACAGTGTGTCAAGAGAAAGAAATGCGATCTGTGTGGAGAACTATGAGCTGGGGTAGGAAGAAAAAACGGGAGATACCAAAAGAGGGAGGGATACGACAGAAAAGAAAAAGTTTGAAGGAGTCGAATTTAAATGTATGAAAGAAAGTAGGAGAAAAATAAGGATGTGTACCAGCTGCTGGTCTGGATGACCTTCATCCAAACTTAAAGACAGATCTTGCTCGTCCTCCGGCAGAGAGCCTTGCAGCAGCAACGCCTTAGAAACACACAAAATATAAAATCTGACACCAGGTGGCAATGTCGAGGAAGTTAGAGCTCACCTCGTGAATATAAAAAAACAATAATTTAACATCAGTGAATATCAAATGTGGTACAAGTGCTAATACTGGTACACTTCCTCCTTCTAGTGGTATGCAAAAGAATCAAAACCTACAGTTCAGTTGTATTTCACTTCTAAGTTCAATACATTTGCATTTAATCTTTAAGAACCGTTTTAAAGCTTTCATTTAGGTACAATTTGTATTTAACTTTTATGAGCAATACATTCTCACTGAATCATTATCTAAAGGGGAACTAAACCCAAAACATTTTAAAGCAAGAATATATTGTATATGCCAGCACTTGTATAAATTAGACTTTACACCGATTTTATCGGGCAGATCGGTATCGGCCGATAATTAGCATTTTAGGCTGATCAGCTTTAATGTCATAATTCGCCGATCCGATCAATGACGTAATTGATCGGCTCCGCAAAATATATTTACTCCGCGTCGCCATTGTGCACAGTATATTTGAATCCAAAAGCTAGTTTATTTTTAGCCTCGTCCCGTATCTTTTGTCGTATTACTATAAATATCTAACGGCCAATAAAGTTATTGAAAAAAAAAAAAAAAGAAAAGAAAAAAGGTCGGCAGTGTGGGACAGACACCACGTAATGAACTACGACAAGACAAATTTGCTCTTTCACGATTGCACTGTCAGACTACTGCAATAAAATCTTGTATTCCGATACCACCGCATCCCGTTTTTTACGATCATTGGGCTTTATCTTGTCAACTCAAATGCGACCGGATACACTTGTTACCGTGGCGACGACAACAAGAGTGGATCGCGCCGACTGTATTATAAGAATGATGATGTAACCCCAGCCATTTACGTTTGGGAAGTACTAAAGGCTTTTTGTCTGGCTGTCACAAGCGCAAACTTACGTGGACGGCTGGCGCCATGGCTGTATTTTAATCAATGACAGTGTAATAAATTAGCTTTTTTTTAAAGACCATTTAAGTGTATTAAATTAGCGATTGATCCTGATTTTGGGGTGGTATATTGTGTTGATGTTGGTACGCAATGGTATATGATATCAACTTGAAGAATACAGTATTTGGTAACTCAAGAAGGATGGCGGCGTATTTTTGATTTCCCAAAAGGTAATGATTTTAGAGGTGCGAGGATTCCGCCTGACAGAGATGATATGTAGCTTGTTGTTGCTATTTAATAAACACACAAACCAAAAAAAAGAAACTCTCACTACTTGCCTACCTGCAAAGCCGACACCATTTTACGCGTCTCCTCTACCTCCTTCTCCAAAGTTTCACTGATGGAATCCTCCCATGTTGTCTCCACTACAGCAACAGACGACTCAACTGCAGAGGCACGCAATTAATAACGACGCACAAATTGCACAATACATCGTGACTCCGAGATGGACAGTGTACAGCTCACCTCTGTTTTCTAATTGTGTGAGGTCTTCTTCCTGGCTGTCTCCTTGGGTGCTGGTTGGAGCTCTGGGAGATGGTAAAGGACTAGAGCTGAGACTTAAAGGGAAAAAAAAAGACAAAATAAGATATAGTGTCTATATAAAAAAAACAGCAAAAAAAAACTTAGAAGTATTAACATGGTGCTAAACATAGTATGTACAGTATATATAACAGCATAAGGATACAGTACACACAATACTGTAATACAGTTAATACTAAACACATGCACATATACATACACAAACACACTCACACATGCACAGTATCTTGTCTTACCATTTAACCTGTGTCCCCCCCATCTGACTGATCTGTGCTATGTTCCACCAGGCTCATGCTGGTTTATCATCTTCCACACTCAAACACACACACACACACACACACACACACACACACACACACACACACACACACACACACACACACGCCCTCTGCGTATTGCTAGTCACATGCTACCATGGTAACCAGCACATTATTTCCTGCTAAACCATCTCTCTTAATAAAGCTATACACAATAACGGGCCATATCTTCTAGTACAACTGCTCAGTCCGATGAGATCCCAAAATCTTGCTTTTGCATGTATCTAATGTAAGGTAATCAACATATTAGAAACACCTCTCAGTATGATGCAGGGGCAATCTAAAACAGGACTGGACATGTGACTGAAGAGGATAAAGGCTGATTATATTTTTCTCTATCATCTGCCTTTGGACACACGCGGACCATGGTTACGTTACTAACGCGTCATATGCTCTGTTGGGCATGACACAAATAGAAATAAATGTGAGAATGTAGTCAACTGCTCTCTTAGTGTGGAAAAGTCGGTGTTAAAGATTTGGTACTTTCTGTTTCTGTCATGCAAATACATTCAAACAACCAAGTAGTTGTTTTCTATATACTGTATCTACTTTTTAACATGTTCTATATACTTAGAATGTGAAATTATAAGTTTATATTAGTATTCACTACTATAAAACAAAAAAATTTTGATTAACATCAGTTGTCATTTCCGTAGGTATATACAGTATTAAAGCCCTCAACATAATTAAGTATAGGCGACATTCCCTGTGTAAAATTTATTGGAAAACAAGTTGTCCATGTTAAACTGCAGGCAAACAAAATTCGAGCTATTTGTGTTCCTCAGTGAGCAAATTACTAATTTTGCATGCAGCATTTAAGAGTTAGCTGCAGGCGAATCAAACACTCAAACTGAATCCCATTTGAAACATTTTAAAACTGGAAGACGTCTTCTAAGTGTTTAGAGGAAAGAATGTTTATTGTCAGTGTTTCTAAATTTGTATTTCAGCATTAAGTGAACCTAGAGATCAGTATCTGTTAATACAGATTTTTACTTACCTGTTGGTCTGTGCATTGTCCTGTTCATCCGGGGTTCCTCTCTCATACTGCTTCACCAGTGCACGAACACACACGCTCTTGTCTCCAGCTGACCGCCAGCAACTGAAAAGTGAACCACAACGGATACACTCAAAGTAATTGTCATACATCATAGCAGCAAATTTAGGTACACCTGGACAATCACGCTCTGATAAAAGTGGTGCAGTGACTCTTTTGTTACAAATTAGTAATGCTCAGTTTTGATTGACACTCATGCAATTGTTATTTTTTTGTGTTTGTAGCTTAAAGTGTACAACTTCAGTGTACCCTATTGGGATGTGTTTTTAATATTGTAATAGGACAACTTAAATATGAGGGGGGGGGGAAATCACAGTATGCGTTAGTACCATTATGAGGATATAGCTGAAAGTATATGATAAGAGTTTTAGTAAATCATGCCGGCTGACTTGGAAGAAACTTTTCACACATAACAAATGAAAAATAAGTTTATTTTTTCCAGTCTCAAACTGTGGCCATCACAGAACCTTTATTTACTCTCCAGGTAACATTTAAGTAAAATATTAACATTTCTACTTATCGTACGGGTATAAAAATAAATCAAGCAATCAGTAATGTTTATCCATTAATTTTTAACAATAGTTCTCCTTAGGGTTGGGGGTGAGCTGGAGACTATCCAGGCTGACTTTTGGTGAGAGGTAGGGTACACCCTTGACTGGTCTCCACTCAATTGCAGGGCCCAGATAGACAAAACAATTAGACCTATGGATAATTAAATTTTTAATGAACCTGACATGTATGCTTTTAGTAATGTGTGAGGAAGCGTGGGTAACCGAACACAACCCACGCAACCAGGCAAACTCCAGACTGGAAGGCAAGAGCTGAGCTATCCTGAACATTAGGGTGACAGTTAGGAGGAAGGTTGGGGGAAGCAGGAGTACCCGGAGAAAACCCATGCAAGCACAGGGGGAACATGAAAACTCCACACAGGAAGGACAGAGTTGAGAGTCGAACCCATAAACTCACTATTAGGTATACGTCCTAACCGTTATTCCACTGTGCTGCCAATCACTGTATAATAAACTAAATAAATAAATCTAACATCAATAACTCCACGTAATGGAGAAGGAACAGAAATATGTTAGCAGGGTAATACTTTTAGTGGCGTTGTATTACCGGAATTAAGTGTTGTGTTTATCCGCTTGGTAAAACTCATTTGTGTATGTAAGGGATTTAAAAATTGCATTGCTCATAAAGCACAGAAGAACCAGACCTTTTCCTATGTTGCAGTAACGTCCAGTTACATGGATATTAACACACATTTGCTTTTTGCATCACAACAATATACAAAAAAAGCAAATAAAAAGCAAAACACACACCTATATACATTTAAGTCTCATTAGATTTCTCAAGCATCATCATTCGCGACTGACTTTTGAGGCATATTTTTCCAATAAAATACGGTTAAATTCCAACTTGTACCGCTTTTAGAGATATCAATTTATAGGTTGTTAGTATAGGTGTGTCTAGATTTTTTTTGTGTGGGAATAATAGCACCCGTGGTACCTGTGAATGTGCGACGCACTTGCAGGCAATGAGGCATTGTATCGGGCTGATGCTAGAGTAGCAGCAGCACCTTGTGCCAGTGCCACAGTGGACAGAGGGTTGTGGAAGGGGGCGCCTGCTGTGGAGCCCCTCCCGCTTCCCGAACCAACCCTATGATTGGCTGAGGGCTTGAAGTGAGCAGCCAGTGCCAGAATAATCCTCATCACAGATTTCAGGTTACCTTCAACAATGTCTGCACAAAGAACAGAATGACATCTATGAAACATGTACTCATGCAATGTTTCCATCATACGTTTGTATACAAATAATTTGAATTCAAAAGAAAAAAATGTGTTCTGTGGCTTTAGGAAATGTCTATGGTCTGACATACCTCTTGCTGAGATGTGAGGCATGCGTATATGTCTGGAGGAAATAAAATGCAGCACTTGCTCCACATTCTTCTTGCTTTCTTCTTTGCTCTGAGGAGCCACATAAATGCCCTCAAGCACTTCTCCAGCTGCCACACAGAAAACGATCTTTTAGGAAATAAGAACAATAAGGATAATGCATAGCTGTATTTAGTATAAGAGGCAGCACACTGAAGGCGTGGTTAGCACGTCTCCCTCACAGCTCTGGGGTTCTGCGTTCAAATCTCAGCTCTGTCCTTCCTGTTGTGAGCAACAAACTGTATAGAAAATGGATGAATGGCTGTAGTGTGCATAACGTGTTGTTTTTTTTTAAATGTACTATTTGTAAAACTAACAGAAGCAATAATCTAAATTAGGCACACGTTTATTACAGAGGGACAGAGGGACATCTTTTTGCAAGTGGAAGGTCGCCCTCTAACGGTAGTTTAGAAAAAGCGCCAAGCTTTATTCTTTGCAGTTGGTCCTGATCCTACTGCAACGTGATCTTAAAATCGTTAAGTTTTATTATGTAAGTAATGCTTAAATTATTTGCTTGTAACAATTATTTATACTTTCCTCACTAAACGGTCGTAGCTAAATGTTCATTCTATGTTAGTTATTAGTTATTTTGTGAATGTTGCGCATGTATTTACAATTCTATTTACATACTGTTACAGCTGTCTTTCTGTTGATTTCAGATTTACTCTCTCTCTCTACAGTGCTTTTGTAATCAATAATTGCATTGGCTGGCAACCAGTTCAGGGTGTACCCCGCCTCCTGCCCGATGATAGCTGGGATAGGCTCCAGCACGCCCGCGACCCTAGTGAGGAGAAGCGCCTCAGAAAATGGATGGATGGATGGGATCTTCACAGAAAAAAAAGTCAGGAAATACATTCCACTTTTTAGCTTTGAGAGTTTGTCTGCTCGCATTTGGCCTTGCAAGCTATCATACATGTCTTTGTGACGGGATTCATAGTGTCGGCGCAGATTGTATTCTTTGTAGACCGCCACCGCCTCTCGACAGATGAAACAAACAGCCTTTGCGTTGAACAAAAAAATAATCATTTGTCCACTGCAGGTTAAATACCGTGCATTCTGAATACATTTTACTATTCTAAGTTCAAACAGTGTATAATGTGGCTTACAATAATATTAAATGTACTTTTTACAAATTAAACCTGTCTCATTTTTGATGAACACTTGAGCCTACTATAATACTTTATTTTAATATTGGCCATGATGGTGGCACTTGCAATAAAAACATTTTAGGTTGTACTTGGTGTAAAAAGTTTGACCACTGATGTAGACTAAATAATTAAAATGTTCAGAACATCATTACTATGAACATTAGCAGCAACCCAGAGAACAAAGGCCTGTTTAAATACAAAACAACAACAAAATACCACTAATGTCTTTTATCGCAAATTTGATTTCTCGTGTTTATAATATTAAAGACTCTTTATTCCAGATTCAGTGTTTAAGCAAAATTTAAGTTTGTTGTCAATTATAAACTTTAATGCTACATTTCTGCAGAAAAGGGAAATATGCAGATTGCAGTGATTTTTCATTAAATATTCAGTTTGGCCTGCGATGACGTCCCAAATTTTTTATTTTGGCCCACCGTGAATTTGAGTTTGACACCCCTGCTCTATACCATCAATGACTATTGACTAACACTAGAACTACCATAGTGACATATGAATTCCTTTCTGACAGTGCCAATTACAATTTTTACAATGTTGGGGTTATTTACAATGTGCAGGTGTAACTCATGAAGTATTGGCTGATGTAATCGAGAATGGAAAAATTAATCAATTAATAGACTGCATCTTTATATCAGCCTCTACCTGATGAACCGCCCGTGTATACTATGCCGATGTAAATGTATTTACCAACTATCTCTATGAGTTGTATGAGAACCACTCCATCTTGCAGATCACTCCTGAGGTCAGCGATGGGCTTCAGTCCAGGTTTCCTTTTCAGCTGAGCGTTTACCCAGGAGATGTAGGTGGCCAGTTGGTGCTACATCCAACAACAACACACACACATACATACATACATACACATCACGGTTTAATTAATGTTGAAAAGATTTTAAAAAGTATGTTTCTAATTTTACACACAACATAGACAGCAGTGCAAAACAAACGGCTTCCTTTGTTTATTATGCCGGGACAAAAGGGCGTGGGGGCGGGGTCAGCCAATTGTATCACAAACCCAAATCCGATTTCATTTAATTAATTTTCCTTTGAAACCAGCAAGAGAGAATATTTTTTCAGGTGTCGAGTTGTGTTCAATGTTACAATTGACGTATATTTCAGGAGCTACATTCCATTTTTACCAGTCGCCTGCAATCACGTGACCTACCGTTGTCCAGGATACACAACCCAACCATTAACAACACATTAGAACATTTTTTTTTTTATTAATACATAGCCTTATCGTGTCCATTCTTACTCGTGTTGAACTTTTGACAAGCACGAAGTGACGTAAGCTGCTGTATAAAATGGACTTGTTTTGGGGGGAAAAAAAAGCTAACCACGTTCAGGTTAGCCTTTTTTCTTTACCTTTACAGGGACACACCGTATCACATTTATTAATTTAAGTTTTACTCTGTCAGAACGACATAATTTCACATGCAATTGTGGTTTGCGAAAGCTAAACCACTAAACAGGAACCCGACAACCGTTACCTCGTTAAAACCTCCGTGCAGCACCTCATCGAGCAAACTTCCCCGAGAAAGTGAGGCGATCATCTTTTCACTCGAAAACCCATTGAAGTCAGCTAGCAAGCCGGCTAGCTGCTTAAGACTAGCATCTCATGGTTACGGACGAACCGTAACTACGGGCTAACTATAAACGGTGCGGTTAGCGGTAGCCCTCCGAATGTCAAACATCATTTGATGGATGGGAGGAGGAAACCACCGACTCTGGTCTCGTCAAGGCATCGGACAAAAATCAACTGAGCTCATACAACTTTGTTTCCGCTTGGTGATTTCCAAATAAGACGAAGAAGAGAACACTTCCGGAAATACACCGTAGATGTATTTTAACATTTTTATTTTATTTTATTTTTTTAAATCAAAGGATGAATTTGCTTTTTAAAACGGACAATAAGGTTAAATATGTATGTAAAATATGCATATAATTTAATAATAAAAATAAAATGTATAATCTAGAATTAAATAAATTATAGCGATTTAACCATCCATCCATCCATTTTCTGTACCGCTTAATTTAATAAAATAATACAACGAATGTATGTGTAAAATTGTTGTAATGTATGTGTAAAATTGTTGAATGTATTATTTATAGTGAATCAATTATTCATTGGGATATATTAATACAAAAATAAACACCTCACAGAGGAATATGCATTTAATCCGACAGATACGCTTAGAAACCAATTTCAAAAGGCTAAACATTAATTAGACGTTATCTTATAAAAAAAGAAAAGATTTTCTACAACAACAGTTAAGATACACTAACTTTGAATACAATAATAAATCAGGAAAAGTCTTTGTGAACCAACTTCAGCGCAATAAAGAAAAGTCATTAATTACAGCTATTCAAGATTCAAACGGCAACTGTACACAGTCACCGCTAGAAATAAATGAATTTTTTTATAGCAGCTGATACGCATCTTCGAACAACCCAGATCAAAAATAAATTGAAAGTTTTATTAACGATCTAAACATCCCTCAATTAAATACACAAATTAAAGACAGCCTTGATGTTCCTTTAACCATCACAGAATTACATAACGCATTAAAAAAACATGCAACCAGGACGGGCGCCTGGTTTATATTTAATATAAATATATAAATTAAAAATATATACATATTTCAGAAGTCAATGAGATAAACGATAAAGGTAGAATTAGTAGCCATACAAACACAGCTGGTGGCACGGTGGACGACTGGTTAGAGCGTCTGCCTCACAATTCTGAGGACGCGGGTTCAGTCCCCGTCCCCGCCTGTGTGGAGTTTGCATGTTCTCCCCGTGCCTGCGTGGGTTTTCTCTGGGCACTCCGGTTTCCTCCCACATCCCAAAAACATGCATTAATTGGAGACTCTAAATTGCGTGAATGCGAGTGCAAATGGTTGCTTGTTTGTATGTGCCCTGCGATTGGCTGGCAACCAGTTCAGGGTGTACCCCGCCTCCCGCCCGATGACAGCTGGGATAGGCTCCAGCACGCCCGCGACCCTAGTGAGGAGAAGCGACTCAGAAAATGGATGGATGGATGGATGGATGGATGAACAGAGCTTCAATTAAGTTATTACTAAGGCCAGGTAAAGACACCACTCTCTGGCAAATTATTGGCCCTTATCACTAATTAATGTAGATATCAAGATTATTATTTTCAATGATTCCATTTAAGCCCACATTTAAATGGTTTAAAACATTAGATTCAGCAATAATAAAAAAAAAAAAAAGAATACCAACACTCCAGTGCACCCTCGAACTGCCGGAGTTTGTCAAGCAAATAATGAAGTTTCTCCCGCAAAGTAAAAGAAATCTCTCGTAAATTTACTCCAGAGCACCCTCGAACTGCCAGAGTTTCTCAAGCAAATAATGAAGCTTCTCCCGCAAAGTAAAAGAAATCTCTCAAAAGTTTATACATTAATTTCATGTACTAAATCAATGCACTTACTAATCACCAAACGGGGAAGAAGACCTCTCCATGTCTGCTGACCGTAGCTACTGGATACAGATTTGTAACAATACGTTTAGAATGACAAAAACACAAATCTACAGCTTATACAATATAAAGTGCTCCACAGAACACACTTTACTTAGTATACTATGCATAAAATGGGCTTCTCTCCATCTAATATATGCGTGCAATGCACCAAAAATACCCCAGACACCTATTTTCATGCTATATGGGAATGTACACCAATTCAATGCCTTTGGTCTTCGGTTATACAAGAACTCTCGTATATTTTAAACTGCAGGATTCCACTTTCCCCTAGATTGTGCATACTTCCCGATTTAAGCACAATTGACCTCCCTAATAAATATTCACAATCATTACTTGTCGCGTTAGCTACCGCTAAGAAAACAATTCTATTAAACTGGAAAAACAAAAAAAGCTATTAAAATCAATCAGTGGCTAAATCTCATCATAGAATATATTGTGTTAGAAAAAATATTAGCAGGACCAAAAAATCAATTACACATATACGTAGATACCTGGTCACCTTTCCTCAACATGCTAAATCTAGACTCTTGATTCCTTTGTCTGAGTAGGGTGCCATTTGACATTTGACAATAGCAAGACTATTTTCATAAAGTAAACAATGGAATTCTATATTCTTTGTTGTCGAGGTTGTTGTTTTTTTATTATTATTATATTTATTTTTATTTGTATTTTTATTTTCACACAGACACATGCATGGTGTGGGGATATTCTCCTCTTGTCCCTGTGTTTGCTGCTCCGGGGTCTGTGGGGGTTGGACTTTTTTCACTCCTTCCTGATCTCGGGGGTGGCGGGGAACCACTAGGGCGACCTCCTGGGGAATATTGGTGGTGTGATGGTGACTTGCCCATGTTCTGTGGGTGCTGGGGCGGTGCCGGCTGGTGCCCGCCTGGGTCCCCCACTCCGGCTGCTGGTGGGGCCCCCCTGTTGCTCCTCGGGCCTGCTTCCTCCTCTTCTCTCCGTTCCTTGCGTCCCGCTGCGGTCGCCTCTTCCTCTTCCCATGGGGGAGCCGGGCGGTTCCCTGCGGGCTGCGGGGCCTGCTGTGGGGTTCTTGTCTTATGTTTGTTTCTCTCTCCCCTCTTGAAACTTTGTTCTGTTCGACTGATCAAGTCTGATTGTCTATAAACCTCAATTATAATACTAAGAAACCAGGGTGGAAGCTTAAAAACGCCACTGTGACACAGTAAAACTGTTCCGGCATAAAATATTCCATTCTGCTTGATCTAACAGCCGAACAGGATAAATAAATAAAAAATTGTGCGTACGTTTTTGAATGACCAATTTGAGGAACTGAACAATGCATTAATAAGCAGGATCAGCATTATAGAATATAGCTGGGTGGAAGCTTGGCATAGTTTGCTGTGATGTACAACAACATACTGTTGATTTAGTTTCTTTCGGTGTTAGTCAAAATGAAGTATGGTATTATTATTCAATTAGGAGAAATTGGAAATTTTAAAATTTGTAAACAATAATTCACTGGACAGCTATCATCAGAGCATGCCCTTGTTTTCTGGCTTGCTGTTAGCAGTACTTTTAATTATTCAATTCAAATCATACAAACAAAACCAGCACAGTGGACAAGTTGTCAGGATGTCTGCCGCATAGTTCTGAAGTCCAGGTCTTGGATCTTGCCTTCGCCACCGTAGGAATGGCACACCGTCATAAATGACCAACTGTATCATGGTTGGAATTAATACACAAAGGAAGCATCTATAGTATTTAAAATTTCCAAAGCATACATTTAAATATCTTTCCACACATTTTTGTAATGCTTCTGCAATAACCTGTTTTCTGTTCCCTTAAATATTTAAAAATAATTTTTAAACGACATGGATGTTCAAATACACAACACCATAGAATTACCATTGTATGGTATTTATTTAGGTCTTCCTCACTTTCTAAATCCTGACCTTGAATTACTTTGCAGGCAGAAGAAAATACAGTCCCTCATTCATCTTTATTGATTTATTTTTATTTGTATTCTTAACAGAAATGGTTGCTCTCCCAGTCATATTTTTTATTAACTCATGATATGACTTGGAAGTTCTATGCTCCAGATGTCCCAGCTTGCACCGGAATGGCTTTGTCACTGCACCGATATCGAAAATATGGCCTGGAAGGAATTTTACGTGAATGCATCACACACCGATATACACTTATACAGTTCAGACACTTTTTTTAAAATATAAAAATACATATAGATGTATCTATAGATGGTAGTATTCTGCCATTATGGGGGCAAGTTAAGCCATTTGCAAGACTTTTGTCATTATACATCAAAAGTATTGAATATAGTACTTACCTTTTTTGCTAAGTTGTTTGATCTAACATTGGCAGGTAAGGGAGGTAAATGTTTCTGGGCCCAGGAGGAGAAATAGAAATGTTTCCATCATCCAACAAAACATTCTCACCAAACTCACACAGCTAAGACAAGGAGAAAAACAGATTTAGCTACAGTGTTTATGTACAAACTGTGTGTGTGTAGTAATGTTTCTACCTGTTTTTGCAAAAGTTTATGAGTCAGATTTCGAAGTTTGCCACTCTGTGTGCTTTTTAGGCTGCTCAGACGCAAAGTGGCTCTAATTAGAGTCACGCTGGATCCCGGTGGCATGCGAGTGCGTCCTGACAGTAGGCTCACGGCTTCCTATAAGTATTCACACGCATTAGAGTTACAGTGGTGGTTATCTACCAACTACGCATTCAGGTTTAAATACCGAATTCAAGTAATTATCTCTTTTATTCCCATTTTGTTGCAGTTTTTTATATAACATGTTATATGATGTTATACGAAGCTCATCACTGTCTGACTTTTTTCTATTCTCAAGATGTGTTGTTCGTGTTGGTACCTGCAATAATGACAAGCCGTCATCTCCCCTCCTTCTTCGTGATTTTAATTGTGAACCTTCAACCAACAAAAGGGCTTGAGTGTCGACATCTCCTAATTGACCACAGTCCTCCAAGCTCTGCTTTAACACCTGAGCTGCCTTGTCATGAAGCTTACCTTTAAAAGACGTTTATAAATATACACTCCTCACAAAAAGTTAGGGATATTGGGCTTTCGGACAAAATTTCAGGATGGACCTATGTACTAGAACCTTTACAGGTGAACTTAATTTGACCTCCAATAAACCTTTGAATGCACATCACATGTCATTCATCCTGAAATTTCCCCAGAAAGAACAATATATGTTTTTGTGACTGGTGTATACATTGTTTTTTTCAAGTCAGACACAAAAGGGTGAAAATAATAAAATTAATTTCTTCACAGTGTTCAATCTATCCTTGTGTTTGTTTTAAAGCTAAGATCAGTAAAATACCCATTCTTGTTTTTGCTAAACAAACCTCTCAGAATAAAAGCCTGAATATGAGAGAAAGAAACCACAAAGACAGACCTGGATTAGGAACAGTGACATCGGCGGCCTGTACAAGAACGCAACGGAGCAGCGCCATGCGGCAACGTAGCCACAGAGCACCTCCGACCCTCTCACTGGCCTCAACTGCTCTGGGGCAGTCTCCATGCTGTGTGCAGTGTTCAGTTCCCTGTTGACAGAACAGAACACAACTTGCCACATACATCAGTGCACACTATACTTTAAGAAATCAGCCATTCTTGTCACATTTGCACACAAATCTATTTTCTTTCCAGACATTTTTTGTTACGAATATAGAGCAGATGTGACCTGTTCAGTTTCAGTTTCAGTAAGCGGGAACTCAGAGGTTGGTTTCTTATAATCTGGTATGGCTTCTTTAAATTCCTGCAATAGCGCCAATGATGAAACTGCCATTTCAGAACTGAGAATGTAAAGATATGAAACTAATTATTTGCATAATATCATAGGTAGTATGTGCACACAAACATGAAACATGAAAATTTGCTTGAACCTTTGTGCAACATGTCCTTGCTGCAGGTAGAGGTTGGCCTTGAGAAGATTTGACTCTATTTTCAATTCCATGTTCTCAATTTCACTATAGGAGGGACATGGGAGTTTCTCTAATATGGAGTCCAAAAAGAGGGTAGCTGCTTCTAGTAGCAGGTACTAAAGCAGAAGAGACGGATAACAGATAAAGACAGGAAGTTAAGTTAAGCAAAGATTGGAACAAAATAAAAATAAATACCTTGATCTTTTCGAGAGTGAGGGTCTGCTGGGAAGCAAATCCCCTCACTTTGGGCTTTTCCTCTTCTTGGTCCAAGACTTCAGAGTCCATTGGGACTTGTTCATGTTCTTCTGGGTTCACTACATCCTCTGGCACTAATCAGATATGTATATTGCTGCTCTGAGTTTAAACAGTATCATCCACATTGAAAGATGTCATATAGAAAAGTATATACAGTATTGATGTTTGCGGACCTGGCTCAGGCGGGCCATTTACAGTGCTACTGAGGGCCAGGGTGAGTTGAACACGTGCAAGGTTAAATCGGAGGCTCAATGTGGATCCATAAAGCATGCTGACCTCTGGAGAAAGCTCACAACTCACAAGTTCCTCCAAAGCCTAACACAAAAATCAAAGAGTCACTCCTTACACTGAGTGCAAAAACAACAAATCCTGATACACTGAACATGGACACAATGACAAAACACACAAAATAGAGCAGAGCGAGTACCTGAACATTGTCCAGGAGGGACTTGTTGTTACAAAACAACTGTTCTGACTGCAGAAAGAGCACATTGCATTATCTAAGTATGTTTTATGGCGTTGTACACTGTACAATTGAATCCATGAGTAACAACACTACCATGAGATATTCTTAAATTTGAGTTAAAAAGCAGCAATAGAAAAGTGAGTGTGTGTTTACTTGGCGAGACTCATGAGTGATGTAGCGTCCATTAGGGAGAAGAATCCCTGCCCCTTTTGAGAGCTGCTCTGTTTCCTTTACGGCCTCAGAGAAGAAGTGGAGTTCAGTGAGAGCGCGTACCTGCAGTAAATATCAGCAAAATAAACACACATACAAAAATCCACCAGAATCATGAGAGTAAATAGCATGTGGGAGCGGTCACCAAAACACTAATGCTGACCTTGAGTATTCTGCTTTCAACATTGCGTTGAACGTCTCTGCACACTGTCCCCACAAGATGCTGATGAAGTGCCAGCGTGGGTAGAAGCTGAAGTTGCAAACTTTATTTAAAACATTACAATCAAACACTTATTGAACACTTTATTAGTTACACCTACGCAATTCAATGAGATTGTTAGGTTTGTAAAAGTCATGAATTTCTCAGCAGGATGCAGTACGTTCTCGTGCAAACTACTACCTCGATAATACACATTGTTAAATAAATAACTCTCTGACAAATTATTGTCAAAACTGACAATAATAATCATCTTTGCAAAGGCAGAATTGTTTTAAATATAATTCGTATATTGGATCTCATCACATTGTGCAGGTGAAGTTAAAGGTTGTCGCCAGAGAATATTTGCGCATTTTCATTAATGGCGTGTCTACCGCAATGTAGTAGCCTGCGATGAACAGCCATTGGCAGACGAAGTTCAGGCTGGCGACAGTGGCGGTGAGGTCGGCCCTGTGGGGTTCTGAGAAAAGGTCGACCCCGGGGAGTAGTTTATCGCTGATGCTGTATGAAGCATACTGGAGGTCATCCAGGGGGTGAGCCAGGGAGCAGCACAGCACACACTACAGAAGGTGGGGATCAGAGATACCGCATATAAATATATATATATACACTTCTCACAAAAGGTTAAGGATATTGAGCTTTCGGTTGAAATTTCAGGATGAACCGAAAATCTATTAGAACCTTTAAAGGTGAACTTAATTTGACCTCTCAACGTTTTAATGCCCAATTGCTCAATGTTTCAGTACTTTTTTGCCTGACTTGCTGATCGGAAATATTCAAAACGTGTTTGATTTTTGAATTGACGAATACATTTCTTAGAATGTCGACTTATACTGCCTTTCAGTGACTCGTCCGTTCTCTCTGTATCTCTTTTGCAACCTGCTTCTGACACTGTGACACTCTTAAGCTCAGTGGGCACTGCCCTTTGAAAACACCTTATTTGAAGCCTTGCAATGGCAAGGTACTGTTGATCAATTGTTAGGTGGTATTTGTTTTGGGCTCATGAAGTCAAATTGTGAGCAAAATGATGACGTGGACTGTTTAATACCAATTCTAATTGAACCAAGAAATGTATTGGTCGATACATGGATCAAACACCTGTTATGAATTTTGGTGTTCAGCTCTTTGTTCGAGAACAGAAAGTTGTGCAAAAAGTACTGAAACAATGAACAGTTGGACGTGCATTCAAAAGTTTAGAAAATGTCAAATTAAGGTCACCTGTAAAAGCTATCGTGCGTTTTAGGTTCATCTAAAATTTCACGCAATAGTCGAAAATCCCTTTCTTTTTGTGAGCACCTGTAATGTGAATGAATATATGTACAAAAAATAAAATAAAAATGATACAGCTGAAATCTTGGTGGTGAGACTGAGGGACAACCAAACAATTTACCTTAAAAAGGTGAGCTGACAAGAGACAGCACTTGGTCCTTTGGCTGATATCTGAAGTTAGAATATACCTGATACAAATAGCTGAAGTGTCAAAGGCTCATGTTGTCAACAAGTACAAAAAAACCAAAATCATTTTAATAAATCTCACTAGAACCCACTGTGCAATTTTAGCAGTGATCACAGCTGCCTGGAGACATCCCCAAATGCCAGCCTGTCTCAGCGTTTGTTGCAGAGTGCCACCCCCAAATGACACCCAATCCCATTTATCGATCACCGCTGTGCTGTGTAAGGCAGCATCTACAGCTTTACTCCAGCAAGAATGTGCCATTCTGTAGGGAAAAAGAAAAACAGGAAGAAAAAAAATCCAGGACAATAATGAAAGCTGGCAACCTCTTTAACCTAGTTTGGGCTGTGTAATTGCATAGACGAGGCTTAAAATGAAAAGACTTGTTTCAGCATGCACACATTTACAGACTGGAGAGAAAATAGATTTCTGACCGTGTGTTTAAGTCATAGAAATGCAGGTTTCCCATTTCATGCAGAGCAAATACACTGAGGAATTCTTGGTTGTTGGTCTGGAGATATTCTGTAAGTAAGGAAAATAAATATTTCACATCTCAAATTTGCCTGATGCCGAAACTGAACACGGAATGTCAGGGCCTGCAAGGCTTTCTCTGCTGGCCTAAACAATACAGAAAGCACCGACCTCCATTTACAATTTATCCATCCATCCATTTTCTGAGCCGCTTCTCTTCACTAGGGTCGCGGGCGTGCTGGAGCCCATGCCAGCTGTCATCGGGCAGGAGGCAGGGTACACCCTGAACTGGTTGCCAGCCAATCGCAGGGCACATACAAACAAACAACCATCCGCACACACATTCACACCTACGGGCAATTTAGAATCTCCAATTAATGAATGTTTTTGGGATGTGGGAGGAAACCGAAGTGCCCGGAGAAAACCCACGCAGGCGGTGGGTGACTGCTTAGCACGTCTGCCTCACAGTTCTGAGGACTGGGGTTCAATCCCTGGCCCCACCTGTGTGGAGTTTGCATGTTCTCCCTCCGCCTGTGTGGGTTTTCTCTTTTTTTCTTGGAGATTTCAGCATAATTACTTCAGAGAGCCTTGGAAGAAGGACACCTAGATCTTGTGTTACAATGGGGTAAAACCATATTTGGATTTCTTGCCAGGTATGTAGTTTTACTCAAATAATTAATTATTTTAGATTGTTGTCTTGCCTTTACAGCGACACGACTGGTTAGAGTGTCTGCCTCACAGTTCTGAGGACCGGGGTTCAATCCCCGGCCCCACCTGTGTGGAGTTTGCATGTTCTCCCCGTGCCTGCGTGGTTTTCTCCGGGCACTGCAGTTTCCTCCCACATCCCAAAAACATGCATTAATTGTTTGTTTGTTTCTATGTGCCCTGCGATTGGCTGGCAACCAGTTCAGGGTGTACCCCGCCTCCTGCCCGATGATAGCTGGGATAGGCTCCAGCACGCCCGCTACCCTAGTGAGGAGAAGCGGCTCAGAAAATGGATGGATGGATGGATGTTTTTCTCATCCTATTAGATACAAATTTATTCTGAACTCCTCCAGAAGATGTCGAGTTACAGTATGTAATACAGTTGTGTGCTGTTACATTACGTTTTCATATAGTATTGATGGTTTCTATTATTGCAATGCTATATATAGTGTTGGTATTAAGAGGTGGATTAAGTTGATTAAGTCTCTGCTTCTGGCCCAGGTACCACATATGAAGCCTATAACTGCTAAACACCGTCATCTTAAATTAGTTTTCTGAAAAGTATCTGTAAGTTATCTGCAGCCTTTGTACTTGTCATGTATTTTGTTCTCTTGCCTGTGGATGCAAAGTACGTAGAGATGATTCTGGGCATGCAGTCAGGGCTGACGGGGAGATTGTAGAGAGTGTCCGGAGTGACGTAGTCTTTATTAATCAGGTCCCAAGGCTGGATGTTTGGTGTGGTCATAAGTATGGGATTGAAGTCAATCAGGTCTGATGTGATCTCACAGCACTGCTCAGTTTCAAAACCCGGTTGCGTATGAGCCAGTAGCAGCAGCAGTAATGATCGGCAATAGCGGAACACTTGGAGACAATGCGGTATTCTTTCAACGGCTTGACGGTAAAAGTGCAATGTGTTCGCCACATCTAGAGGAACACACACAAGGAGCTGGGAGCGCTTCATTTCTGCATCTTAATGACACACAAAACACAAAAACATGACTCCCATAATAAAAACATGCATGTAGCTACAGTTGGTATTCTAACCTATGAGCTCAGTTTCTTCAGTCAGCGTGATCTTCACTACGGAGCTTGATGACTGGTGGGTAGACTGAGGAACCCACCCACTGAACAGCTGGCACCCTGCATAACTCTTGTATGTTACCTAAAACACAAAAGGGACAAATAGACACACAGAACAGGATGCTTTGAAATGCAGGAGAATAATTTCCTGAATGATGATACTCTAATGTGCTACCTCCTTTCCAGTGGTCCACCGAGTCTTGACATGGTGTGGTTGTGGGACTTTTGAACCTCCATTAGTCCGAATCCTTTCAAGGAGCTTTCTCTGGGCGAGGGCCAAGAGGGGAGTTACTGTCAAGGCGTATCGTTCACTAGGATGACACAGGCCACGTTCACATTTATTGTTATTATTGATTGCAGCATGTTATACAGTACAGTATCCATGTTTTTACCATGCCACTCATATTACCAGCCAAATATATGCTTACTGGCCACTGGCATAATAAAGCCAATACAAGAGCTGCTTTTACAAATCCCCCGGTGGATTGTCATACAGAGAGGTGCTTCTAAAATTTGTGTTTCTTTATTTAGCCAAATAAAAGGTCAAACTACAAACATACCTGCATATGATGCACATTTGTCTAAATAAAATATCAAAAAAGCATAATATTTTGTTCAGCACATTTCCGACACAGCTCTCCTCATGTTGTGCTTAAAACCTGATCATTACATTCACATTTACCGGGTGTATGAGTTGAAAATTAAGGCAAAATGTGCCAGGCGTTCCCATTTGCCATTGTCATGGAGCAGCTCCAGAGTGCGCAACACCAAATTGTGGACAAAACGCATGTCCACTTGGGTGCAGTCATCCAGTGGTGCTGAGAAACAGAGACTGAACTCTTGCTCCTCCTCAGTCACGCTGTCGTACAAACGCCACATCTTAAGGTGATAACAAAGAGGTGGTTAAAACTGGACGAAACAAAATGGACTATGCTAATGGTTGTGCTTTACTGTTTAGAACAGACGGCAACGTGTATGTATTATTGTGTATGTGACTTACTCCCAGTCTGCTTAGCATGTCCATGATAAGATCTGTTGCAAGCACTAATAGAGGGGTGAAGGTGTTGTGCAACTCATCTGATGTAACCAGGAAGGGAGGTTGAAGCTGAGAAGCTGTCTGTTCTAATGCAATAATTCTGTTGCTTTCTTCCCACACAGTGTGACAGACTTTCTGCAAATTCGTCCAGTGACCTCCGCGGTGGGCTAATACCTGAAGAAGAAGATAAAAAATGCAATACATACCACAAAAAAATTGTAACACAGTACGTGAATCCAATTTGTAATTGATGCAGCTATGTCCGAGGTAGGAAAAGTGTGGCCATATACAGCCTGATTTGTTCTTGAGTCTGGCCCACTGAACATTTACATTGTCAAGAGTCCTGTAATAATTGTTGAATTAATGCAGCCATCCTACCTTCTAAAATTCACTTCAAATGTATTTATTAATTTTTTTAACTGATTAAATAGCTATTTAATTGATTATTTGCAAATCAAAAATCACCAAAATATTGGTAAAATATTTTCTTATTTAAATAATTGGTTAATTACATTTACAACAAATAATACAAATTAAAACAACTGAGCAAACATTAGTTTTATTATGAAAACATTTACATAAATTACAACAATATTAGTAATAGTTCATTATAATGAAATTAATCATACATAAGAAAAATAGCATTTATTATTTTATTATTAAAATGACATTTGTAAAATCATAAAAAAATTTGCTTAATTCGTTTTAACAAGCTCATACATTATTAATATTTTATTATTTTAAAACAAACAATTTTGCATGAAATACAAAAATATTAGTAAAATACATGAATATTTACTTTATTTTATTGAATCATTCGTACATCAATTACCACTGGTTAACACATCTGCCTCACAGCTCGGAGGACCTGGGTTCCAATCCGACTTGGCTGTGTGGAGTTTGCATGTTTTCCCCGTGCCTGCGTGGGTTTTCTCCGGGTACTCCGGTTTCCTCCCACATCCCACAAACATGCATGGTAGGTTGATTGAAGACTCTAAATTGCCCCTAGTGATGAATGTTTGTTTGTTTCTATGTGCTCTGTGATTGGCTGGCGACGAGTTCAGGGTGTACCCCGCCTCTCGCCCAGAGTCAGCTGGGACAGGCTCCAGCACACGTGCAACCCTAATGAGGATAAGTGGTATGGAAAATGGATGGATGGATTGTATTCTTTTTTTAACCTCATATATAAGTGACCTGGCCCATGTGTCTATTTTAAAAACCAAATGTGCCCACCCCTTGTCTATGTTAACAAACTGTACCATGGCCCTGCGTAGATGTAAAGCAGCTTTCTCCAGTGAGTCCAACGGCATGTTTTTCAGCAGCTCAGGCTTTTGAGGGTGGCGTTCTGCCTCCTCACAACTTTCGTCACTGTCAGAACTATCCTCTACTGGAAAAAAACAGAGGCAATGTTTTCACTTTTTCACTTTTTTTTTTCATTGTGTCAGCTTACCTACCATTTTTCTCACAATCTTTGCTGGAAGCATCATCGGACAGATCAGAGTGTGACGAGTCTCTCTCTGAACTAACTTCGCATATGGTGGCTTGCTGTTCCTGTAAGTTCCTCTTCACAAGCACACCAGAGTTGGCCAGAAAGAAGATCGAGGGCTTCAAGTGGCTGTATCTGAAACATACAGAACATAATTTTGTCTGTACCCGCACAATGCAATGAGATACAATACAAGAGCTGCATAAAATAATCAGCATTTACAAAGTTATACTATAACACTTGTATGCTTGTAGAACCACAATGTATACCTCATCCTCTGCACTGTTTCATACATTCCAATGATGAAAGCGCAATTAGAGAGTAATTGGCTTTAACTTGTGGAGAAATTAATAATATATGCATATATATATTGAAGCCTGTGGAGTACAATAATAGTCATCTTTGAATGTCATTGTTACAGAGGTACTGAGATTATAAACTGGTTAGCAATATGTGGTAATGGGAAGTAAGTGGTGCTTGTATGAGGTATGTGTGAACCTGGATTGCAGGGATCCTTCATGCAATGGGTATAGGTCCTTTTCGAATAATGAAAGATGTGCCTGAGCGATGCTGTAATTGATCTGAGACCTCCACACTCTCTCCTCTGAGCACCTCCTTCTCAGCTGAAGCCGCCTCGAGTGCCGTTCCACAACAGTATTCATTGAACTCAGCAGACGCTCTACAGCCTTCAACTCCCTGCGCAATGAAGAGAGCATATGCCATCGAGATTACGTCAACACAGTTTTACACGTCTTACGCACACCTACTGTATATGTATATTGTCTACCTGACAGTTCTCGCTGTCAGAATGGCACCACGTCTAAGTTTCTTCCGTTTCTTTGGAGACTTTTTTGTTGTCTTCTGCAATAAAAGACATCTATTTAATAATTCATTTATTCATTAGTTTTTTTTATATGTATATACACACAGTCAGGTCCATAAATATTGGAACATCAATACAATTCTCATCTTTTTGGCTCTAAATACCACCACAATGGATTTGCAATGGAACAAACAAGATATCCTTTAACTGCTTCAATTTGAGGGTATTTACATCAAAATCAGGTGAACGGTGTAGGACTCGCAACAGTTTGTATGTGCCTCACATTTGTTTCAGGTACCAAAAGTAATGGGACAATTGGTTGCTCAGCTGTTGCATGGCCAGGTGGGCATTTATGGCTGCCAATGGCTCCCCGGCCTCTGGTTGAGGACCTGAGTTTGAAGGAAAACACCGCCTGCGTGGGCCATATATGCCCCTATGTATTCCCATTGCGTAGCCATGCGTAGCCATGCGTACTTTTACCTGTGATGATTGACCTTCTGTCGCAGTGGACTTATTAGTTTCTTTATCACACAGAGTGTTTCTCTCCAAACATTTGGCAGACATAATCATTTCGTCATCTCTCCTGGCAGAGACAGAACCATTTGCAAACTGTTATGTCATTATCAACATGAGCAAAATCTCTACAATGTATATTTAGTGTAAAGTCAATCCATCCATCCATTTTCTGAGCTGCTTATCCTCACAAGTGTCGGAGCCTATCCCAGCTATCTTCGGGCAGGAGGCGGGGTACACCCTGAACTGGTTGCCAGCCAATCGCAGGGCACATACAAACAAACAACTATTCGCACTCACATTCACACCTACGGGCAATTTAGAGTTGTCAATTCACCTACCATGCATGTTTTTGGGATGTGAGAGGAAACTGGAGTGCCCGGAGAAAACCCACGCAGGCGCGGGGAGAACATGCAAACTCCACACAGGTGGGGCCGGGGATTGAACCCCGGTCCTCAGAACTGTGAGGCAGACACTCTAACCAGTCGTGCCGCTGTAAAGTCAAGACAACAATCAAATATAATGATTTATTTGAGTAAAACTACATACCTGGCAAGAAATCCAAATATGGTTTGGCCCCATTGTAACACAAGATCTAAGTGTCCTTCTTCCAAGGCTCTCTGAAGTAATAATGCTGAAATCTCCAAGAAATTTGAATGGTTGCCAAGCTGCATCACTATGAAAAAACACAAGACACGCATGGCTGAATTCAGGAATTGTCGATTTGAAACACAATATGTTGCACGCTACGTACTGATTCGATAAGCATGCTGTAGCTTGCTAGTGAAGATCCTCTCACGCAGTGTGGCAGAATTCTCAGAACCACTCAGTGAGGGGGAACTCTCTATGGAAACATACATAGTGGACATTATTTGAATATGGTAGTGAATATTCTTGTGACATGCAGTGTGAGGTGATGTGATTTATTTATGTATTTATTTTTTATTTGAATTAAATTCTGTTCCTAAGCGCGGCATGGTGGACGACTGGTTAGAGCGTCTGTGTTACAATGGGGTCAAACCATATTTGGATTTCTTGCTAGGTATGTAGTTTTACTAAAATAAATATTATTTTTGATTGTTGTCTTGACTTTACAGCGGCACGGTGAACGACTGGTTAGAGTGTCTGCCTCACAGTTCTGAGACCGGGTTCGCCTCCTGCCCGATGATAGCTGGGATAGGCTCCAGCACGCCCGCGACCCTAGTGAGGAGAAGCGGCTCAGAAAATGGATGGATGGATGGATGGATATGTTCCTAAGCAGACCGTTTTGTATGTATTACAAAGTGAAGAATACAATCGACAATCCAAAAACAAACGTTGAGTAGTTTGGAATTCAAACAAACATTTCTGTAAATAATGCCTCAAAAGTAAAAAAAAAAACAAAAAAAACATCATCTTCATTATGCAAATCACTACAAATACCAAGATGTGCTTCTTTGCTTGCCCACAGACACGGTATAATTCTAGAAATATCGATAAAACACCAATACCTGACGTTCTACAAACGTTACTTTTTGTTCCCTTGCCATTCCTTGTTTGTCAGACAGCTTCAAGGGGCGAGTAGTTTGACTTCATTTTCGTTTGATATTTATATTTTATTTTATAGTGGGATTAATTCTTCATTACTTTCTTGTATAACTTTATTCCTGAATGAAAGTTACCAATGTTAAAATGGGAATTAAAAGGTTGTTGGAACAGTTAGATGTTTTATTATGTCATCTATCTGAATAGAACAAATTACAGCATTTAATTATTATGAGTAGAACAAATTATAGCAGTGAATTATTATTATTTCCTAAGGAAAAAGTTTTGGGGAAATTCCAACACCTTGATTGTTCGACTTTGATACTTTAATTTAAATATAGTTTTTTACCTTTGACTTTGTTGGGATCTGCATCAGCTGTGATGACCTCCTTGAACTTCCCATACAATACCTTCAGTTGAACATATGTTTTCATTTCTTCCTTTCCTGCAGTAGCATCCTCTGTCTTTGACTAAGAACACACATGCAGAATAACACAGTAAATGGATTGAAAATTGAAGCTTCAATGAATGTTGCAATAGCAATTTTCTGACTGTCCTCCCACATCCCAAAAACATGCATGGTAGGTTGATTGAAGACTCTAAATTGCCTGTAGGTGTGTATGTGAGTGCGAATGGTTGTTCGTTTATATGTGCCCTGCGATTGGCTGGCGACCAGTTCAGCACGCCCGCGGCCCTAGTGAGGATAAGTGGTACAGAAAAGGGATGGATGGATGGAAGTCTGAAAGACAGAGAGGCCAGAAAAATAGCATTCATCTTTACCGACACATGTTTGCGAGCAAGTCTATTAAGCCGCTCTTGGGCTTCAAAGACGTCTTGGAGAAGAGCACGACCACAGTCTATCACCACAGAGGCCTTCTGATGCTCCTTCAGTCCACGCAATGCCTGGCCATAGAGGATAGTTACTGTCAAAACTAAACTCAAAAATCCCAGATTACAGCTTCATTATTCAGAACTAAACACTGTTTGCATTTCCAGTGGTCTCTTAATGATGCCGCCATGGAGGACCATTATTTATTGACAGGGGCTGAGACACATGCATACACACCTTGGACAGATAGTTGGTGATGCAGGCAATCATGTGCATAAGACTTTTCACTGTGTTTCTGGGCCATTTTTGTTTGAGATGAGCTTCGTTCTCTTTGAGTACATTTAAGCATTTGGACAACAACTGAAAAATGTAACACAATACCAATTTGGTTTAAATAATGCTACACTGGGAGAGGAGGTAGAGTCTAAGTGATGTTTTTACCTTTATTGCTGGATCGCAAGGGATCTGATGGAAGATGAATGGAACCAAGAGGCCATAACAGCTTCCTACAGTTTGAACAGCAGAACTGCTGTCATTTAGCCACATAGCCAAGTCCATGGCTACCAGCAATCGTTCACATTCAGCTAGTCTGGCTTCCTGTATACATTACACATGAAAATATTGTGTATTTAAATCCGTGTGGGGTGAACAGAATATTAGATTTCTTCAAATAAATAATGACTTTTTCACTGCTAATACTGATTAGATTTCTTACGTTGGAGTCAATGACCCCAGGAAATATAAAGTACACACCTGTTTCCAGACAAAGAGTCCACAAATGCTGCCCGAGTCACAGAGGAGTGATTGCTGCTGGATGTTGATGTCTGTCTCAATGAAGATGGACGTGAGGAAGAGCTGACACAGGAGTGGAGACGAGCATTGCAGATACTTCATATGGAGCCTTTAATGAGAATAGAGAAGAATGAGATAAGCAAAGAGCAAACTTTACATAGTAGTTATGAGCTCCTCACGCTGTTGAAGCAAGTCTATCCGGTGGTCTGTCAGGCCCACTGTCAGGAAGGGTAAAATGGCTCCATAATTCCTTGCAGGCTCTCTTTGCAATGTCAAACTGTTTGGTTTGATATGCTACCTGAGAAGACGCAAAAAAAGTTACTTTCATCGTTTCATGATAAGACAATTCTACAACACAATATGTGCACGTGTGAAACTCCCCATGAAAGCAGTGTACCTGTGCCAAGTGAGCCCACGAGGAAAGCAATGACTGCGGCATGGAAGTCATCAGTGGGAAGGTCGACGCGCCAATGGCGTTGCCCAGTAACTTCCCTTGGCAGGTGTATGCCGCGATGGCAAAAACATACTTCTGGTTCGGTTCCAGCCGCTCCACCTTCAGCTGCCACTCACCACAAATTGCTGGTACCTGCAAACCGTTTGTCTTTTTAACATGTGAACGTATCAAGTCTTAGATGACAACATTTTGAATCGAAACCATACCAAATTCCCAGTTCCTGCCAGGCTGCAGTCTCCGAGGCGGACTTTCAGGTCGATACCCTCAGCTGGACGTCCACACAGTTGGTACCAGCACACCTTGATTGATGTAGGGAGGAAATGAATTGTGACACATGTCTTGCTCATGCGATCGATAACGTCACAAACCTCACTTGTTCCTTCATGTGGTACGGAGCAGGAGCAAAGGTTAAGGAGCGGTTAGTGCGTGAGATTAGGACGGGACGAAGTGGAGGGATTTCCTTTTCTTCCTTCATTACTTTGCCTTTATTTTCAAGTGCAAACTTTGGGTTGTTGGCGATGTACAGTTTTCTCTCTTCTATTGCTGCCTTCTCGATTAAAACACATGCTTCCTGGTGAAAGTGATAAGAATGAGATATTTATTGTTTATTAGTAAATATCAGTAAGCAGAGTGAAATTAATGCTTATTCATGGCATCTAAATTATATACAGGACTTTAAAAACTTTCTTTTTTTTTTAACCTAACATGCACTACAACCTTTACAGGTGAACTTAATTTGACCTTTTCTAAACTTTGCATTGACATGTTCAACTGTTCAATACATCAGTATTTTTCACACAACTGTTTAGCTCTAATAAGGGGATGAATGTCAAAATTTAATGTCATGTTTGATCATTGAATCAACCGATACATTTCAAAGGACTTGCACTTCTATGCCTTTCTGTGACACTTCCAGTCGCTCTGATTGTCTGTTGCGTTCACTGATAATGCTCTGTCGAAAACATCCTGTTTGAAGCATCGCAATGCTCAGGTACTGTTTGTTGATAAATTGTTAGTTGCTGTATTGGTCTCATGATGACCAAATGTGAACAGTGTCACAAAGAGGAGTGTTTAAATACCAAATATATGTAAACCAGGACATTTGTTGATCGATTCATATATAAAACGAATTGCTCCATTCAGCTCTTTTTTAGAGAAAAGCAAGTTTTGCAAGGCGGCACGGTGGTGGACTGGTTAGAGCGTTGGCCTCACAGTTCTGAGGACCTGGGTTCAATCCCCGGCCCCGCCTGTGTGGAGTTTGCATGCTCTCCCCTTGCCTGCATGGGTTTTCTTCCTCCCACATCCCAAAAACACGCATTAATTGGAGACTCTAAATTGCCCGTAGATGTGAATGTGAGTGTGAATGCTTGTTTGTTTGTATGTGCCCTGCGATTGGCTGGCAACCAGTTCAGGGTGTACCCCGCCTCCTGCCCGATGATTGCTGGGATAGGCTCCAGCACGCCCGCGACCCCAGTGAGGAGAAGCGGCTCAGAAAATGGATGGTTGGAAGTTTTGCAAAAAGCACTCAAACATGGAAAATTGGACAGAAAGTAGAGAAGGTAAAATTAAGTACACCTGGAAAGGTTCTCGTGAATTTTAGGTTTGTACTGACATTTTACCCAAAAGCCGAATATAAAGTATAATATATACATTTTGTGAGTAGTACAGAAATATTTTTTGCATACAACCTCTAGTAGATTCCTGGTCACACTGGACTCATTTGACTTCGATCCATCATACAAAAGCAAGGCCTTCTGGATCAGAAAAAGTGCTTTGGACACTTTGTTCTTCTTGATCTTGTCCAAGAGATCAGACTCTGTCACTGGAGACATTAAACACTATTAACATCTGAAACTGCTTTAGTTATTGAGCACTGTCGCGTAAGAGGCTCGCCTGCATTTAGCTGCATTAACTTGAGAGATGCCCGATGGTGGATGATGTCCAGTTCAAGAAGAATGTCTATCGCAAGCATAGCTGTATGTGTAGACTGATTAGATCGATCCCTTTTAACATCTGACTCTATTTCTTCCTTTTGCTTCTCAGTTATTTCAGTCTCTCCGTTTCCATCTTGCCTCTTCAGAGAGCACGAGAGGACAATCACAGGACCCAAACAGGAAGATAGGAACATTTACAGAAATACAGAAATCTCCTACGGACAGTACGTACCAGCAGGTAAGTAATGTCAGGGGGCGCTGAGCCATCTTGGGGCATCAGTGTGACCACACGCTTGACCAGAGCCTCAAAACCCTTCTCAACTACCATGCACACCTTCTGAAGAAGCTCTTTACGTGACCCCTGCAAACAAACAAAAATCCACAGTTGCTTATACTCTGGTGCCTTCAGATACAAGTGACCCAACTTACATCTGTTTGATATACCACTCGTCATTCGGACGATTTTTTGCTTTAACTTTAGAACGCAAACTTGAGATACGAGCGATGTATGGTGGCAGTCAATTCAGTTCAACTCACTTCACAATAAGTATCAGCTGGTCAAATATTGACCAATTCATCAAAAAAGAGGCTTCAAGCTGTTTAATACCAATCCCATTTGGTTTACTGTCAAACTATACATCAAACTAAGAGAATTTCACGTGTATTTAAAACAACCACATACGTAGCTTTGCCTTAGGAAAGTCCGCGTAGCTTAATTCTAACAAACAATGCAAAACACCATTGCATGCAAACCATCGATAGTCCGGGTTTTAAAGGCAACGGATATTTAAACACAACCGGTGGAGCAACACATGTAGACCGATAATATTACATTTATTTTTATTGAATTTACAATCTATGAAAAATGACTAATATAAAGGCATCTGACTGACCCAATTACCGTAATACAAGAATACGTAATATTCTACTAATACTGTAATTAGTCTGCATGATTGTCTCGTACTTTTTGACTAAAATGGCCACCACCTCCCACAATGCAACGTAAAAGCTGCTCTGAAATGTGGGTGGTGGTGGCCATTTTGGGCTAGCAGTGACAACAGTGAACATACTGTAAACATGACTGTACACAAAAGGGCTAAGACACTGCATAGTGATTTGCAAGCAAACCAACTGTTATTTCATCATTGTGAAATTGTGTTTTCACCTATCTTTATATTGCATAGTATTAATTTCAACCACACAGTGATCCAAATAAGGTAAATATAACATTGGTCTGCAACTGGAGTGGATTAATTAATTGCATTTCCATTCATTTCAATGGGAACCTTACCTCGGTTTGCGAACGTTTCAGTTTGAGAATGGGTTCACGGAACAAATTAAATTCGTATCCCAAGGTTCCTCTCTAATTTATTATGAACTGTTGATTAAAATCTATGCAAAATGCAGTTCACATACCTTAAGCAGAGTGAAGCAATATTTCTTTCCACTACCAGCTTTGACTTTAGGTGGAACTATGGAGAACAAACACAGGTTTTAAAAATTCAAACATCTAATAAATGTATAAATGACAGTCTCTTTCTCATCTGGTAGCGAGGAAGATCTGCAACATGTTTTAGAACAAAAGCAGTGTGATCACTATGCTTACTGCGATCAGCCGCACTCTCGAGCAATAAGACCAAGCTGTGGATCATCTCTGCTGTCTTTATGCAGTCAACTGTTGCCAGGTCACAGGCAAAGGCCACCTCACACTGCATGGATAGGCACCACGCCCACTGTACGGGCAAAGGGAGAAATAGCAGCATGCACCAATTAAAAATGTATTAGATGGCAACTGTTTAAAAACACTCTTACAGTTCATGTTTTACCTTGTCGTGTTCCTGTGTGAATTCTGGGTTTTTTATCTGATCCATCAGAATCACCAGCTTTAGCTTCCCCCACAGAAAGAGTAAAACATCCCAAACTAGTTCTACATCTGGCTGCGCCTCCTATAAAACAATACATGCACACATCCATGCTCTTTGTCTGAAGACTTTGAAAGTCCTACATCCCACATATACATGTAACATATCAGGTTCATCTCCATAATCTATAGCTGAATGTCATGTTTTTTATAAGCTGCCTAAAAACACAACATTGATATAATGTAATATAAACACGGATATAGTGTAATGTAAACTTACAGGAACAGACTCACAAACTGCCTTATGCAGAGTCTCTGTCAGGCCAATGATGCAATCGAGTGACCCCCTGTACCTGTCTGTCGAAAACATTGATGAACAAGGCCATGTTGTGATTTGAATACAACTCAATCATCAGATATGGGTTTGCTATAAAAACATAATTTTGCTCGTGATGGAAGCTCACATGGAGGCATACACGACATCAGTGATTACCAGCCACTTGTGTTTTGTGAGTGATGATCAGATGTGCTGAAGAAAATTATCCAATTTAACTTCGGTTCAAAAATGTTTTCGTTCACCTGTCTATGCCAGCGGCATATAGTGACAGGCAGAGCAAATAAAAAAAAAAAAAACACTACCATCACACGTCATCATTATTTCAGCATGAGGGCCATTCCGTCCTATAGGTGCCATTAGCTTGTTGTGACTCTCAAAATAAATTGACACTGTTGTCTTTTATCAACTCTAACTCTGATAATTGAACTACTCAAAACGTGTAATTGCCCATCTGATACAACTTTATATTCTTGTCATGATTTTATTGTACTGAATCTAATCATTTAAATAACAGGAGTCAAAGTAATGCTAATAGTGTGTTGACATTAAGCAAATTACAGAGATTCAACCAAAGATATATGTTGAAAATGAGAAAATAAAATTTAAAAAATATCCTTTAGGAAACCGAACTGAGTTGAGATTTAAACCCCTCCAGTTATAGTTAAAATATCATTAAATATAAAGAAAAATATATGAGTCACCTTACTTTTGGCCTTCCCATGATCTGCAGAGGAGCTGCATATGAGGCAACTTCCTGTGGACCATTTGAATTATGCAATAATCCAAATTTTTCAAAAGGGTTAACGTGTTAGCGTAACAGGATTGAGTAAAAACGTGGGAACACGACTGAATTGTGCACTTTAAGAATAAACCAAAGGAAAATAATTTTAAAGTATTGTTGGGATAAGGCGTAACACAAATGTGCAAACAAAACAATATTTCTCATGCAGGTATTTCATTTTAAAGCTTAATTTTAGAACGTGTGGACAGCAATGTGATAAATTTGCAGGACACTTGGCTTAATAAAACAATGTATTTTACAGTTAATTTTGCAGAAGCAAATGGCAGCAATTTGGTGAAATGGCCCATAAATAATATATTTTTTGATATTTTTGTTTGATGGTGTGCTGTGAGATTTGCTCATTAAATGTTGGGAAACACTGCACTAGTAATCACTTCTACTACCAGTTAAGTCCTCTCTCAGGCGCCTTCTATGGGAGGATTTCAGCGTGCTGAAACCATTGATCAAGGCGAGCTCGTATTCTGACTTCCTGAATGCAGGCCCTTCCACAATCTGACATACACAGACAGCATCCTTTAAGACATTCATAACATGATTTTCCTCTACTTTTCCACAAAACAGGACAAGCAAAGAAGAGCTCACAGTCAAAATCTGCAGCATCAATCGTGAATGTTCGGCGAAAGCGTCCGGTTGCTTGTACTGAATCATTAACTTAATGAACCTGACGGCGGTAGTGACAGGCACTTTGTGTTCTCCTGTAGTAAGATGACACATCACAACACACTCATGAAACTGATCACAGGCTGTAGAAAATGAATAAAAATGGACAGATAATGATAATAATAAATTACCTGCAGTAGCTAATTCCATCAGAGTTGATGTTGTGGACAGTGCACTGAGAGGTACAGAAGACTGTTCTTGACGTTTCTGATCACAGGTCGTAGCCACTCCTTGATAAAATAGAAATTCCAGTTGCAATCTCACCAGCAACATTTTCTCTTTATGGCCTGTGCTTTTAATTGTTCGTTTTACTAACCAGATAATATACTGATGCCAGAGGCGAAGAGTTCCAGGACCACCTCCTGCAGCTCCAGCTCTTCCGGCAGCCTTGCCTGCAGCGGGCGCATGGAGCTGTCCCACAGTGCTTCACAAACGCCCAAGAATTGTGCTGCACTGCTGTCAAAGAGGCCCATCAGCATTCGCTCTGTGGCATTACGAGGCCACGGTATCTATAGCACATTTAGATCACTTTAGTTCTTTAAAATTGACAATGCCAAACAAAAACAAATCTATGACATTTAAATGTCTTTATCATGGCGCTTTGTTGCCCTATTGGTGAAATAGTGAAAAGAAGAAGTCAAAAACTGGAAAAACAAGAACGACTATTTATTGTCAACATTTACATCGGCAATTAGGTTTGCAAAATTTTGGCAATTTTCAATGTTGGAATCTTTCAATGGGAGCTAATGGTAGTTTATGGGAATTAACTAAAATGAAGATTGGCTTTTAATAGCTGGGCTATCAAATTTACCGTCAAATTTCAGCATCAACGCAACAATGTAAATTGTAAACTCAACAACACGAATAGTCTCCTTGCTGAATATTGATTTTAAATCAGCAGTATTCTATAGAGCGCATTTAGAATTGCTTTTATTAGCTTTTCTTTACATTCGGAAAGTCCTTTAGAGTAGTTTTGCTCTTGATTGTAATCATGTGTTTGGGTTTCCTCCTGGTCTCAAACACAGCCCGCTTGAACATCATGGCAGCCAGCTGGAAGAAAAACATTTTTGTTTAAAATAAACCAGTTAACTGAAAATAAATCATTATGTGTTTGGAACGAAAACTAAAGGTGGTAGTTAAAATAGTAAAATGATATGCATCATGATTTGCCTTTCTCATCCTTTAAATGCCTACTGATATTGAAGGATATTATTGTAGCAAAGAAGTATGACATTATAGTATTAACAAAATATTCAAGTAGTTTAATGCCTTGATGGAGGCTTCTCTGAAGGCCCTTTGAGTCGCTTTGTTTGAAGGACCAGTATTCTCCTTATCCTTCTCCTGCTCTGCAAGGTCATTGATTTTTCCAAGTGCTCTCCGGGCAAATTCCTGTAAGCGTTCAAAAACATAAAAATATAAAATTCAAAGAATTGCTCTTGATAGACATTCCTTTTTACTGAATTTTAGCACAAATGAAGATAGTTTAGGCTTAAGGCCACGTTGGACCGGAGTTGTCGTCATTTAGGTGTCTGAACAGAGTGACAAGTAGGGTTCACCTCTGCCTGTAGGGAAGCTTGGTTGTCATAGTAACAGTGACAGACAGCACAGTAGAGTTTCACAAGCCATGGCAGATGTTTAACAGTCATGACAGGCATGGTTGACTCTAAAGAGAGGCTCGCCCACAGAAGGTACTCCAACGCCTTGAAGGGATCACAAAAGGAAAACAATGATTAAAATGGATTTCCAATTATATCGCAACATGCTGCTTGAGGTGAAAGGAGGGTTTTAAGGATTTGACGTATCTGAAATCAGCATACCTTTGCACTATGATTCAACGCCATCAGGTAACTACACATTTTGAAGATGTGCAACGTACCTGGAAAAGGCAAGTATGGAAAAGAAAATATAAGTTTTGGCCTAATCTGTCTCACCAAAAAAAAAAACATGCTGGACATATATTAAGAAAATTGAAATAGTCAACCATTATAAATAATCCAGCAGAGGTGCTTGTTCTGCTGAAAAGCCTGCATCATTATCCTGATAAAGTTCAGCACATGCAGCAGTTTCGAAAGCCCCTTCTGGCTGAGGACCATGGGCCTTTTCTCCAACTCAAATATACACAGCGCACAGCCCAGCATTGAGCGAACCTACATGCACACACAGACCAGGACACAAAAATAATACGATTATCAGCAATGACTTTGCATGACAACATTTGTAGTGGCAAGGAAGACAAATGAACAAAATACAACAAGAAAATACCTTCATGATAAAGACATCTTGGTCTGTGTCAAAACCGTCTGGAAAAAAGCAGTTGACAAAGTGGTCAACATCTGTAATGTCACTTATACTAGTTGAGCAGAACTGAAGCAGGTGCAGACTGTAGCCTTGCGACAGAGCCGTCTGGTACAACTGCGTGAACAAGAGACAAATAATTGAAAATAAGATTAACAAATAAACTGTCTCAAATACAGACAATTTGACAATTACCTTCAATCCAGTGAGGAAATCTCCAATCTGTAACATGCGCTCCTGGTACAATTTAAAAGGCAGACGTGGTTTGAAGTTTCGCCAGATCTCAGCCAGCAGTGTAATCCTTCCAAAGTTATTTAAAACAAAACACTCAACACCATGATGACAGTGGTAACAGGGCACCTCATTATGACAGTTTCACTCCCTTATTGGGGTGTTACTAATGACGTGTAATGTGATTATGTAATTTAATGACAGAATTGTTGTAATTGTGTTCCATAACAGTACTGGAAGAAAATGTGTAATTAAATGAAAGTTGCTTTTGAAAATTTCCATCATTACACTTTTAGTTACATTTGAAAAAGAGCTGTAAAAGCTATTTATTTTTCATTTGGCTTCATCTTTCTAAAGCCCACACTTGTGATTGGCACAGCCATTCTGCTGTATTTTCAAACATGACATATTTTTCCAAATATGACCTCGGAGCACCACCTTGCTGTGCAATCTATTAGTTTGTCTGAGATTTTGAAAAGGTTAGCCTCATAGTTACAATTTTGAACACTTTTATCTTGATATATGGAACATTCACTTATCTGGGTTGTTACAATTAATGAAGCTTACCACCACCATGGTGTGACCGAGGAGTGAATGAATAATGCATGACATTTTAAAGTGCGAGTGTCTAGAAAAGCGATATGTAAGTGTAATGCATTATTATTATTATTTGTCATTTGGTCAACATGGTATCATCTCTTCCACATTTTTAATTATGTATTTACATTTCATCATGTTTTGTTGTCAGTTTATTTGTATAAAGAACAAATATGTGGTTAATTCCAAAACAATTAACAATTAATCCACCCTTTTCAAGGAAAAATACAAAAATGAAAATGTAATCAAATGTAATTAGTTATATTACGTTGAGAAAGTAATTGAAATTTACATTTACACGTTTACATTTTCAACAGGGTTACTTGTAATTGTAATCAACTACATTTCCAAAGTAATCCTCCCAGCTTGTTTGTAATTATCTGTTCCATAAATTCAGAAAATTGATGGACAGATGAAAGTTGTGTATCATGTATTGGGATAGTACATCACCTAAAATAAATCCTCAAAGCATATATTTCAAGTTGCTCCCATTACAAGAAAATTACAAGACTCACGAGTCGTTGATACGACTCATAGGTACCAAAACGAGCAAAAAAAATAAATATATTTTTTTGTTTTTGTTTATAATATTAATAACTTTGTTTCGAATAAGTAAAACATTGCTCCAAAGCATAGTGATGTGAATTTTAAAACATCAATTAATAAATAACGCCGTGCCGGTTACCTAACAAGCTAGTTTACCCTTTAAAATAAGAGACGTTGTCCTGGCAGGTCGACGACGCCACTCGTTTCATCACGGTCATAAACGAGTTAATGTCTCGCTCAAAAGATACAATGACCGGGTTTCTTTTGTCAACTTTGCCGTAATAGGTCGCAGGTAAATCCATCGAGGCCATAATAGTAATCTTCACATGCCAACGAGTACTGTGGGGCAAGGCATATCACCATAGTAACGAGGAGGACGCTGAATAAACCAAACTCAGACACTCGACAGTGATGCGTTCCCGTGATCAATAATGTCGGAATTTTTAAATTTACGGTTTCGCAATTGCGTCTGTGGAGATAAAACTACAATCTTAATGCAGTAGAGTATTTGGAATACAGTACGTGCATTTACACACGTTATTTTGTTTGGTCACCTTTGTCTATATAGGTACTACATCATCATGTGTCCTGAGGCATGTGAAAACGTTTACCTTTCTTCTTGAACAATGTCATGGAGGTTGGTGGAAGCCATAACCCCACTACACATTTAAAATTTTAAGGAAACTGTAATCAACAGACGGATTTGTAGAGTTTTATTTAGTTATTTAAATTTAGGATATTTGAGCTTCACTAAAACCACACTTGGCTAATACTGATATTTCTACACTAAAATCACACTTTGCTTTGTTTTTAAATTTTGTTATATCTGACCAACAGCTGTCACTTAAACTTGCATACATTAGATGAATTTGTCTGTTATCTTCCCACATTTGAACACGTTGGTATATTTACACATTATGATATACACTTGTTCGAGTTTTTGGCAAGTTCAGCTCTGGAATATAATATCAAAACAAAATATTAAACGTGGGATTAAAACAGGCTATACGGTGAACAACTGGTTAACAGATCTGCCTGACAGTTCTGAGGACTTGGACTGAAACTGCATCTGGGGACAGAAAAACTTGTTGGAAGGCATACATTTTGCAGCACTGCTCCAATATCATTTGGCAAGGAATGGACAAGACAATTATATGCTTACAAAAACTGCAAAGCCTAAGTAAGCTGTCAAATGCTGATGGCCTAACATCTGTCCAAGTGATACCTAAAATGAAACAGAAATGAAGAAAGTGTGTATAGTGACTTTTGGGACAATCTGTATTGAAATCTTAGGTAGGCTATAATATATTTACTGACACATCAATATTAGTAAATTTGGTACATACGTCATGTAAATTTCAGATTATACTTTAACTGCACTTTTGTTACATATTATTTTCTGAGGATTTGTTTTTCCTCTCAACAATCATATTGAGGAAAAGAGCTTTAAAATGTTTCATAACTCAACAAATAGAATGATCAAGAATGGAATGATACATTGAGACGCTGACAAAAATTTGTAGAGAACTTCATATTTGACATCTCACCTCACAGCAAAATGATGCACGCTTTAGCTTCCACCTAATGCAGCGCCATACAAACTCATCATTTCCCATTCAAGCCGCACATTCACTTTGCTCGCAGGCCTAAAGCTTCTGGCACTCGCGGGCCAGCAGGCTAATGCTCTGGCAGCTCGTCCTCATACAAACACGTGCACAGCGATCCAGACCGGGGCATTTCCTGGGTAGAGAACATAGGCAGCATCAGCAGTATTCCCAGCCAATCTTAACTCATGACCGGGCAGAAGGGAGCGGCAGAGAGACACTGAGAGTGAGAGAGAGACAGCCAGCCACCATTGGGAAGATGAGACAATGAGGGCAATGGTGGGACAAACAGTTGACATCATTGTTCCAGAAAGATCAGCCTGTTGGCAGGGTCACCGTGCAAGTGGGCTGTTATGGCAGGGTGTGGGGGGGGAGTGTGGTCAGAGTCGCTCAGGGTGGGATGGGAGGGGAAAGTGCTATAAATGTGCTGCAGGAAAGCACAGCGAGCACCCATCTGAGACCAAGTGTCACCCTCAGACACGCCATCGCTGTTTCATCTTCTCCCGATACTCACCATGGATATCCCCATTCAGTACCCCTGGTACCGCCGGGCCTTCCCATACCGACGTACCGACCTGCCCTTTGTCGAGTCTCTCACCGACTGGCCTCTCATCTGGCCATTCCCATGGTCCTTTGCTTGGATGCGCCCCAGTTTCATGCGCTGGTTAAACTGGCCTGAAAATGGACACAGTGAGGTAAAGTGCCCAAAGATCATTCATTTTCAAGGTGTTAACAGTAGTAGTACAAATCCTAACAAGTGTGCCGTCTAACCGATAGATGTACGTGGAAAAGGATCGCTATGTGATTTATCTGGATGTGAAGCATTTCTCACCGGAGGAGATCAGTGTCAACGCCGGTGACGAGTTCATCACAATACACGCCAAGCATGAAGATAGACAGGTTAGTGAAATTCTCACAACTCCACATAGAATGACTAAAGTCCATATGGGTGACTGTTATCTTCCTGACTTTCCAGGACGACCACGGCTATGTGTCCAGGGAGTTTCTGCGGAAGTACAGGCTTCCCACTGGAGTGTCATGCGCTGAGATCACCTCCAGCTTGTCGTTCGACGGCGTGCTGACAATCACCACACCCAGGTCTTCACCTGGCCCCGAGCGTAACATCCCAATATCCTGTGAGGATGGAACAGCCAAGCAGAAAATGTAGAGCGGAGTCAGGGTGCCTCTGGCCCAGTTTCACTACTAATACTCACTACTAAATTCTGCATTTGTTTGTATTTAACCTGTTTTGTGGGCAGTTGAGTGCACGTATAGATGGGTCAGCCATGTCTAGAGTCCTGCAAAGAGCCTTCTAATAAACCAGTATCTAACTTGCTGCTATTGTCATATGCCTGAAAGACAATTGTGCTTTAAACCACAGATGGACATTTAAAGTCAGGAGTTAGGTTAGAGTACAATTTCCTATCAGAAATTATGAACAAACCAAATATCTGTGCCACCTTGAATGTAAAAGCCTTCTTATTTTCAATTTGACGTCAAAGGTTCAAACAGTAGCTTACAAAGGGAAAAAAAAGCTTCTTTGCCAAATGTGATTGCAACAGTGCCTGAATGAGTGAAAGTCTGTTTCTTTGTATGTGTTGAACTCGGGACCAGGTATGTGCTCTGCTGAGAGGGAGGGGAAAAGACGGGTGCAGGAGTGCTGGATGACGGAAGAACTACTGTAATCCTTTTCCACAGGGAAGCAGGGCCTTAGAGTGTAAGGGATACCTTGTATTTATGTATGTGTATGATGTGAGTGTGTGGTGAATCCCAAAAGAGAGTGAGAACGTGCTCAATGATGATCCCTATCACTCTTTGCAAATGCTAAAGATCATCTGGTGTATTAACACATCATACATAGAATAAATGTTGGAAAAAAACATGAGTTTGTCTGGGTTTACTTTGTCCAAACTCTTATTTTTTTTAATGGTATACAGCAATAAGCTCAAATTTCAGACAGTGAAGATCCATAAGAGTCAGTGATGCAAAAGTACAGATACAAAATACAGTAGAGTTTAAGGATGATTTTACAAAGCGGTTTATTTTCTTTCATCTTAAAAAACACACTGACGCATTGATATAGGAATGAAATTTCAACCAACATATATATTTTCTTGCATGAGGTTCCCACATGAAAATGTTTTTATTTTGTTTGTTGGATAACGAGTTCTAAGGTGCTAGATGAGAAAAGCAAGCATTTTCTACTGCTTGCCAAAACTGAGCCTACATTTGGGCCTCATTTGCCACGAGTTGCAATCCATTATACCAAAATTCTCCCCCGCCCCAGTATATTTTCTTCCTAACTAAGATAACCAAACTATTAAAAACAGCTCTCAACATGATGCAGTGAATTCCTACAATTACAAACTACAACAATAACTTTGCATTAGATTCTACAGGTGTACCTAATGAAGTGGCTGCTGTCGAATGTTGTAATGCCCAGAATTTTGTTCTTCTTGGGGATCCCATTTCAGTTACAGTAAAAGTCCCATTTCTGAAAGCAGAAAAAAAGTAAAAAGGTGAGCAGCTTGATTGACTATGTGTGTAGCTGTATTACTGTATGTGTGTGTGTGTGCGCGTGTGCGTGTTCACCCACGGTCGTCTTCACTTCTGTGTTGGCTGGCTCGAGAGCTTGAACCTCCTCCACCACAGTGCTTGGAAAGTGACCAATACGAGCCTCCTGTCCTCCATAATAGGAATCCTGAACCTGGGACAAGTCGATAGATGGTACTTTTCGTGAGCATTAACATTCATCAATGGTGGTTAGGGTGGTGGGTTATCATCTGCATGCAATATGCTACATGTGGACTAAAGTATTGGCACACACACCAAAATTAAGGGCAAGATTAGGCCGATGAGTTTTTATTTTATTATTCTTATATTCTGGACAATGCTGCGCTTAGTGAGAGCAATTGGGGGAAAACTTTTCTTTTCTTTATTTTTCTTAAGCTGCAGTGTCTTTTTCTTTATTTTCTCAAGCTGCTACACCTATTCTGTTCATAACATTTTTTTCTTTGTTTTTATCAAGTTGCTGCACGTTTTCTGTTCATTGACAGAATTTTCTTTTTCATTCTTTTTCGCAAGTTGCTGCACCTTTTATGCTCATGACTGAAAATTCTTTTTTTTTTTAATTTCTCTCAAGTTGGTGTGCTTTTCTCATCATTGTCAGAATTTTCTTTTTCTTGCTGCTGTGGCTTCCCTGAAGCAGCTATAAACTAAGGCAAGAACATCTTCATATTTGCTTCACTTTGCATAAGTACAAAGAACAGATGTCCCAACACTTTTTCCCTTATAGTGTATGCAAACTTGCACTATTTTTTTATTCATTAACTTTTTGTTACTCACACTGCCTGCCCAGAAGAGGTTCCCAGTGTCCTGTAGCATGGCATAGACATAAACAAGCTGCCCGTGTCTGATGGAGATGAACCTGCAATCTGCGGGGTCGTAGTCCTGCACAGCACGAGCTATCAGAATAGCATCTGTGAAGCAATAATAGAAATTAATTCATAGGGGGTGGGGGCCAGAATTGGCAACTCTTAAAAGCCTTATTATGAAGGTGTGCATACTTACAGCTGCATTCTGAGTCAGCGCAGAGTTTTCTAGCAGAAAGTTTAGGCATCTGTCTTCCAGCATCAGAGGTTGGCAAGAAAAGCCAAAGTGAGAGAAATAGAAAGAATTTGCAAGGCATGTCTGCACCCACTGACTCACTATGCTCTTCTTCTTCTTCTGAGCTTATCCTTAGGTGGGAGATGTTGTGATGTTGCCCACTATTTGTACTCCCCCTCACCTAATACCCTTGCTTACGACTTACACAGAGGTCCTTTGAAAGCTTTCAAGTAGGTAAACAGGATGGAGGGATGAGGAGGAGGGGTGTTGTGGATGGAGGGGGGATTCGACAAACTCATGCTTGTTTTCTGACCTCCGCCCGCCCCCTTTTTTCCATTCCAACCTGGCCCAGCGTGCTCACACTAGAGTGAGTATTCTTTTGCCATCTCGGAGTTCTTTCCTTCCTTGCTCAGCCACTAGGTGTCAGGGCATCTTTTGCTGATCCTCACCCTTTTCTTTCTGGCCTTCCCCACCTTTTTCTATCTGTTCAAATCCCCAAGAGGTGGAGCCTCTACCTGCATTTACATACTGTATTCTGGACTGCCAAGGGAACCAGCTGAGCCTCTCTTGTGCAAACACACACTCACCAAACAGGAAGACCATTACTCTTTGGTGTAAGTTGCCCGCGGGGACGTTCAGGTAAGGCTGAATTTCTGATTTTGATGTTGAATCAAAGGAACTACATCACATTTTAACCTTTTAACATTAGTTTAAATATGACTGTATTTATTTATGATACCAATTAGTGGGAGATGGTAACGAAAAATATGATAAAATGTCAGTTTAGAGTTTAAACATTATTATTCTATTAATAATGATAAAATCTAAATGCACAATCTCATAACATACAGTATAGCAACAATTACGCCTTTATAAAGATAACAACGCTCACTTTTGATTGAACTGTTGCTTTAAATATGTTTATTATTGTGGCTGCAGTTTAATTTGGTGTACAGTTGTGCAGCACCATATTGTATTGAGGGGTGTTTTTAAAATATTTTGGTTGCATTACAGACTGTATACATGAGGGGCAAAATGCCAGAAATGCCTCAAACATACTGTACAATATCTCTCATGTTGGATCTCATGGGATTTGTGCAGATGTACCTACAGTTGTGAAGCCGGTGAATGTATATTCATGTTTAGTTGTCAGAAACTATCTTTAAAAGAAAATGTTATGAAGATGTCTCAATTAGAAAAGCAGGGATGAATTAAAGGTTTACTTTGTGGAATTTTTGTTGACTTTTAGTGACGTGTTTGGAGGAAACATTGGAGGACATTAACCGTGGAATTCAGGGAGTGGATCAAAAAAATGACAATAGTGGATCTGGAATTTCGGAAAGAGACTGTCAGACAAAAGAGCATGTGAGATTAGATTACTAGAAAACAGCCAGAGGGAACCCTTATATTCACTTCTGCTCTGTATTTATAGTTGGATTGGGTTCATTATCTTGTCCCACACAGGACAGGAAAGGTGGGGCAAAAAACAAAACAGCATCAGGACAATCTGGATCAACGTGAAGAACAATCCACTGGCATTAATTGGATTACAAAGAAATAATTCCAGAGAAGAGTTTCTGCTAGTTCGCCCACTTACCTGTCAAACCTATGACGATGATCTCAAACTGACCCCTGCAACCCTGAGACCATGTTCAGTCCCAGCAAGAACAGTCTCCCTTCCCCCAACCTGGAGGACTCCTTTTTCCCGCTCTCGTCAACCTCTTCAATCTCACTCTCCTTCGCCCTCCCCACATCCACGCCGGATCTTGGGGGCATCGACAGCGGGGGTGGCCTAGAGACTGACCTGATTCTGGCAGCTGAGCTGGGACAGGCTCTGCTGGAGAAGAATGAGGAACTGGCCGCTGCTCTGGAGGAGAAGGAGAGGGAAGTGGAGGTAAGTATATTATGCAATATATAATAGTACTGTATATATTTTAGCACGGTGGATGACTGGTTAGCACATCTGCGTCACAGTTCTGAGGACCCGGGTTCAAATCTGGCCTCGCCTGTGTGGAGTTTCCTTGTTCTCGCCGTGCCTGCGTGGGTTTCCTCCGGGTACTCCGGTTTCCACCCACATCCCAAAAACATGCGTGGTAGGTTGACTGAAGACTCTAAATTGCCCGTAGGTGTGAATGTGAGTGCGAATGGTTGTTTGTTAATATGTGCCCTGCAATTGGCTGGCGACCAGTTCAGGGTGTACCCTGACTCTCGCCCGAAGATAGCTGGGATAGGCTCCAGCACGCCCGCAACCCTAGTGAGGATAAGCGGTAAAGAAAATGGATGGATGGATGTACATATTCTTTAAGACACAATTGTAGCTTTTGGGTCAAAACATTCAACTGCACTGTTGTTGCTGCATGTTCTCCCCGTGCCTGCGTAGGTTTTCTCCGGGCAGTCCGGTTTCCTCCCACATCCCAAAAACATGCATCAATTGGAGACTCTAAATTGCTCGTAGGTGTGAATGTGTGTGCGAATGGTTGTTTGTTTGTATGTGCCCTGCGATTGGCTGGCAACCAGTTCAGGGTGTACCCCCCCTCCTGTCCGATGATAGCTGGGATAGGCTCCAGCACGCCCGCGACCCTAGTGAGGAGAAGCGGCTCAGAAAATGGATGGATGGATAGAAACCACTATCCAGGCACGGGGAGAACATGCAAACTCCACACAGGCGGGGCCGGGGATTGAACCCGGGTCCTCAGAACTGTGAGGACAGAAAATGGATGGATATTATTTATACATAAATATAATAACCAATTAAACATTTTGAATAAAATAAATATATAATTGTTAAACATTTAACTAAAATTGTTTATTATACCTTTTTTGTTTGCAATAAATTCATCAACTAATTATTTAATGACATAAATGTTTTTAAAAAATTCAGGTTTGGCTAGTGATGTAGGCCATGTTATAAACCGTTTTTTATGTTTATATTTTATTTATTTTAAAGATTGGATTGCACACTTCCTGTCCAAAAATAATGTGTTGAATGTCTTAGGCGTTACAGCAACAGAAGCATGTTCTGCAAAGGAGGCTGGAGATGAATGAACTGGCGTCTGGACAGAAGGAGGCCGAGCTGAATGGAGATTTGACCGCTTTACGTTCTGAGCTGGACCGCCATCATACTCAGGGGCGGGACCGGCGCAGGGATGAGAGTGAACAGCTGACCCAGTTATCCAACCATAACCAGCGCTTGGTGGAGCAGCTATCAGAGGTGTGGTTTTACATAATCACCCATCGAGCAGGTTTCAATGCTTAAGTATGAATGAGAATGTTTTGATGACGCAGTCATAGTGCTAAACATAGTGCAAGCGAATTCACAGCGAGAGCAATGCAGGCAAACAGGTTCAGGGAGTCTGTAATTCTTTGAACCGTCTCTTAACTTTTCTCCTCTGCCACCCGTCTAGGCTGTGACGCTGGAACATTCCTTGAGGACTGAGATTCGTACCCTGAGAGAGGAGATGGACGAGTCCTCCTTTAGCCGGAATATCAGCTCCACACAATTAGAAAACACACTAGCAGAGGTATAAATACCACTCTGACACACTTTCATAACATGTCATGCAGAGAAAGGCCTCCTCAGTAGAGTATTGGATATGTTTTTGGATTGGCTACAACTACAGAGACTGAAAATGGAAAAGGTTGAACCTAAGGACCTAAGAAGGGGCCTGGCTCACAATCGCTAAAGTTCCTCCCAAAGTTGTTTGATTGGGTTGAGGTCAGGGCACACACGAAACTCATCCAAGCATGCCGTTATGGACCACGCTTTTGCACTGGCGCACAGTCCAACAGAAAAGGGCCTTTCCCTATAAACTGTTCCAACAAGTAGGAAGCCGATAAAATTAAAGATATAACACAAGTGGAAGGGCACTAGCTGATTGATCAATTCCTAAAATTGAAACTGTTTTTGCACAAACCTGCTCACAAATAGGGACTTTGGGGACTACAAGAACATTTACGGCACAGGTGTCAAACTCATGGCCCGGGGGCCAGATCTGGCCCGCCACATCATTTTATGTGGCCCGCGAAAGCAAATGATGTGTGTTGACTTCATGTTTCTTGCATTGAGATATTGCAAGCTTTTTTTTTGTTACCAATCACCCTTTTAAAAGAAATGTAATAGTTGAAAACATGTTTGTATCGGCTTCTGATTTCAAAAGTACTTATCCATCAATTGGTTGTGTACATATAAATATATGAGGCAATAATTCATTTATATAGGTTCACAGTTATAACGGGCCTCAGAGGGAAGTCATGACTACAATGTGGCCCATGACAAAAATGAGTTTGACACCCCTGATTTATTGGAATAAATTGGAAATATGCAAAATTGCAAGTTTATACAGGGTACTTAAAATATATTCACTTGGAAAAAAACAAACATCTTCCTGCATAATCATGGGAACAACCAGATGTACTGTATGGTTATGGGGAAGCTTGGGTTTCTCAAGATTTATGTTGTTCTTCATTAAAGTACTGCTCACAAATAAGGAAAATATTTTTCAAACTTCTTATTAGTTATTTAGTAATAATACCTTAGATTTACATAGCACTTAGCATCGACCTAAGGACGCGTAACAATAACTCATGGGAGTAATTAAAAAGTGTCTTTACAGGAAGTCCTCGATTTACGAACGAGTTCCGTTCCTACGCTGGCGATGCAACCTGGATTTCCGTGTAAGTCGGATTTCACCGTTAAAGTCAAAATTTACGTCAAAATACTTCGTATAAAGAAACTAAAATACATTAAAATAAAAAAAATAAGATGCTGTATTTACCATTGCTGCTGAGAGGTGGATGGAAAAGAAGGAGGGGAGGTTGTGAGAGCTATTGCTGCCGGGACCCGCGCACTCGGTCGATCGCCAAGCGCCCCTGTCTCGCCCTTCCTCCGCACCCCGCACAACTTGTCGCGCGCTCTGAGGAAGCATGTGCAGGTTCTACTGGCCACTAAGGTGCTGGGAACAAAATGGCGGACGAGGCACGGGCGTCGTAAAGTCGAAACGTCATAGGTCGAGTACGTTGTAATTCGAGGACTTCCTGTATATGAGTGTGTAGTCATGTTACTATACCTTTTGGTGCTTGAGGAGTTTTTTTTTCTCTGTTTTTTTAATGTCCAGGGAAGCGGCGTCACATATTTTAGAGGTGCCCAGTTTTTAATAGTTTTCTAAGAATTCCAACTACGTTTCAGGAAAGTTTACAGAAATATATGGCCCCTTTAAACGTCTACACCCAAACAAACAAATGATGAAAGCATAACCTAATTGTCAGGGGTAATTTGGTATATGGAAAATCAGAATCAGAATCATCTTTATTTGCCAAGTATGTCCAAAAAACACACAAGGAATTTGTCTCCGGTAATTGGAGCCGCTCTAATACGACAACAGACTGTCAATTGACAGACAACAGTTTTGAGACATAAAGACAGTGAGAAAAACAGTCACTGAGCAATAAAGGGTTGCTAGTTATCTGGTAATGCCGGTACATTATTATTATTATTTATTATTATTTATTTTTTTTGACAATTGTGCAAAAAAAAAACTATGACTATTACCTTTTCATCCATCCAGCACTTTTCACTCCTTTTGCCTCCTGGCCTTTCCCACAGAGCCGAGTTTTGAAGGGGCGCCTGTGTCACATGGAAGCCCAGCTGAAGGCCTCCCAGGAAGACAGCGACAGGGTGCGCTCGGAGCGGAACGTCCTGAGGGACAGAGTGTCGGAGCTGCAGGTGCAGCTGAGAGAGAAAGAGGCAGAGGTAAACGGCCGACCTGTGACACTGGGTGGTCTTTATCATGGTGACGCTAACAGGAAGTCAATCAACTCCTCACTAACAAAAAGCCACTAACACAGTCGGTGATTGTAGTGTTCTACGAGTGTATATCCTTCACTCACTCTGTGTGCGTTTGTGTGCGTGTATTTGTGTAGCTAGAGCAGGAGCAAGGGGTGGTGTTTCAGTTGCGTACCATGAATCGCTCTCTCCAGCAAAATGCCCTGAGCCTGGGAGAAGAGAGCATCCTGGACATTACACACACACGACCTTTGTCACTGCTTAGTGAAATTCAGCAATCCCAGGTACATACAGTGTGCGCGCACAGCCACACACACACACACACAGGCCCCACTGCTACTTTCTGTGCATACTAACCACTAATGACCCAACTTTTTGCTTTTGTTGATTTTAAAATGCATCAATCAATAAATACCTGAACTTCTAATAATGTAGCTCATGTCTGAAATATGTATACAGTATGTCTAATATGTCCAACTTCACCCACCCCACTCTCCAGGCCAAAGATGCACTCCTAGCCCACTCTGTCGCACTGCAAGCGAGAGATGATGAGATAGCAGCACTGAAAGAGGAGGTCTGTAGAAACTTTGTACAACCGTCCTCTGTACATAAACGCAACAAAACAAAACACAAAAGTCGACTTGTGCATCTGCAAACTCAAAAGCAGACTACACCCTGGACTGGTTGCCAGTCGATCACAGAGCATCTTTGAATGAGGCATTGATTGGGAATGGAGCTCATGTCAGCCGCACTTCTTTGTTCATCTACAGTATGTGCCAGTGATGTATACCGACAGGAAGAACAATTAAATGCTCTTCCACTAGATTGAAAATGTACCTGTGTAGCCACCATTATATACCTTTTGTGACATTTTTGTTTGGTGATTCTCTTTCATACAGTTATAGGGAGCCACCAGTGGTATTTGTACCACACTATGAGAATCACTGGGCTACTGTTTGGTATTGTGGCCAGTCTATTTGCTTTCACAAGGGGGTCATAACATATAAAACACCCAACAATAGACTGTTGTCCTGTACACACCCATTATACATTATCAAGAAAATACTGTAATAATCAGGACTGTAATCAAGTCAGTATTTAACCTCCAGAGACCAACATTATCCATTGATAGTGTAGCGCTTCACAAATGAGCCTTGTGTGCAACTTGAATGGAATCATTTCCCACTCATTGCGCACTTCACTACTAGGTGTAGTCTTTTTGGGATCAGCTCCAGCGCATGCAATTACCCTGGACAGGAAATGCACTGTTTACTACCCAAAGAAATGAAGACCTGAGCTTGTTTGAGATGCACAGAATTACTCAGACATTTATCATCCAAGAAACTATCTTATACATACAGATACATACAATAATGCTTTGCAGTATGGAAATGACAGTTGTGCTTCTGTCAAAATTGTTCTTTGTCAAGTTCACATAAGCAAATGACTACCAGTGTAGATTAAGATAAAGGGCATTTTCATGAGAGGATCCTTTTTAATGTGTGATACAGAGAACGTGAATGTTATCTCACATGACTGATGACTGATTTTTCCAACTTCTCAGGTGAAATCCCAACAAGAAGAACTGGAATCACTGCGAGAGGAAATAAAGCCATTTCGAAGCAGTCCAGATGCGCCAAGTTATTGGTAATGTTAAACAACATTTTCTCAAAAAATGCTTGTAATCTGGTATGGTTATAGATATGTTAATCAACTCACCAATGTCCAGTTTGTTAGAGAGTGAGTTGGCCACGGTGCGACAGGAGAAAGACTTACTGAACCATCAGCTTCTCAACACCATCCAACACAAAGTGGCCCTGTCCCAAGAGCTGGATGCTTGGCAGGTATGTCTGAAATAGACTCTGACATACAGGTACACAAACTGGGCACCACGGTGCAATAGTGGTTAGCACATTTGCCTAAACTAGTACTTACATTTATATACTTGCTCATACCGGGTACCAATACTTAGAATGCTGTTAAGTGTGCAATTGTGATTAAAATGCTTTGTTTCAACCAAACATTGTTCAAAAACACACTCAGAACAACTACTTCAGTCCTGACATTTCAACATCCAACTGCATGTTTTTGTCTTATCACACATTTCACTTACATGTAACAATTGGGGTAAACACAAGGCATTTCAATTACAGTATGTGGTGTCTAAACTAGAACACTAGGGAGCACTATGTCAAAAAATGAGTACCTAGATAAGAAACGAAGAACATAGAGTGTGGTGGACATAAGTAGGAATATGGATGCCATGTTACCTCTGTGGGTTAACTACAAAATGAAGGGAGCGAAACGAAAAACAAGACTGCTTCTTGAGAATACCACAATTTATACAATGAAACCGTGATAGGACAACTGAAGTGATCCTTTGTCAAGATATTGCAGAGAGACATAGCCAGTCAAACCTGAGCAATATCATCTTCTGTATCGAAGACATTTCATCCAACTCTTGCATCGTATCTCATTATACTGTGTACGCGGCATGGCGGACCACTGGTTAGCACATCCGTCTCAAGAGTTCTGAGGTCACTCGTTCAAATCTGGCCTTCCTTTGTCGAGATTGCATGTTCTCCCCATGCCTGTGTGTCGGGTTTTCCGGGTACTCTGGTTTCCTCCTTACACTCCAAAAACATGCATGGTAGGTTAAAGACTAAATTGTCCACAGGTGTGAATGTCAGTATGAAAGGTTGTTTGTTTACAGAAAATGGATGGATGGATGCGCCTTGCCTCTCGCACAAAGTCAGCTGGGATAGGTGCCAGCACACCCGCGAACCTAGTGAGGATAGGCGTTTAAGAGACTGTGTACCTAATGAAGTTAACGATTTATTCTTTTTTTCCAACCTGGACTCTGTCTGGCAGGAGGATATGCGCTTGGTGATCAATCAACAGGTGATGCAGAAGGAGGAGGACAGACTAAAGAAAGTTCAGCAAGAGCGAATGAGCATAGGAGGACTCCAAAGAAGCAAGTCTTTGAAATTGAAAGGTGAAGGAGGAAAAGGATTCTTCTCATCTCTTTTTAGAGACAAATAACACAAATGGAGACAATAAATTGATGTTTTAAAGCAACAGAGGATTAAACATTTTACATTTTTGTACCATAAGAAGCAAGTGTATATATCTATATAATTGTATTTATGGATGTACAGTAAATAAATACTTTCTATTTTTATTGCTTCATATTAAAATGTTATTTGGGAGCAAATTTTTTTTCAGGGCTGGTTGCTTTGCTTCACAAACCTTTTTAAGCCTGCTCTAACAAGATCATTCAAATTTAGTGTATCTTTATACTTTAAACTGAAAATAACATTTCTGTAACATTTACACAGAGCACGTTTTGAGAATTTTGAATGAGTAATCCCTTTTATGCAATTTGAACCCATTTTTATAATCAGGCGTTTCATTAGGTGCAAAAATCTAAGAGGTGTAGCAAAACAAAAAACACACAAAAAACTGCCTTTGCAAATTAAGGTTTTGTCAGAGCAGTATTGTTAATAATAAAAAAAAAAAAGATCATTACAGTATTGTGGTTTCCATTTGCAATGACGTAAAACTGCACTAAATCATACCGAGAGGTGAAATTCTTGTTACAGCTCTTCTACTGGATGCATTCGTTTTGGGATTTTGCACCTCATGTTAAGGCCACTCCAGGAATTAGAAGAAGAAAGAAACAGTGCCATATGATAGAAATAACATAGTTTAATAAATAAATTTCAAAAATGCACTTTGTTCCACATCCCTCCTTTGTTAAATAACAGATAAATAGCACAATAAATATATGAATTATGACTGGAGCGTGCAATAGAGCATGTTGCATGAGATAGAACAGTATTGTGCATACCTTCCATAAAATTCATTACTTGGTCTTCTTGGGTTGACTGTAACAGCACCTTTTATATATTTTTACACTTGACTGAACTGTTTTGGGTCCTTCTGTCCACTTCCTCTCTTTTAACATCCATTTATTTGAAAATCCCACAAATAGTTCACTGTTGTTTGTGTTGTTGGTGCATTAGCAAGAATGCCAACAAGTTGTGGCTGGTCAGCTAATTACGTCTGACTTGGTCATTGGCAATCCAAAACTGGTTTATGATCTGCAAATTAGCTTTACAATTAAATGATCTTGATTGCATTCGAGTATGCAGAAAGGTTTCTACTAAAAACATTAAAATAACATTGTTTTCTTTTTTACAAGTATAATCTCTTGTAACAAAATGTCTGTACGAGTAGATCCCTCATATTTGCGGTTATGCCTCTCGGAAAGTCCAATTCATCATTTCAGGTTAGTTTAACGGCACCCAAATAAGGAATAAATAATCCTCCTTCGTTTCAGAGGTAGATTGCAAGAGATGATGCACTGATTTCAGGTATTGTTCTGGGACTGGAGACCACAATACTGTGGTATTTCCCAGAGCTGATTCACTGTGAGGGATTGAGTCAGGATGAAGCCCTGGATACAGCTTTCTGCTGTCATTCCAGAAAGAAAAAAGGTAGACTATTGTCCCACATTGACACCAAGACCTACTTGCAGCTTGTCACCGCGGTGGTTTACAAAGGCACCCATGATTAGGGTAGCAGGGAGCGGGCTCAGGCGCTTCTCCAGCACGCCTCCGATGATGCAACGACTGTTAATCATACCTGCAGCACACGACACAAAGCATAAATTATGCTTGTGAGATTCAAAATAAATAAAATACAGTGGTGCCCTGAGATATGAGTTTCATTCATTCTGTGACCACACTCATAGTTCAAAACACTCGTATCTCAAATCATCTTTCCCCAATGAAATGAATTGAAAAGCCATTTCTCCATACAAACAAAAACAAAACTGTTGGGTTTTTTTTGTTTTTAATTTGAAAAAAAGTACTCTATTATAATTCTACTTCATAAAAACAGAGCAATAACATAATTAAACAGAATGTAAAGCATAAAACAGTTTGCGCATCATGATTTAATGCGCAATCCAATTCAGTGTACTGCTCCTTCTGGTGTGCCCGCCTAGCCCACCGGGAAGCAGTACTGTGTAATACAGTCATACAGACACAAACAAAGAAGAAGCGACTTCTACTACTACTACTACTACTACTACTACTTAGTAAGTTGGTGTATTATTAGTAGTTTGTCGTAGAGAATAAAAAATATACAATATGCCCTGTGAGTGTTCTTATATTATCTGTCTCCATGTGTTGTTCCAGCATTTGTATTCAAATACCCATCTCTTAAATTGTTGTAAAACAGTCACTATCGATGCTAACCATTAGCATGTCAATGGGATTTTCCAGTGGGGGCCGTTCATGAGGCAAGGTAGTTCGTTTGTTTTAAATGAAATTAAATTCTCTATGTTTTATGTTTGACAGTGACCTTCCACTGGGAGTGGCATTAAACAGCTTGAAGGCTATTTTTTTATGAAATGTTCACTATTTACCAAATTGCTGCTTATTGTAAAGAGAGTTGACTTGAGTTTACTGCCACCGTACGGCACTCGTATCTCAAGAATGCTCTTGCAATTTAAAGCAAAAATATCAGTAAAATGACAGCTTGTATCTCAAAAAACTCAAAAATCGGGTCACTCGTACCTCAAAGTACCACTGTAGAATTAAAATGCAAACCTCGAAAGACCATGTTGGCCTCTGGTAGTTCCATCTGGTACCCAAATGAGGTTGTGGTCTCCTGAGTCCTGGTACTGGCTTCAAATTCCACCCCTACTTGGATCTAGTGAGCCCACAGACCATATGCATGCATTAGTGCAACAACTACAAAAACTTTGTCATATTAGATCCAGCACCTGCTTGTTGGCTCTGTGATAGTAGCTAGCATGGGCACCTCCTTTACCGGCATTCAAAGTTGCCACCCAATTTGGTCCTAAACACAAAATATGGTGAAAAAGTGCTGTAAGATCCACTGAAAGTTGACTCGATATGACATTACATTTATTTAATTCACAAGAAATTCCCACTTGAATACTGTCCGGCCAGTGTGAGGATTCCACCCTCTTCTGCTCTGCCTCTGTGGTAGACCAGCTCTCCTCCTAACACCAGACCAGAGGACACACTTTGCAGAAAGTGAGCCACTAGGATAACTGTTCCAGGAAACCACATACATAGATACAACGTAGATTAACAAATAGACAAAAAAGTGGACCACATAGATTGTGCAGGTGTACCTAATAAAGCGTCTGGTCTCACCTGATTCTCTAAGCACGTCTGGATTAGCCACCGTCACAGCTGCAGTGAAGTCACTCCCCCTGTACTCTGTTTCAAATTGCCACGTTACAAACTGGGACTGCTGGGTCTTAAAGCACAATGAAAATTTTGATCATCTAGTGTTTTATGGCAGAGCAGATTTTATTTCACAGCAGACCGACGTAGTATTTTTTATTTTCTACCTGGAAAACCGATCTGGCTCGTACACGCTCAGTTAGATGCAGCAAAGCGTGCGCATTCAGACTGCCGGAGGAATCCATCTCACCAATTAATGCGGGGGCATCCTTGAGGTAGATGAATCAGCAATATGCAACTTGTGCGCCTGTAGAACGCATATACAATAACAACAGTGATTCATGCTTTACCTTGTCTTTGCTGTAATCATCAGACTGCAGGTGCTCCACATGGAATCGATAGTACGAAGGACTGACAGCACTGAGGTGGAGGGTATGACTGACCTGAAGACAAACGCATGCATGATAATATCAAACTACATTTTATCTTACAGTCACTGGCTACCACAATAGGTACACCCGAACAAAATTCGAATTCAATCCAACATGGCTGTGTAAGAGCAAATAAGTGGCAAGCATCACCTTGAAGAAGCTGCTCACAGTTTTATTGACAATCATCTTAACTCCTTCAATCTGTTGAGGAAACACATCTGCGAGGAGGAGAGGAAAATTGTTCATAAGTGACATAACATTTCAACATAACATTTATCTGCATAATTTATATATAGGATTCAGTAGCCGAGCGGCACAGTGACCGACTGGTTAGCGCGTCTGCCTCACAGTTCTGAGGACCGGGGTTCAATCCCCGGCCCCGCCTGTGTGGAGTTTGCATGTTCTCCCCGTGCCTGCGTGGGTTTTCTACAGACACTCCGGTTTCCTCCCACATCCCAAAAACATGCACAGTAGGTTAATTGAAGTCTCTAAATTGCCGTAGATGTGAATGTGAGTGCGAATGGTTGTTTGTTTATGTGTGCCCTGCGATTGGCTGGCAACCACTTCAGGGTGTACCCTGCCTCCTGCCCGATGATAGCTGGGATAGGCTCCAGCCCTCCCGCAACCCTTGTGAGGAGAAGCGGCTCAGAAAATGGATGGATGGATGGATGGATTCTGTAGCCCTCTATAGCCATGTTTGCTAACTTGAGTCAAAATGGATGCTATACAACTCACTACAAGCCAGTCAGAGATGAAAGTTAATGCATACGTGTAAAATCCAAGCAATGTATTAGTAAAATGGTGGTTCAAATTGTATTTCAGGCAAACCTTTGCAACTCCTGTGCAGGGAGTGAAAGCTGCCTGGGTTTGGTAGGCGTCCATCTCTCCTCTCCCAGCGTGGCGGGCTGTACCAGTGAGCAGGATGCGCGTCCCAGCGAGAAGGTGGGGGGTCCGTAGAAAAAGGCCAGTTCTGGTGGCCTGGACCGGAAGACAAAGCCAAAACACTGCCCATGGGACTGCAGCACTTCCTGTAAGGAATGAAGAACCCATTTTCACTTTTATTTTACCGACATCTCATGCACAATTACAGGGCATAACATTAAGTGCACTGGAATAATTAAATGAGACTTCAAACATGAGCCGCATCAAAAATAAGCTCTTGGAAGTTGGAGTGTTATAGTATAGTCATAAGCATATTTCTGTGCAGCATTTTTATTACTTGATTGTGCAGACTGTAGCTAAGGTTGTGCCTGGTAAATGTCAGTGTAAATGTATTAAAAGTGATGTTGATGTACAAATATCATTGCAAACGCTGTCACACACGCAAAATAAAATGTGCAGCATACTGGGAAGGATGCTGTACTCGGATGCATCAGTACCGTTAGCTTCCATGACCTTAGCATCAGCGAAAAATTCTCTTTTTTTTCTACCGGCGACCTCAAACCGGATTAAAGTACCTTAAATTCCTGGGAGAAACCGGGAGCGATACATCAGAAACACTGCTAGGTTAAGTGAATATGAGAACGCTGCTACAAAAGGAACTGATCCTCCAGCTGTTATGTGTCACCAGATAACATGTCCCTTGTAAACACGACAGACCTCCTTCTTCTCCAACCCTGGTTTAATAATCATTGATTTTGGTATTTTTTTCTTTCCAAATAATTAATTTATAATTCACAGGTCTTGGATAAATACTGTAAATATTGTTGGATTATTATTTTTACAATTAGGATACTAATATCAACAGCCGTGTTTCCTGTCAGACTACTCAAATTGAAACACGGTATACGAAATCAGGCTGGAGGTGAGATTAATCCTGAGCTTTCGCGTGCTGCCTGAGGCACCGTAAATCAAGACGTCAGACGGTTTTAGCCTACAAGACAGGAACCTCAATTTAATTGCTCAGACAACAAAATGCCTATTATTTAAGTCGGTTTAACACCCGACTCCCACGCGCGTTTCTTTTGCGACGAGAAGAGAAAATACTTTTAGAAACCTGTAGGATATTTTTTTTCTTCTTCTCGCGCGCGCGCTGTGACCTATCGGTTGGATATGTCTCGTTCACTGTCGATATTGCTGGTGGGAGAAGGGAACTTTTCGTTTTCCGCTGGTTTGTGCCGCTTACCATGGGAGGTGAGCGTCACGGCCACTTGTATGCAGCCTCAGGAGGAGGCACTGCGGCAGGAAGGCGCATTCAATAACATGCAGAGCATCAAGGACTCCGGTGAGGATTTGGATGATTAAAGTTCTTAAAATTACTGTACGGTTTTGTTGCATATGTTGTATTTTGTTGTGACTTTTTCCCCCTCAGGTGGAAGTGTGCTTTTCGAGATAGACAGCACAAAGCTTGGGGAATGCGCATCCCTGCAAGGGCATTTGTTTGACCGTGTGGTATTTAACTTCCCACACTGCGGGAGAAAGAGTGGCGTTAAAAAGAACAGGCAACTTCTCAAAGACTTCTTTCTCAGGTAAAAGTGTGTCCTACCGAGGGAAACAAAGAGATGCAGTGGCTTCAAAGTCATACTAATAAATTGACTGTTATTATTATAGTGTTTACTTGGTGAAACATTTTATGATACATAATATACTTAGCAAACGCAGTATCAGGAATAATTAAATCATCTTTGATCATGATAGATACAGTAGATGGATAAAGTGGATATAAAATGTCTACACACCCTTGTTCCAATGCCAAGTTTTTGTGATAAATAAGATAAAATCATCCAAGATAAATCATTTCAAAACATTATTCACCATCAATGTGATCTATAACCTGTACAACTCAATTGCTAAAAAAAAAAGAAAAGAGCTTTTCGACAGGGGGAGTAAAAAATAACTAAGATAATGTGGTTGCACATGTGCACACCCTCTTATAACTGGGGATGTGGCAGTGTTCAGAATTAACCAATCACAAATTCTTGTTAGATAGGTGTTAACACACATCTGCCACCATTTAAAGTGCCTCTGATTAACCCCAGGAAGTTCAGTTAGTATCATCTGCAGATTGCAATCCATTCAACTGTCACTTTTGTGGCATTGTCCCTCCAGTTGCATTCAGGTGTTAGCTGAACACGGCGAGGTTCACGTTTCCCTGTGCAACGGACAGGGCGGGACGCCGGCCGACCAGCCGAGGCGAGAGCGACACAACAGCTGGCAGGTGGTTGCCATGGCGGCAGAGGGACACCTCATCCTCAATGATGTCCGCCCTTTCGAGAGTGACAAATACCAGAGCTACAAGTGCACAGGATACAGGTAAGATGTAAAGGTGAGTGTTTAAACAGACAGGTTGTTCTCTTAATGTGGGATTGGAAGATGTTTTATTGAGTTCCCTTTTTCCACAGGAGTCAAGATAAAGGCTTCCATTTGGAGAATGCTTTGCTCCATGTGTTTACTCGCAGCGCCCCCTTCAGTTGCCCTCAAGTATTTAAAGTCGAAGAAACTGTGGAAGGAGAAAAAGTCCAGTACAACATACCAGCAGAACTCAGTGATTACACGTCTCGGTATTTAACCTCAACACTTTCCCTCATATTTGCTATACAGTGTGTGTGTGGATGTTGGACTATGATAAAATATCACCTAGGATTATGTAAAACCTAATGAACAGATTTTGATGCCATTTTGTCTAATTCATAATTTTGATAAAAATAAATGAAGTGCTAGATAATTACACGAGAAACAATCTGTTAAACATTGGCGATAATATTTCTATTATAAAGAAACCAATGTCAGCGAGTTAAGCAACCACCAACCAATTGTTGCTTCCAAACTAAATTAATTAACCGATTTTGATGGACATTTTCAATCACCCACGGAGTAATTAGAGATAATCTAAAAAATATGAATCCATCTGTCCATTCTGTGTGCCTCTCATCATTTTTGAAGGTCATGAGCCAAATCGATCCAACCCAATGAATGATGCGTCAATCTTAGTCAAGGTACTATAAACGTACTAGATAATACTAATGATTAAACCTTTTCAAGTGCCATTGATAATGGCAAAATGGCATAAAAAATTATAGTGGTTGATTTAAAGTGACTTTGTTACAGCTTATGTGAAACTGATTCGAACTCACACTTGCCTGAAAATTGAGACTGCTTTTTATTCTAAGTCATGAGCTCCTGCTGTGTTCCTCAACAGGATAAGCAGTAAAGTAAATGGATGGAGCCAAGTGCCATTGAAGTTGTTTACTGTCTTTCTGCTCTTTCTTCAGGGGCTTTCTCGCCTCAGATTCTGTCCATCCTGTCAAATTGGTGCAAGATTTTCTTCTCGAGAGGCTACAGGAAAAGTGGGCGGTCTCCATGGCGACAGAGACCCTTCCTGTCCTCCTCAGAGCCAAACAGTTGAATTTGTGCTACCCTGACATAGACCGCACACTGTTCTACTGGATTCACGGGTGTCAGAAAGAGCTGAACTGCGAGGCTTGTACCTCCACAGAGGAATTGGCGAGTCAGGTTCGAGGGTCGTGCGTTGTCTCAAAGCCAATGGACAAGGTGTTGAATAGTAAGGGAGTGGAGGGGATAAGGTCATTATGCTCTCCTGATGTTGACCTTGAGGGGGAAACTGCTCTTTATATATTGCGTCCCTCACTGCGCCCCCAGATGGAAACACTTGTCGCGAAAAAAGAAGAGTTGACCACTGGAAAGACAGAAATTGAAAAAAAACAAGATAAGGGAATTAATCTGGAGCATAGTGGGAAATGGAATGGTGTGGCAAGCAAGCTTTTTGGAATCAGTGGTCTGGTGTTCAGAAATGTTCCGGTCCAGCACTGGGCTCTGCCTGTCTTCCACGAGCTCCTCTTCACTGGTGTTCTCCCTAAAGTGTACGAGCCAGTCAATGTTCTTGAGCAAACTTTGGGAATGCTGCTAGCTCCCTACGGCGTCTCCACGGTTACCAAGCAGGAAGGTCTGCATCTGATGGCACAGCCGATGGGGTTAATCGGTAAAGTGGTCACAAGTAGCACAAGTGATGTCAGCCTCCTCAGCGTGACTGTGTCTTTAAATCTGGACCTCCTCGCTGTGCTCATGTTCTCACTTCCAGACTGGCGTCTGTTGTGGTCACATGACCCACGCTTCTTGCAGCAGTTTGTCCTCCGGCCAATGCCTGGGACACCTTTCACCGCCTACTCTCTGTTCCCTGAGCTCTTTAGCTTCGACATTAGCTTCTGGACGGGGACGGCGTGGGAGGAAAAGAAGTTCCACGCGCTGGTCCGAGAGGCCTCCTGCGGGAATGTGGAGCATGTTAAACTCATTGATAAGTTTTCACATCCGGACCTGAGCCAGACCAGCTACTGCTACAGGCTCATTTACCACTCCCACACACATGCACTGTCACACACACAAACCCTCCAGTTCCACAAACACTTGGAGTCATTACTGTCCTCATGCTTGGAAGTGACAATCAGGTAGCAGCTAATATTCCTCAGTTTGTCTGCAAACTATAATTTTTTTTAGACTTTTTCATTAAATGTAGATGAGAACCTTGAAATGAGTCAAATGTTGTGAAACAGTGTTTCACATGAAGTTTAATTTAGGCTACGCCTTTGAAAAAGCACTTCTGTGTGCTCAAACATGTGATCTAACACTGTCTGGATACATCACCAGAGTGCTCTCGAGGGTTTCCCAACCTTTATTAATTCAAAGCCGATACTTTTCATTATTTCATGGCACACCATCAAACATAGTACTGTATACTGAAATAATGATGCTGTGGTTGAAGTGGTGGTAGTGGAAGAGCATTTCATGCTTCTGTCTTTGGTGCAGTCGTTGATAATCACTGCTTGAGAGTAATTCGGTACAATCTATAGAGGGAATGGAAATAAGACAATATGCCAGTGTTTTAGTCATATACATAGTTATTAATCAGTGTTATTTAATAGTTGAGTTGTATGTGCAGAAAGAGCCTTGGAGCTTGGTATTGTGCAATATATGCAACAACAAAAAAAGAATAAGGGACTTTATACTAAACAATAAATTGGCGAATAAATGTGCACATTGCAGTGCATTATGTAAACTGGAGTACTGTAAACAGTCATTTGTTTACAATAAATGAAGTACTTTAAATGATTTGCTTGTATTTCACAATCTACACATGCCATTGATGTTATTTCATTATTGATGGTTTTGAGTCAGAGACAAGATTACTGTACAGCTATTTAAAAAAAAAAAAAAAAAAAACGGGCAATAAGGATCATCAACAACGTCGGCCATCTGGACGACTTTCACTCTTGTGGCAGTCAAAATTATTAAAATTTGCACACAAGTTAAATTCCTAACCACACAGATCATGTACAAAGTTCATATAATGTTACCAAAAAATATTCCAGAATTGTTTTACAATTGAAAGGTCGTTATATCTTCAAAATTAGGAGAATCTATACAAACTGGAAATTATTTTGTATTTCATTCTGTGAGGTAAGACAACAATAGATAGGTAGTTCATAAATTTATTTATCCCGTTGGGGAAATTCAGCCACCTCGCAGCTCACAGTCAATGCACCAAAATAAATAATCAAATACAATCGTCAATTCAAATTCAAAAGCTCAAATACACTCCACTCGTAAAGTAGCAGTCAAGCCAGCCACCCTAATTTTGTTCATGCTAGGCATTACGGTAATAGGTCGCCAACTCGCCGCGAAAGCCACCTTCAAAATAAAAGCTTGCCAATAATACGGACGTCAATGCTCTTCGGTTAAGGAATGCAACCATCAAAGTTAATTTGAATCTTGACATGCATTCAAACATTTTGTTTATTTGATTTCTTGGGGAAAATTAATGGTAAATGGACTGCATTTATATAGCGCTTTATCTATACCATCACAGTGCCCAAAGCGCTTTACAAAGCCTCACATTCACACACACATTCATAAACCAATGGGCGACTGATGCCATGCAAGGCACTGCCAGGCCCACTGAGAGCAAATTAGGGTTCAGTGTCTTGCCCAAGGACACTTCGACAGTCGTAGCAGGGATTCGAACCTGTTCTACCTACTGACCTAAAGCCACCCCAACATAATCCCATTGGTATCGCAAGACAAGTCCAGATCTGTGTGACAGACCACCAAGGACTCCACTAAAAGAGGTTTGATGACGATCAGATATTGTATTTCAAAATAAAAGTCTTTGAAAACTGCATATTGTAAGTATTGGACATACTTGGCAAATAAAGATGATTCTGATATTTTGCTGTCATTACCCCTGACTGAAATAATCTTTTTAAAAAAAATCTATGAGATATCGCAACACCAGTACAGTTCTGGGGGACACTACACCACCCCAGATTTCCAACAAAAGAGGTCCCATACAAATCTGATGTGGCATTTCTAAATAAAAATCCCCTGAAATATGCATATTTCACTGTCACTACCACTGATTTAAAACATTCATTTAAAAAAATCTCTGAGATATCGCAACACCGGTCCAATTCTGGGGGATACTACACGACCCCAGGTTTCCAACTATTTAAGCAGCATAGAGAAACATTTCATCGCAAGCGTGACGATTGCGGATGTTATTGACCAATCAGCGGCTCTCGTTCGTGTTCCGAGCCAAGCGGTGACGGAAATAAACGAAGGGCGACTCGGAGGAGCTTCGTCGGGAAACATGGCGGCCAAGGCGCTCCGCCAGCGAAGTAGACGAGGCAGCAGACAAGATGCGAATAACGTCAACGTCTCCACAGAGGCTCGAACGCCGAAAGAGGAGAAAGGGGGCGATGAGAGCAAAGTCACAGAGACTCGGCAAGAGTGAGTAGGAGGCGGGGACGAGGGACAGTAGACACGCCGCTGGTGTTATGTCCATCCCCGGGTTGACTGGCAGCTCGGGCAGGAGAACTACAAAGCTAGCCACCTAGGGACTCTCATACCAGTTTCGTTGCAGCAGCTATGAATGCTCGCTCGAAAACCATATATACAATCAGTTTCGATCCAGTGTTTTCCCACTTCTGAAACAATAGCATTGTTGACGTCAAGTGGGCTGGTCATCTTCATTCAATCTCCATTCTCCCCCGCTGCCTGATTTATGTATGGCACATTCGCTGATAATTATGTCGCCTTTCTGGCACGCCATCGACACACCGTACGTTGCATTGTGCCATCACGAATGTTAAATATTGTTTGAATTTGATCTCACTTTTAAGGTGACGTGTCACTCAGGTCAAGATCCTTACTAAGCTGCACCGCTTGAGCCAGTTAATTGAACTCATCTAATGATGTGTGAAACTGGAGAAATGCTTGAGTAGCACTACTTATATAAACCTTTATTGCTTAAAGGGGGCAATTTAAGCTATTGACACATTAATAGTAAGTATACGCTGTATTATGTAAAAGTCAAGTAGGTTAAGAATTCAGATATAACATGTATTTTGAAGTAGGTCTGAGTGATATGGGGTTAAAATAAATAAAAAAATAAACATTTCCGATTTTAATTGATCATCTCTCTTTGCTTAGAAAAAGCATATGATGATGAAATTTTGCTCTTTGTTTTTTACCTATGATAGCAAAGAAGAATTTATGCTCATGTTGTCTGTTTCCTGGTGGGAATTAAAGTTGTTAGTAGCTTTTTAAATAATCACTTGACGGGTTAGAAGGTCGCTAAAGCGTAAGTGCAAAGTAACCAATTTGGCAACACCGACTGTGCTGTTGTAAACTAGCTCGGGTTGTTTGGCACCCATGTTATTGGTGCGAACTGTGCACATCAGCGTGGCCATGCTTTGAACTATAGAAGCTGTGTGTGTGGGGGGGGAACCTCAAATGAACTTGAATTAATATATAACATTGATGAAGCACCCGGTACTATTGCATTTACCTGTACCAGACATGCCATTAGAATAGATACATCTGCATAATTTAAAATCTAAATAAATCCAATATGAGACAAAACTGTATAAAAAATAGGAATATGAAGCAAAACATTTGTCTTGACAATGTCAGGGAGGTGCTTAGTTCTGTGGTTGTACTTTACAGCTATTGATTTGAAATTCCTTGAATTGTGCTCAAGCAGCACAGTGACACAGTGGTTAGCACGTCTGACTCACAGTTCTGAGGTTCGAGGTTGAATCTCAGGTCCCGCCTTCCTATGTGGAGTTTGCATGTTCCTCCTGTACTTGCATGGGTTTCTCCCTGTGACCCTTAGCAGGAGAAAATGGATGAATGGTTTGTGCTGGTGTACCTAATGTTGTGGCTGGTGATAAATACCCCAGTAAAGTACCTTTTAGGTATTCATTCATTCATCCATTTTCCATACCGCTTATCCTCACTAGGGTTGCGGGTGTGCTGGAGCCTATCCCAGCTGACTCTGGGTGAGAGGCGGGGTACGCCCTGAACTGGCTGTCAGCCAATTGCAGGGCACATATACTGTAAACAAGCAACCATTTGCACTCGCCTAAGGGCGATTTATAGTCTTCAATTAACCTACCATGCATGTTTTTGGGATGTAGGGAGGAAACTGGAGTACCCATAGTAAAAAAAACAGCACAGGAAAAACAGGAAAACTCCACACAGGCGAGCCTGAATTTGAACCCAGATTCTCAGAACTGTGAGGTAGATGTGCTAACCAGTCGTCCACTGTGCCGCCCCTTTAGGTATTAAACAACTCTTAATGTGCATGTGTTTCTTCCATAGGTCAATAAGTCGCGGTGGGCAAGTATGGGCCCCGGAAGGCTCGACTGCATTCAAATGTTTGCTGTCGGCACGCTTCTGCGCAGCGTTGCTAAGCAACATCTCCGACTGCGATGAGACCTTCAACTACTGGGAGCCTGTGCGTATTAGAGGGGGGGGGGAAAAAACTAATGGTGCTTAACGGTGACATATTGTGAAAAATTTAGTTTTTTATGGCCATCTTGCGGCACGTATATGCAATTAAAAAAACTTTCAGGGGGCTGTCAATTATTTGCAGATTTTTGGTATTGGCAGCAGGGGTCGTTCCATATCCCCCGCAAATATCGGGGATTCACTGTATATAATGTATATAATTCTTTATTCTTGGGTTATTTTGCAGAAAGCATAGCACAGATATGTTATTAAAATGCCTGGGCACTGTGTTAAATTTTATATTTGCAACACTTCTTACTTGCTTGCAGGTTACTCTTTAGTCGTCTTAAGCTGTTAATGTGCATAATAGTTGTGATGACTCTTTTCTGACAGATGCACTACCTGCTTTATGGCACAGGGATGCAAACGTGGGAATACTCGCCATTGTATGCCATCAGGTCCTACACTTACTTGTGGCTTCACGCTCTCCCGGCCTGTTTGCACGCCCATGTACTGCAAACAAGCAAGGTGAGTAATTGTTCTGCGTCTGACATCACACGAGAACACATGCAGGACGGAGCAAGCCGTGTGTTAACTCTTGTGTTGCAGGTGTTGGTGTTCTACTTTGTGCGATGTGTCCTTGCATTCTGCTGCTGTGCCTGTGAGCTCTATTTCTACAAGTGAGTTCATAATCTTCTTTTATACGCAACACCTTGGTTTATGTGACAACGTGTGGACCTGTAGCTCTCCCTTGTGTACCTGTCAAGTAATGAGCCTTATTTACTCTTTTAGACAGGGGTTCTCAATTAAAAGTTAAGGGGTTCTCATATCAGAAATGATTAATTCCCAAATATTGAATTAGTATTAATTTAAGCAACAATTGTCACCACTGAATGATTGTCAAATTAAATAAATAAGTACAATTTGGACATAATTTATTGTTGCTTTAAGCACTTAACTGGAAGGCCAAATGAAACATTTGCTAAATTTATGTTAGATAAATTTTGCTTCTGAAAAGCAAAGTGCTTGCACAGGTTCCCCCTAAACGGAAGTAAATAAAATGCTGTAAATATTAAAGAAAAGACCATTTTGAAAGTCTCCATTCTTTCTTGATACATTTGCCAAAATACTGGTGCAACTCAATACATTTGAATATTGTGGAAAACTTCATTTATTTCAGTATGTCAATTCTTGAAGGGAAACTTGTGTATCACATAGATTTAATACACATTGAGTAAAATATTTGGATTATCTAATTTTGATCATCATAACCTATAGCTAATGAAATACCAAACTTCACCATCTGAAGAAATTAGAATATTATATAAGACACAATCCAAATGATTTTTAATACAGAAAATAGTTGGGAACTGGCTTTCTGCAAAGTATCCATGTTTAATGAATCTATGCATTTCCCTTTTTGAATTAATCAACTGAAATCAATGCACCTCTATTTTGGGTCGACACAATCTATCAATCACACTAATATGAACAACTAAACAGCTTGAACTCCCCTTTTCTTCACCGTTTTCATGTTTTAAAAGCACAACATTATCTCTTATTACTCATTGGCAGTCCATCCTCGTTGCTTGCCTGCCTCACACGCAACCACTCGCTCCACTCACAAAGTGGTCCTTATTATTATTAATATTTAATTATTTGCAGTAATATGAATAAATTATAACTTCTATTAGGGAGAAATGTTTAATCTTTTGTTTACCTTAGAGTCAGTGATAGTGTAGTGGTACACTTGCCTGACTTTGAATGGTTGTCCGTGTCTATTTGTGACTGACTGGCGACCAGTTCAGGGTGTAGTCCGCCTTTCACCCGAAGTCACCTGGGATAGGTTCCGGCACCCCGCGACCCTAACCAGGATAACAATGGATGGATGGATGGATGTTTACCTGAGTTAGCTTCATCGGCGGGGCAAAATACAATCAGTATAATGGAAACTTGAGCTTACATGTCATTGTAGGATGTCATTAGATTGTGCCGGTGTACCTCTTAAGCTGTCTGGTGAGTGCAGATACTAATATAGTGTCGATTAGCATTTGCTGTGTGTGTCTAGGGCCGTTTGCAAGAAATTCGGCTTGCACGTCGGCCGCCTGATGCTGGCTTTTCTTGTCCTGAGCACCGGAATGTTCAGCTCATCTGCAGGTTGTTAATATTTATCAGAATTTTTTTTGTGTGTGTGTTTCTGGTGCCATGATTCCTCATCCTTGTTTCCTTCACTTCCGCAGCATTCCTGCCCTCCTCCTTCTGCATGTATACGACACTGGTCGCCATGACTGGTTGGTTCCAGGACTCCACGCCTTTAGCCATTATGGGGGTAGCTGCCGGCGCAATCGTTGGCTGGCCCTTTTCTGCTGTAATTGGGTACTCTCATCAAACAGATTGCCTACTTACAACCTGTTCATTAAAATTAACTTTTTTCATTTACTACTTTGCTGCGTTTTTTCTGCAGGGTGCCAATTGCGTTTGACCTGCTTGTGATAAAGAGACAGTGGAAATGTTTTATCACCTGGACAGCTGTTGCTCTGCTGCTACTGCTGGTAAAAAAGAAGAAAAATTTGACTGAACATATTACCAGTGAAAGACTAATGTCCAAATGAGGTCAACTTTAATCTGTGCAAAATGTAATTATTTGGTCTTTTTTCAGGGTCCCTTGGTGGCAGTGGACTCTTTCTTTTATGGAAAACTGGTGGTAGCCCCTCTCAATATTCTACTGTATAATGTCTTCACACCACATGGGCCCGATCTGTATGGTAATTAACACACACCGCTGTATATTATTTTATCATGTTGGCACAAGCACCAGGCATAAAGTAAGCAGTGGCATCATGCCCATTTAAAATTAAGCCACGTTAGCTGACCTTTGAGGAGGTGTAAATGCTGTTGTTTTTTTCTTTTTACATATTCATTTACACCCGTGACCCTAGTGAGGATAAGCAGTACGGAGAATGGATGAAAGCTCAGTTTCAAGCTGGATGGCGTTCTATGGACTCTAGAGGGAGCCTTCACCCAACAATACAATTTAGCACGTGAGACTCGTGGTTAGCATATCAGCCTCAAAGTCAAGGACGTCAAAGGTTTGAGTATCCATGTTATCCCCTTGCTTTTGTGGGGTTTCTCCAGGCATTCCGGCTCTCCTCCCAAATTCCAAAAACATGCATGTTCGGTTTAATTAGGACTCTAAATTGTCCATTAGTATGCATGATTGTTTATCTATATGTGCCCTCTGATTGCTCGGCGATCAGTTCAGGGTGTACCCAACCTCTCGAACTTTGTCAGCCGGGATAGGCTCCAGCTCATCTGTGACCTTAATGAGGACAAGTCTTATAGAAATGGATGGATGGTTGATTCAAAATGTCATCAGACATTTCATTTGGCGCACACACACACACACACCACCAAGTTAGAGCCAATAGGCAAGCTATATTAACAGCTATTTCAGCCAATAATTGTGTTGTGAATGCATTACTTAATAACTTACTTAGTGCATCAGATTGTGTCGTGACCAGTGCGTAGAGGTGTGTGATATGGACAAAAATGTATATCCTGTTACAGGTAATTCTATATCCCGATAACGATGTATATTTTGATAAAATTAAATTAAATTTGCTGTGATCTTTTCGCTGTTTATTTATCCATCCATCCATTTTCTGAGCCCCTTATCATCACAAGGGTCGCGGGAGTGCTGGAGCCTATCCCAGCTATCATCGGGCAGGAGGCGGGGTATACCCTGAACTGGTTGCCAGCCAATCGCAGGGCACACATAAACAAACAACCATTCGCACTCACATTCAAACCTACGGGCAATTTAGAGACTTCAATTAACCTACCATGCATGTTTTGGGGATGTGGGAGGAAACTGGAGTGCCCGGAGAAAACCCATGCAGGTACGGGGAGAACATGCAAACTCCACACAGCTGGGGCCCGGGATTGAACCCCGGTCCTCAGAACTGTGAGGCTGACGCGCTAACCAGTCGTCCACCGTGCCATAGTCATTTATTTATAAAATACATATTTTATATCGGCCACACAATAAAAGGAAAAAAAAAACATTTATAAGACTAAAACACAAAATGCAGTGGCTAAAGAAATACCATTGAAAATATCTGGTAGTATAACCACTTTTCAAGGAATAAAATGCAAAAGATTAAGATAAATACAACACAGTGTTTCAAGTAACACTGAATTATGCCTCAATTTTATCCAGTAAAAGTTCTCATAAATGAACTGTTACAGGAACACGAGATTCTCATCTTGTTCTGAAAGCTTGACTGTGATATCTCAGTTTTAACTTTTGGGGCACCATGTAAAAGGAGTGAGTACAGTAGATAAGAGATGTACTAGATATGAAACGAAGAAGAATATAGTCGTGTGGGTGGATATTGTATACAATTAGATAGATGGATGCCATGTTGGCTGTGTGCTGAGCTATAAATGATTTTAATGAAAAAATGAAAGGATAAATGTATTACAGATGGAAATAAGATGCTAAATCTGGTGCAAGCAATTCTTTGTCTTTTGATAGTGACTAAAACACAAAACCAATGACATAAACGTCATATCGTACAACTCTACTAGTGTTCATTGATTCTGTTCGGGAAGCATGTTTGAAGTCTTTTCAAATGCGCATTTAACAGATTTTCTGACCCTAAATTGGAATGTAGAGCATCTTTTGCGTGGGGTTTCTTCCAAGGTACGGAGCCGTGGCACTTCTACTTTCTGAACGGGGCCCTGAACTTCAACCTGGTGTTTGTTCTGGCGCTCTTTTCCCTGCCGCTCACTGCTCTCATGGAGACGCTCCTGCACAAGTTCAATGGTGAGTGATTGAGTATGTCCGTGTGTGTGTGTGTGTGTGTGTGCGTGACAATGAGTGAGTGGGTGGATGCGTGTGGGTCTATGTGTTTGGGTGTGTGAGAAAATGATGGTTCTTTGATGGTACCTGCTCTTTTGCTTCCATGCATTGTGTGTTTTCTGCAGTGCAGAACCTAGGCCGTCCCTACTGGCTGACTCTGTCTCCCATGTACCTGTGGATGTTGGTTTTCTTCACCCGGCCTCACAAAGAAGAGCGCTTCCTCTTTCCCATCTACCCTCTCATCTGCCTCAGCGGGGCCGTGGCCCTCTCGTCTTTACAGGTGGGTTTACAGCCGTCGTTTCCACCGAAGGGTGACGATCGGTTTCCCATTCCTTTTTCTTCCTGCAGAAATGCTACCACTTCCTGTTCCAGCGCTACCGACTGGAGCACTACACTGTGTCCTCCAATTGGCTGGCGCTTAGTGCGGTTGTGGTCTTTGCTGTGGTGTCACTATCTCGTACCGTCGCCCTCTTCAGAGGTGGGTGTGTGAGTATGTGGACACGGCTCTTTGTGTCTCAGTGGGCTTCACTTTTGTTCGTTCCCTGCTCTCTCTCCCACCCTACAGGCTATCACGCCCCTCTAGACCTATACCCAGAGTTTCTTCACATCGCCAAGGACACGACTCTGCACACGGTCCCCGAAGGCAGACCAGTTAGCGTGTGCGTGGGCAAGGAGTGGTACCGCTTCCCGAGCAGCTTCCTTCTTCCTCACAAGTCAGTAGTCACGATTCCAACCTATAAGACTAGCTATAGGCATTTGTTCTTCATGTTATATTTTAATGATAGAAATTGACATCAGGGAAGTGCAGGTGGTTAACACGTCCGCCTCGCAGTTCTGGGTCTCAAATCCTCTTTGGAAGCTGCATGGTCTTCCTGTGCTTTCATGGGTTTGCTGCAGGTCCTTAGGCTTCCTCTCACGTTCCAAAAACGTGCTTTAGGTTCATTGTAGATTCTAAATTGTGCATAGGGGTGAATAGGTATTTGTCAAAAGAAGTCCACGGTGACCCCACCTCTTACCCAAAGTCAGCTGAGATAGACTCCAGCTCACCCATGACCCTCATGAGTACAAGCACTGGAGAAAAAGGATGGATGGATAGATTCACATCGATATGGTTAAGTTGTGTAGTCGTTACGTTTTGAAGCATTGGAGGCATAATAGATTCCATTGGCAGCAACCAGAAGCAAGTGCAGTTAAGTCCGAACTTTATACCTTGCCAGGTTGCCAAAGTACAGAAAGAGCGCAAAGTTCATTGCTTGAAGTAAAGAAAACACATCATTGTAAACATTGCAATATAATGTAGGTACAGCTCAATAAATGTGAAAACCGCATTGTAGAATAGTCCATTTATTTTAGTAGTTTAATTCAAAACATGAAACTTTTAACCTTCATGTTCTATTATTCATTCATCACTAAAAATAAGTTGATCATTTATTGTTACTTTTCCCGAACAAGGTACATTTTTTTGAATGACCATTAAATTATGTACGCTTATAGCTTAACAAGTGTCACCGTTTCCTGTTCCTGATCTCCAGTTGGCAACTACACTTCATCCAAAGCGAGTTCAAAGGTCAACTTCCTAAACCGTACGCCTCGGGTCCTCTGGCCACGCAGCTCATACCTGCTGATATGAACGATCAAAATCTGGAGGAGCCCAGCAGATATGTAAGACGTGCTTTCCCCGCTACATGGAATCTTTATGAGCTGTCAGTGACATGACCAAGTGTGTAATGATGGCTCCATACAGGTGGACATCCGGCACTGCCACTACCTGGTAGACCTCGACACAGAAGAAGAAACGCCACGTGAACCACGCTACGCAGCCAACAAAGAAGAGTGGAACGTCATTGCCTATAAGCCTTTTCTTCAGGCTTCCAGGTATTCATCACGCAGATCTACCAACCTGTTACTACACGGTTATTTTTTTTAAAAAAAATGTAAAAGTGGTTTAGTGCAATTCTAAAAACTAATGAAACCTCAGAGGAACTGTTTATTGAAAAAAACCTCTTTACAAGACCCCGCAAAATTTACTTTAAATGACAAAAGATGTTACAGTGGGGCAAAAAAGTATTTAGTCAGCCACCAATTGTGCAAGTTCTCCTACTTAAAGAGATGAGAGAGGCCTTTAATTTTCATCATACTGTATGTATTTAATGGTGATGGGACTCTAGTAAAGCTTTGTTTTAATTATCTTTCTTTTAATCAAATATTTTGACAATCTTTTACAATTTAAATTAAAAATGTTTGAGGAATAGACATAATTTAACAAAATTCACTCTTTTTTATTTTCCATCAGGCTACCACATACACAAACAGATTTGGGTCAATTTTAAGATTTTGAATACGATTTCAAGATGAAGTTTGAGCTCACAGTATAGCTCTAACTCATAAATTGAAGTTGGCTATTGTCAAGCTTTTAAAAGACTAAAATACTGCTGATTTGGAATTTCAACATAGTTTATCGGTATATGTATCTTACACTGTTTCATCTCTAGTTGCTAACATCGGAATAGAACTCCATTCTAAACGAAGGACATCATCATATGTTTTCAGCAATTTGATAATGGACAATTTTATATATTTAAAAAAAAAAAATGAAATGGCCCCTAATAGGAAAAGTTTTTCATCCCTCTGCTAAAAAGAATTATTTAATTATTGTATTTATAGTCACTGTTCTGCGCACTGTGCAAAGCGTTTACCTTACTAATAAATATATGAAAAAACTGAACATAAATTAAAAGCCATAAATAAAATCGAGGCAGCTACTGAATATTATTTACTTTACAGACGATCCACTGCAAAAACTTAAATCTAACCATAATCAAATATCTCAGATCTTTTCTAACCAGGCAGTTTTTGCGCAAGAGAATTTCGCCTGCTGCAAATATCGCTCCCCCACCCCTTTTAAGTCTTAATAAAGGTAACTTGAGATTGTATTACTGTTTGAGTAATCATTGTTAAACTTAAAATTAAAAATACTGCGATTCTATTGATATAGGTAGTATAAATGCTTGAGTTTTAAGACATTGGTTGGGGTTTTTGAGGCAAGCTATGTTTACATGTTTTAAGGAATCCACGTAAAACTTTCCTATTCTATGGGTGGATATTTTTGCTTAAATTAAAAACCAAATTCCACTTATAGGAAATAACCTTAATCTTAAAACGGCCGCTTTCTCCACTTTCAGGTCCTCTCCGATCTTCAGAGCATTTTACATCCCCTTCCTCTCCGACCACCACACTAGCTACAGGCGCTATGTCATCTTGAAGCCGAGGCGGCAAAAGCAGCCACGTACACGCAGCCACGGCTGACCTTTGAACCTCAGCTTCGCTCAGATACAACAGGATCCCTCCCCCTTGACTTGACACAGCTGCTGTGTGTGCGTGCTTGCGTGTTTTGAAGTATTTGTCTTAAAGGGACACTGTGTCATAATTACTCCCATCTATTGTTGAAATTGTGTATTACATCTAAACGAATAGTGCATTCTCACGCCTTAATTTTCCAAACACGTATGGCAACAACAGTAACCTTTCGAAGATAGGAAAATTTGTCGGAGCACAGACTAATCCGTGACAGTTGGCCCTAACGTGCTATCCTGCCTATTGTAAACAACACGGTCTAACAAAACGGAATGAAATAGGGCTTGGAAACCGCTTTGCATTGTGGGTTGAGGCTGCCGCAGTAGCTTACTGAGCAGGCTGTACAATCGCTGTGTGTTTTCCATGACTGAAAAACATATTAAAATGCAAGAAACAGATTGGGATTTTACAAAGAAAAACTAGACCATGAAGCCACAGACCAGTTTAAATGGTTTGGAACTGTACAAAATCCTAAATACAGAATGGAGCAGCGACCGGCCGGACCTAGTGCCTCCGTTGTGTGCGTGTGTGGTGTGCCTACACTTCGGAGCAGTTTAAAAATTCCAAATCATTAGCATCTCATGTTACCAACTGGTGGATGCAGGACCTTAACACGATGAAGCCCACTAGCGAGCAATGGGAACACATCATTTGGACGAAGGTACGCGGCGCTAAGTTGCATGTGTGTTTGCTTTTTAATCATACCTGTCTCCATTGCATATCTGTGGTCCTGCAGTATGCTGCTGCAGTCGTGCAGATTTGCAGGTGTGTGGTAATAAGATGATCTTCTCGTCCAGTGTCTCAATCTTTGCCCTGAATTGCCGCATAATGAATTTCCGCGTTGGTAGTGCTTGTCCTCTTACGGCGGCCGTAGTTTCAACATGGCAGACTGTCATGGTGCTCCCCAACTGGGTCACCACGCTTGTGTATAAATAAATCACAAATTATTTGCTTACGAGAATGTCTCAAATTACTAGCCGAAGCCACAATACACCAGTGATAACACATTTGTAAACGCAGACATCAGTTTTGGCCGGTAAACAACTGAAAATGTTACACAGTGTACCTTTTAATATACGGACCCTTTAAGGACCTTGCGTCTGTGCGTGGGCCTACGAGTGTGTGCATGTATGTGTGTACTCTTAAGGGGTGTTTACTGGCAGGAATCGTGTTTTTGTGTCATCTGTCTAAGATGTTATTTCAATGTCTTGGAAGCGGTTCATAGCTGTTTTTCCTCTTCATACTGGACATCAATGCGTGACCGAATGAAAGAAATGTCCTCACTGAATCATGTCATAAAAACTTTTTACTTAATGTGCTTGGTGTGAATGTAGAGAATGAATGGGAAGGGTTAATTTCATTGTAAAGTGTAATAAAAGAACAATGTGACCAAACACAGTCATTCTGTTTTTAAATAAAATAATGGCACCACCATCTGATTTGTTTATTTACTAAACAAACATACAAAGCACAGTAGACATTACCATTTTTACAAATATCAATCTAGTGGAACAATCGTCAGTAACATGCTGCGTTATGAATAGGCTATTGCAACACTCACAGGCATTATGAATCAAAATGGATTGATTCAGTTGGAAAGCGAAGAAGCCATTGACGAATTCCTGCTTTACAGCTGTGCTGTTATACAATTAGACAACATAAAAACAAACACTTGACATGGAGTTTACGCAGCACACATCAGTGACATGTCAACAGGTCATGCAAATGCAATGGACACATAAGTCATATTACATTAGCAGCAACCAAATGCTCCGTGCTAATTCTCTTATGTGTGCACAGTCAACATGATGTTTGAGGGAGGCTTCAGTTCATTCTCCATAACATTGTCAGATTTACTGTCATAAAGGGCAAACAAGCTTTATCAAGCACGTGACAGGTGTTCAGTGCATGCAACACTACGATGTTCAATAATTAAAACTTATCCAGAATGCCAATATCAAATCACAAAATTCCAACAATTAAATGTCAAAATTGCTCATGAATGTAGTTAAGATCAATAGCTCTTGATGGAGAGCGAGTGTGAAGTCCCACTCCATGTTTCTACTCAATGTCTACAACAAAGTTACCTGCAACAAAAATATAAGAGGTGTTTTTGATTGGCACTGTCAGAGAGGTAGTCACTTAACTAATTTTGTTTATTGTTCTGTTCTGTAATGTTGTAGAATTGCACTGGATCATATTGATAGATGTTGATTATTCCCCCCCCCCCCCCCCCCCCCCTCCCCATTTGTGTAGCTTTTAGTATCTATATGCAAACTCCACACAAGAAGGCCTCAGATGATATTTGAACCCAGGAACTCTAGACCATGAGGCAGATATGCTAACCACTCAGTGTACTGCACTGCACCCAAATTTATTTATGATTAAAAGAAACGTGATTTAGAATGTTTTAAAATCTCCCAAAAAAAAAAAGTTGTTCATTTTCTATAACGCTTATCCTCATTAGGGATATTACAAAATGTGCAAAAAGTCAACCACTGAATACTTTCTGGATGTATTGTATGGATGTATGTATTGCTTATAATAACAAGCATATGGAATTGGTTTGCTTCATTTACATTACCATTTAAAACCACATGCATGCAGCTTTTTTTACCACCCCATGTCCACCATCAGACACACTTTACTGTGCATACACACACACACACACACACAAACACGTCAGTATTTCTCACTGTCCAGCCAGCGTTGTTCATAAAAATATTTTCTCCCCCCATCGAGATTCAGACCACTTCTGTGGCTATCCAGTGTGGCCTGGTCGGGTTTGCGGCTTCCGTACGTTCCCAGGATGCTTTGGTAAGAGTCCCCCTTGCCATTGTTGCTGTAGGTCTGATATAAATCAGCCTTGACCGCATGAGCCCCAGGCGTCACTTTGGGCTCGTAGAGTTCCCTCTTAGCTGCCATGATGTCATCAAACAACTCGTGGTCTCCGTAGGCGCCGCTGCCGAAATGCTCGCTCTTAGTGGTGCGGCGGGCGAGACTGCGGTCGGAAAACTGCCCAGGTAGTGCCAGCCTCCCGTCGGAGACGTCCCTCTTCGCCGGGCGGCCTAAGCTGCTGTTGTAGAGGTCACGCGTACCACGGCGGCCCAAGCTGAGGTCGTTGAGGTCAAAGTTGAGGAAGCAGCTCTCGGTGCTAGCAAGAGTCACGAAGCCACTTTCTGTGTCGTGACCACCTAGGTTGTCATAATCCCCCGTAGGTGTCTCAGGGGACGAGCACAGAAAGGATGTGTTTTTGGTGTGGGGGCGCCCAGACACCAAGTCATCGTCCTTCTGGGAGCGAATCACATTGTAGACGTCAGTTGGGGTCGGGCTGGGCCGGATGTTGGGCTCTGTCCCGAGTACTTCAGACTTCTGGTCTTTCGTCCGTCTGTCGGATGAAAAACAATACAACCTCAACCCGACCAAATGTACTGTCACACACTTGACTTTAGCCAGTTAAGTGAACAATTTTGGGACTTTACTTTGACTTGGTATTAATGACACTTGTCTTGACTTAAACTTGAACTTCATGACTAGCTAAGTCTTGGCTGTTTACATTTGAAAATCTGTATTTTCAAGTTCATATTTGTTTTGTTTTTAAATAACTTATTTTTCCCATAGGGCATGCAAACCTGGCAACCCACCAGTATGCTACAATGTGGCCTGTAGTATCATGGAGGGAGCTCTGAAGATGATTAAATTTAAAGCCAAGGATTAAGGTTTCGCTAAAATCTTGAAATTAGAATGGCAACAAACTCAAAGATAAGGGACACAACAAGTACGACATCCAACTTAATCAGTCACTATAAACCACATTAATTTCACAGTTAAGCTAACCGATAGCCAGTCAAGCATTAACTAAGCTTCCTGTTGGTTATTCGTTTTAATTGAGAAGAGAAAGTACTGGATAATACAGACACTAATTTGGGACCACTGAAAAAATGTGATTGTGAATGTTTCACTATAGCGCACTAAAGCAAGTACAGAACCCAAATAATTACTTTACTCGACTTGCTTGAAATTTAGTGGGAACTCGACGTGACTTGATTTTCACCGCAGTAACTTAAGACTTGCTTGAAACTTAAGAGTCGGGACCTACAGTACTTACTGTATGACTTACTCCTACCGCTGCCTTATTGGCTATCGTCCCATATCACGTCAAAGTCGTAGAGTCTTTGGGTTGGCCGGACCACACTCGGATCGGGGTTACTGTTACATTTTGCTTTTGTATACTATTTATGGTTTATATGACTGCAACTTGATAGTAGTGGTATTGAGAGGTAGATGAAGTCGGCTGAGTCGCCATTGTCTGTGTGTACCCCACTTGAGAGTTAGCGTGTCGTCCAAACACTGTCTATTTCTTTGGGTAAACAAAATTGATATTCATTGTCAGGAATGATGAGGTCAGTATGAATTGATGTATTAAACACACATCAATTCAGCATATCGCCTTGTTTTTCCAAACCTTCCTCGCCGAATGAGGATAATCTGCTCTGTGATTGATAATCATACAATATTGATGTTTGAGTTAAGGTTGAAGATGTTGCGTGCACTGCTTGCACGTTCTCCACTCTAGATGGTTCCGGTCATTGACCGACAGGTCAAACCTATTGGATACTCACCGTGAAACGAGCATTTTGAAGCAGCAGACACCTATCACCGTCAGCAGCAGCAGAATGAGCGGAATTGTGGGAATGATGATGTAAATCACATTCAGGGCTAAGAGAAAGCGATACATCACATCACATTAGCATTTAGATGTAACATTTATGGACTTCCAAATATAAGGAAGGCTTTTTCTATCAGTTGCTGCGCTAACCTGTGCTCCTCTTTGCGTTGTGGTCACTTGGATTCCAAGGCACAGATGGAGGGAATATGGCTGACAAAATGCATATATACAGTTGTGTTGAGAATGACAGTGTTTGAACGTAATAGTGTTTCAACATAATAATTTTTAATAGACTACAAAATCCTTATAGTTTTTATTCCTGCACATGTACAGTAAATGTGTTGGGAGCACACTGTACATTCTATTCCAAATGAAAACATCAAAAATACTGTATAAATCTGTTATTCATTTTTAAAAATTGGATAAAAGGGAACATTAGGCTGTTTGCATTTTTCTTTACTTTTCCAATAACTGTTTCACATCTGCGTGGCATGGAGTCCACTAACTTCTGGCACCTGTGAGCTGTTATTCCAACCAAGGATGATTGGACTACATAATAACATTTATTTTCGTTTCTTAAGGATGCAGATCTTTGCATTTTACCTGCATGAGTGGCGTTCGGAGGTGAGTTTTCAACTGACTTGTCTGGAGAGAGCAAAAAAATAAAACAAGTGAGATAGCACATGGAAATGTTTCAAATGATTACATGTGGTATACCTTCTGTGTATTTGCAGATGAAATTGTGCTTGGTTTCACAGTTGTCGTCATTCCACTGGAACATGTAAAGACCCCCCAGCCCGGGCGGAGCGGACGGCTGGTGATACATCACTACGCACACCTCATAGCCACATGAAGGTTCATCCCAGTGCCAGTTCCTGCACACGCATGCATATACGCACACACGCAGCTGCTGTCATTTACCTCAAAACCACCTCAACTAAATATACGTTCCCATTTATTGGGCTCACTTAGATAAAACCAATGCGACCCTGCAATGAATCTTTCTCTCGCGGGGGTTATAATGTTCGCTTTTACTCTAATTGTTTAAGAGAGAGCTATTGATCTTATTCAATGGGCATTTTGGGGGCTGTAATTTGGAGGTAGTGTAGTACCATCACCGGATATATATATATATTGAGAAGTATATTTAAAAACAAAAATTGCAATTCAATTAGACGCAGTGCGTCAACAGTGGTTAGAAAAGAAATGAAATGAGGACTATATCCCTATTTAGATGCTAAGAGCGGTATAGGGATGACGTCCGAGCAGCTTGATTGGACAGAATGGACTCGATGATCCTCTTGCAGTTCCATGATGTCATCATTGCTTTTCTGTCTCGTAGTTCTTGTCGACAAAGTGCTAGTTTATAGTCTTAACCACAATGGACATCTTTTGCAGAGCAGACATGACATCTATAAACCTGAGCTTTACAACGGAGTGAGAATTTTGACACAAAAACTGCTAAACATTTCACAACACTAACACAAAAATAATTGGGAAAAACAACATATTATTCTATGATTATCCATCTATCTACTACACAGTGTAGAAAGTCACTAGTTCAATGCAGGCAAACCATGTGAGCCATGTCAATTGTTAATCTTAGTATATGCCATGGGCCGCTAAAAAAAATAGGATGTGGAATACAAATGGCTCACTGGCTGTAGTTCGACTTTTCAATTAAGTTAACTTGCACATGGTACATCAAGGTATCCTAGGTAAAATATTGATAAACTATTTTGACCATTTGTCCAAAGTTAACTGGGATAAGCTCCAGCTCACCCGTGACCCTAATGAGGACAAGCGAAATAGAAAATGTTTGGGGGATGGCTATCCTAAACATAACCCACCTAAATGTAGATTTTGTGCCATCCAACCAGCGGTACTGCGATGAGCAGTCGCTGCTGCTGCTGCTGTCCTCATCTCCATGGTTACGCCGCAGCCCAATCCAGAAGTCTCCGTCGGTCGGCCTCAGATCCGTGATGAGCTGCTCGACGATCTTCTGCTCGGACGGCGACTCCACGCTCAGCAGCTGCCCGCCATCCCGACGGCAGGACAGGTCGGCCTCCCCGAAATTCAACCTCCGCCGAAGCTCGGAGAAGTAGGCCAGCTTGTAACACGGCTTGCCGTTGACCACCTTGCACACGCGCTGACCTGTACGCACATGTACACGGTTGACCTTTTAAGTGTATGAGGCCTTCACGTGCCCTCATGCTGGCCACAATATTAGATACACCTGCACACTCAAATGCAGTGATTCCCACCCGCTGTGCTGGAAGAGATGTGTGTATTCACAACAAATAATGTATCTTTGCTCATCTATCTGCCAGTGACATATAGCAACAGGCAGAACAATTAAATGCCCACCCTCTAGATGGCAGAATGTATAAATTACTTGTGCATCCACCTTGAATGTTAATCTTATCCCCGATGACGAGTGGATTTACAATATAATAAAATGTCATGTAAATTTGGCGATCACATACTATTCGGACCGTCTTGGAACGGTGAACATTTTTCTTCCAAACTACATTACCGATACCTGCGACACATATCCAGTCTAGTTGGACTTGCCATAAACTTTAGTTCACTGAGAATCCAAAGGATTCTGTGTGTCTTTATGATGCCACCACTGATGGGGAAAAAAAGAACCGTGGAACTTAAAATGTAACTTCAACAAAGGAAATGTTCTGCTAAGCACAACATCAATCCATCCATTCTCAACACCACTTATCCTCAATCAGGGTTACGGGGCACTGGAATCTATCCCAGCTGACTTTGGGTGAAAGGCGGACTACACCTTGAACTGGTCGCCAGTCAGTCGCAGGGCACATATAGACACGGACAACCATTCGCACCCGCATGCACACCGTCACTGAGTGGGAACTGAACCCACGATGCCCGCACCAAAATCAGGCGAATGTACCAGTACACCATCAGTGACCTTAGCACTACAATTAAATATCAAGTACAGTAGATTTACAATTACCACCTATACAATTAGTATACACTACACATCACTATTAGTTACCTATCTAACAGACATTGAAGGGTGAGTAGTTGTACTTTGAGTTTTATTTAGTTTTATCATACAGTAGTTAACTTCTGTTTATGCTTGTATGACAGTTAAATATATAGTTTTGTTTGTTTGTTTGTTTGTTTGTTTTTAACTAAAAACATCAAGTGTAGCGTTAATAAAGTTTTTAAGAAGGAATAATTGAATTCCCCTAACAGTATTTCCTATGGGAAATTAGTTTTTGTTTTTTTTTCCCATCGGAAAAAAATAAATAAATTGAAATTATAACAACACAGAAGTCACCCAGCGCCACAGAATGGATTGTGTCCGCTGTAAACATGTTGCATATTGTGAATGTAGTTCGCACCTTATTTAGATATATGGGAAGGGCAAAACATTAGAAACAACACTATTATCTTTCCAAATGCAGGATTAATAATACATTACAGTTGCATCCCATGAAGTGTCTAGTAAGTGTATATCACATCCACACATCCCAGGCTGCTTACCTCTAGCTTCAGATGCATGCGCTTTATGTTAGGAGCCCAATATCCAGCATGGAGTCGGTCAGGAAGAAGCCCCAAAAAGAAATTCACAAGTGAGTGAATTTGCTAAAAATGATGTGTGTGTGAGGGTTACCTGTAATGTGGCTGGTGGCTCCTGATGGATTAAAACATAAAATCAGGAAGTGGCAGAGGATGGTGAGCCGGTCCATGGCTTCTGGCATCTGACTTTGACGTTTGTTACTTAGTATGTCATATCACTGTCACACAATCAGCGCATCATCAGCCAAAACTTGAAAGAGCGATCGGACGCTGCAAGTGTCCAAAAAGGTACTTCAAATGAAAGAAAGATTCAGGTCCTTTTGTGTGTGTTTCAAGCTGGTGTTTGTGTGTGAGCGTGTCTGTGTGTGTGTGTGTGTGTGTGATGGAAGGAGGAGCAAGGAGGGGAGGATGAGAAGGGGGCAGTGTGTGTTAGGGAGGGGGCTGTAATATGTTAAGAGCAGCCTTAATGATCGTCAGAAGAGGCGGCATTGATCGCAGAGACATCTAATCACGCGAGTGCTTCTCATTGTAAACGCTGACACGAGGCAGATTTCACTCCTGGCTTTATGACTGGCGCTTTAGGGGATTATCATTACAAAGGTGTTACATGAAAATGATCTGCTATAATTTAATCAGACGTGTTTTTATATAATGTGTTCCCTCACTATGCAGTGTTCGTCCCGCATTGTGTTTTAGTGTAAATGATCTTACAGTTAGGACAATATTCGGAGTGTTTATGATTTAGTCTTCACACAGCGCAATGAATTTAAAATACAACAAAATGTGATTGTAATGTAGATCCCTCAACACACATTCACAGCTATAGACAAGTTAGTGACTTTGAGGCCATCTGTGTGCCACTTTGCTGCCCAGTGCAAACTACAGTCACAATAGTAAAATACAATACAGTCAAATAATTGTATATCTTTATACAACTCTTACTTAGGATCCCACAGTATTCTCATCAGGTCTTTTGATTAGATGTGGGTCAGAGGTTACACTGTACAAAAGCTAAAGCTCACTTCTCTCCTGTAGTTTCTTCTGCACAGAAGGTGTACAATCCCTTGTCAGACTATTCCTTTTAGGTTGATTTTGCAGCCCAAACTCACAAACGTCAATCCAACATTAGGATGAGCCAGATTTTACAAGTTTTGGAACATTCCTCTCAAACTTGCCAATCTGATAATGACAAGGATCAGCAACTATTGATGCACGCTCGCACTTTTCTCAGCACAAATGGAGGAAAAGGGAATGTATGCACTTCCTGATGGGAGTAATTTCTAAAATGGCCCATGAGCTTGATTTAGGAGCAGTAGAAAGACAGATCAGCCGTAGTTTGAGGAAGCAGGATGCTTCATCGGGAATCTGCTGTGTGGGCTGGCGAGGAATGGGACTATGGGTGGAATTGCTCAAGATGCTAATCCCGTTATGTTTGATTGATTTCCGTTTGGGGTATGGATGTGAGGGTGTCGTGTTGAGGTTAGCAGGTGCACAATAAAGCAGAAGACAAGTGGGTTGGGTAACTGAACACTTCTTCGTTTATAACATCTGAGCGCAGGAGGAGCTTTCATTCAATTTGGACTCCCGTTTGTCCCTCTCTCACGTGCTCTGTCCCGGGCCATCCCGCTGACCTCCTCTTGCCTCCATCCTAATTAGTTAAAGAGAATTCAGATTAATGCTCCCGTGGGCATGCTCGAGTACATCACTGGTTAAACGCGCGTGGACACACACACACACACACACAAACACGCGCGCGCGTGCGCATACAGAGGATGGGTGGTGCCAAGTGTCAAAGAAACTCAGCAGGAAAATTCACCACGTTGTACATTTAACCAATAGGGAAAATTTCTAAGTGCACTTTTTTTCCACTGAGGCAAACCATGACAGGGTAATGGTCAGCTGATCAAGTCAAATAAGATAATCCAAGGCTATAAACCTGCCAATGCATCTTTTGTAATTCAATGCAGGCCTCGTAAGCACACACACACGCGCACACAACAACAAAGAATGACAAGTAGTGCCGATTTGCACCACAGAGACACAGAACTGTACAGAGCGCCAACCAAAAGTACTTTCCTCTGAATTAGATTTGAATAATGCGAGCTGGCACGCCACCAGACGTGGTGTCCGCAATGCGTAGGCCTGAGCAGACAAGCTGGAAACAAGCCTCGACTCAGTGACCCGAAAGGAGAGTCGGAACGCTCCATCAGCAAACGTAAAAAGCTTTTTAATGGAACCTTTTAGTAACTCCACCCCGAATTCATGTTTGCAGTTTGACAAACGACCGATAGTTAAGGAAACTGTTGAATATGATGACCACCGTGTGACGTAGGGCATCTCAAATACTTATTAACAGCGGTGGAAAGAGTACTTACAGTCTTTACTTAAGTAGAAGTACAGATACATGGGTTTAAAAAAGAAAAAAACCTGGTAAAATGACCTATTTAACTACTACACTTTAGTAAAAGTGAAAAAAATCTGACTTAAATGCACTATAAAAGTGAAAGCCCCCATTTAACAATTAGGTACAAATGTAAAATTTTTTTTTTTTTGATAACTTGCCACGACAACAAACCTCTCTGCAACACAAAACAATTTTTATCTTTTATGAAATTACATAATGTTCATACTGAGAAGAATGTTATGTAGTGTGTTGTTGTTTAAAACTAGCTAGCATTCATTTGACTTTCACGCTATAAAAATGTTATGTTCCCATAGCTCTGCTAAGATGAACTGAGTAACAAAAGTGCTAAATTAGCTGATGATAAATACACACACACCTGTGCAACAATCCAGCTGTCTAATCAGCATCTTAATATGCCACACTTTTGAGGTGGACGGATTATCTCGGCAAAGGAGAAGTGCCCAGTGACACAGATTGAGATAGAGTTGTGAACAATATCTGTGAGAAATAGGCCTTTTCTGTACAGGAAACAGAAAAGTCTCAGATCTTTGAATTTAGCTCATGAAAAATGGGAGCAAAAACTAAAGTATTGCATTTATATTTTTTGTTGTGCATCGTTGTTTCTTAACTGCAGCAAACTGTGCGAGTGGTTACGACGTCTGTTTTACAGTTTTGTGGTTTAGGATTTAATCTCGGCTCGGGTCTTCCTGTGTAGAGTTTACATGTCCTGACTGTGCTTGCGTGGGATTCCTCCAGGTAATCCGGCTTCCTTCCACATTCCAAAAATATGCATGTGAGGTTCAATGAACACTGAAAATTGTCCATAGATGTGAATGTGAGTGTCAGTGGTTGTTTGTCTGTCGACCAGTCCAGGGTGTAACCTGCCTCTCACTCAAAGACTGTTGCATGGGATAAGTTCCAGATCACCCGAGACCTAAATATGGACAAGCATGATAGAAAATGGATGTTTTGTAACGGATTGAAAGATCTTCGTTTGACAGCTAAAAGGGGAAACTGTATCAGCATAGGTATGTACGTTTACTCACCAAATTGGTTTAGTACGTTCGTTGAGTACATGTTGCGCTAGCCTACTAAATTATTTTTATTACACCAGATAATATTCTACCTTTTAAAAACAACTATATAAAAGAAGATGCTAAGTGAGATGGGAATGAACCAAACATTATTTTATCTTATCTTTATAGATATATGTATATACACACACACACACACACAGGCAGCACGGTGGGCGACTCACAGTTCTGAGGACCCGGGTCCAAATCTGACCTTGCCTGTGTGGAGTTTGCAAGTTCCTCTCGTTCCCGCATGAGTTTTTTCCGGTTACTCCGGTTTCCTCCCACAAGACATGCATGGTAGTTTAATTGAAAACTCTAAATTGCACGTAGGCGTGAATAGTTGTTTGTCTATGTGTGCCCTGAGGTTGGCTGGCAAGCAGTCGAGGGTGTACTCCGCCTCTCGTCCAGAGTCAGCTGGGATAGGCTCCAGCACACCTGCGCCAGCACGCCTGCTTATCCTCCCTCATAAGCAGTAAGGAAAATGGATGGATTTTTTTTTTTTTTTTTTTTTTTTTTTTTTTTTTTTTTTTTTAAGAACTAAACATGGCAAACCAAATTACACTGACGAGACACAGCTGGGCAGCATTGACAAACTCATAACAAGCAAGGAGCTGATTGGCTGAGAGGATGGAGAACAGCAGGAAAGGAGCTGATCGCCTAACGACACTAGGTGAAACCAATTAGGTAAACAGCCATGTTTCAACTAAAAAATCCAAATCCGCTGTGTGCGGAACGTCAAATGACCAAATATGGAAAACAGATTTGCAGACTTCCTGTGTATACTGTGCTAATGAGCATAACTAGGATCGATGACACGATTTGTTGAAGCCGAACTTGCTAAAATTTTGTATTTTTTATGTTTTGTGTCTTTGGACAAAAATTCAGTACATATATATCTTTTACTTATACAAATATGATATATGTAAACACGGACGAAGCCTAAATATCGGATATTTCCATCGTGGTGGCTCTGTGGTGACATCTTTGACTTTTAAATTCCTACGGCTCCTTTGTCACGGTCTCCTTCATCATTCACCCGAGCCGGGAGGAATCGCATCAACCTGTTTTGCTGAATGTGGAAGTAGGTTGCACATATTCCGGATTAAGCAAAGACCAACAAGTCCAAAATACAATTAAAACATCAGATCAGCTATCTACATGGGACTGTTACAATTCATATTAGTGTTATCCGCACATTCTACAGAAACGTGCTGCTTAAACACTTGAGGTTGATTAATTAAGGATCTCATGATGCTTTTTATATCATATTTAAACAACATCGTTCACTTCATACATGGTCAAATAACAGCATTGTTGATATGACTCTCGATAGATTAAGCATTTAGCTCTTCAAGAACTCCAATGGTGCATAATCATCCTGGTCGTCGTTTCCAAGGATAGATTTGAGGAAAGGTACAACCCTGTAGACATTGATGTGGAAATCTCGGGAGTTCTCCTGTGAGTCGACTACACCGCCACCCTTGCACAGATTTTGGCTTCCCCAGCTGACAATACCAATCTGGGAAAAAAAAACAAAAAAAGAACTAACTTGTCCATTTTTGACATCTACACTTTACCAGCTGTGTTTTTACTTATAGTGGAACCTCTTTCATTTACTGCACAGCAGAGCTGGCAAAAACTCACTCTGTACTTCGGAAGAAATACAGTACAGATACTTTTCAGACTGTGAAATAAACTTCAGTACAAAAGTAAATTATGTAAATGTTATTTTCCATTCCATACAATACCTGTTTTGATAACTTGGGAATGTAACCTAAGCATATTTTACCTAAAAATCTGGGCAACAGTTTGCTAATTGTAACCTTTCTGGGTCCGCTTTACATTCGTATTTGGCTCATTTGTGAGGAAAGAAAGAGACAGGAAGGCTCACCTGCACTGTGCGATGCTCATAGTTTTTGAACACAGCTCCTCCAGAATCACCTGCCCCAAATGAGATTCCTCAGTGGAAAATAGAGGCCCCAAATGCTCGGTAACAATGAGAAAGCCATCAAATACACTTACCTGTACACGCTATGTGATCTCTGAAGGGAGTCCGACCACCAGTGCACAGGAAGTTTTCGGTCACAGGAACCTCTGGTTTGGTTGTTGTGATGCCTGCTGCGTCCAATGCATGTTTGATACATTCATCCCTCTGCGTCACATAATGGGAAGGTCAAAAGGAACTTTGGGGAGGGAAAAAGTGGCTAAATTTGTTTACAACTCACCTTATCGCCAAGTTTAGCATGGACGTGTTTTTCATCCACCCATTTTGCTCTGCTGCGTGTCAGGAAAGTAAGTTTTTCCATATTCTTTAACAGGAGCTGCTCTATAGTTACAGACCACAAAAATACAACCAATTTAGCGTGCCTGTTTTAAAGATATTGTATAAAAGACAATGTAATTAGGAGAAAATGTACATATCTTTTAGATTGAAATCTGCCACCACACTAACCACTCACTTTTTCTCATGGCAGAATGTAGCAATTTTCACATTTCACATTATATCTCCTATCTTAATGGAATGTATTGGAGAGTAACTTGACTTTTTTTTTTTTTTACAAAGCTTTTGCTTCAAAAGCTAGTAAAATAAGGTAAAATAAAATAATCCAGTTTGAACATTTGATTCCCCCAGAAATTGCTATTTTTATATATTAGGTTTCTCCTGATGTTTTTGTTTGTTTGTTTGTTTTTTACGAGTGAAGAATATGTGTAAAACTTCACAAATTAATTTTTTTTTATCAGCAGTGATTTTTTTGACGATATATGTACAATGTGTTATATGAAAGTGGCTGTCAAACCTTTGACATCAAGCACCAACTGAAGAATTCTTAGCCCTCAATGGCCCACCATCATGACCAACATTAACATACAGTAGTAGGCCCAAGTATTCATCAAAAACAAGAACTGGTTGCCAGCCAATCACAGGGCACATAGAAACAAACAACCATTTGCACTCACAGTCACTTTAGAGTTTCCACTTAATACATGTTTTTGGGATGTGGGAGGAAACCGGAGTGCCCGGAGAAAACCCACGCAGGCACGGGGAGAACATGCAAACTCCACACAGGCGGGGCCGGGGATTGAACCCGGGTCCTCAGAACTGTGAGGCTGACGCTCTAACCAGTCGTCCACCGCGCCGCTACTAGTTAACTTAGTATTTTAATTATTACAGAACACTCTTTTTAAAGGTAACCCATAAACATTGTAGTTTTACTGACTGGCCAACAAACAACAAATCAAAAATGCATATTGTAAACAGTTTACTGCATAGGCTAGTCTCCAGAATCATACTTTAGTATTTAGTTACCTTGTTCTGCGCAGGTGGATTCACCAACCAGTTTTAGAGCATCACTGGTCTCCTGGGTGCAGGGTAAACAAATGGGTCTAAACAAGGAAAGAAGACAATGTTGCGAGCACAGTATCACAAATGTTTTTTTTTTAAATTATTATTATTCATTATTGAATCGTCAGACCTGACCAGAGTGGAGATTTTCACAAATTCGGTAAGTTGGATGAGAGCCACGTCATAGTCGTAGAACTCCTTCACACCCTCGTTCACTTTAGCGCTAATGTTGTACTTTGAGTGTAAAAAGAAATTCTTAACTCTTTTTGCTGTCAGAGAGAGAGAGAAAGAAAGAGGGGCAAGTGTGTAATCAAGTACACTGAACGCCATAAAACAACAGCAACAACAACAATACTCTGTAGCTCAAGCAAGTTCCACGACACAAATTTCCTTAAATGCAAAAATATCTGATATAGAGGCGTTGGAGTAGGTGAACCGCGATATGGGGGGAACAATATAGATCCAAACAAGCCTTTTCGAATCCAATGCGAATGATGGAGGATCAATCGGCGTCATCTTACTTCTGCCTTGTCCGTCGTCGATGTCGATCGTGACGTGTTTGGGCAGATCTTCAAACGTGAAGCAGTGAGCGGCAGTCAAGACAAACATGGGAGTCACCAGAGAGCCCATACACTTCATGACTCTACCCTCGTTCTTAAAGAGTCAGTCAGACACAAATTAGATTTAGTCTACAAAGGCACCATGGCTTGCAAAGGGGGGGGTGGAATCATTAAAACTGAAATTGTCTTCATTTTTTACCTGGACAACAATTAGCGCCGCCCATGGATAGTTTTCTCTTTTCTCGGTGGTGTCATAATCCTTGTGAAGCCCACATAAGCCTTTGACTTCATCCTCATCTGAAAGTGAAAGAAAAACATATCAGTCTGTATTAAATAGAAAAAAATGGTTTGTAGCAACATGTCGTAGTGATGCTCATATTGTTGTAAAATGGTCCAGTTTAAATGTAACACAGTATTGTGATTAACTTTTAATAACTACATTCTTGAGAGGGTGCATTGCTTCAAATCAGAATATGCAAAATCTGATCAGAGTACAGTGGAATTAATGAGGTTTCCCATGTTTTTAGTTTGCATGGTGGAACCCCCTTGTACTGCAAAGAATTCCAGTATACCCGAACCCAACCCTATTTGGTAACTTTTTTATTTAAACCCAAATTTACGTTAAACACCTAACTAAGGAAAATGACATGTGATTTCCCAAAGAAAACTGGCAAAAAGGATAATGAAAATGATTACAAACTTTTTAAACTTGGATATCATTGTTATAAATGCAATTATATGGGATGGAAATTTTGACTATGTGTCTTATATACTGTTATACAACCATTTGAAGGGATTTATATTTTTCCCCTACAAAAAAAAGGTACTGCAGTGTGGAACATTTTTATTGTTGTAGTTATCCAGGACTTTTTATTTTTGTTTATTTTTCATCCGAGCTATCTGTCAAAAACCGCAGGGTTGTTCACCCGAGGTTCTTAGCTTAGCCTCTGAGCCCACAACTGCTGTGGCCTTTCAGGAACAGAAAAAACATTTAGCAAAGCTCTCCAATGTAAACATTTTTCTTGTTATGAATTAGTGAGTTCTCAATATTGTTGTTATACTAAATGCAAAGAAAAATTTGCTTGATATTCTCATGAGGTGTTGATGCTCACATATTAGTTTTGCCCTTGATTTGTGCTACTGAGTTCAGCAAAGTATGTATTGTAATGGTGTGTAAATGGCAGTGAAATCAAATCTATAGTGCAAAATGTTATAGTGCTACTTGAGCTTCTTGCCCCAACAGTGTAGGAAGAAATACTGACACTTTCACGAAAGGAGAGCCTGCTTTTAAGAACATCAGGAAACAAGAGAAGGATGTTTTGTCATCATGTTATTATCTTGTGTATATCTCCCCGGAATCAATTTAAGATGAACACTTGGCTCAGAGCTGTGCAAGCAAAATACATAAAGAATAAATGCAAAACCCACCAATGATTTCATCAAATGTCTTTTGTAATTTTTTGATGTCCTTCATCCTGAAGTAATGGTTGCCGCCCGTCCCCACGACGAGAGGCTTCAAGTCGTCGTCGAAGAGCTCCGCCCCGATGGCGAAAATGTAAATGTCTGAAAGACAAGATGGAAAATAAATAGCAGCAAATTCACCTGGACTGGACTCACGTCAACTCACCCAAATATTCTGCTCTCGCTGGCTCTTTCTGCCTATAATTTGGGTCCATGTATACCATGTTCTTTATTTTTTCCACTGTAGACTCAGGTGAACCACCCATGTTGTAAGCACCTGCAATCAAAAAAACAACTGCGTGAATCAAAAACTAAAACACTTCATCCCTTTGGTGCAAAGATTTGAACAAATAACACATCTTAATTTCACCCTGAAATTTTACCCAAAAGTATCCCAAAACTTTTGTGAGTACTGTAGTGTATATTATGAGTACTTGTGGGTTAACTAGATGAAATGCTTTCAATGCTGTATGTAGCCCACACGCAATTGTTGTCCGAGTTTTGATGTATGCCAATATCTGCTTGCATTTTTGGCTCTATTTGTTAATGAGGAGCGTATTTGATCACTAGTCATTTTAATTTAAGCACTACTGTATTATGTTAGGCTCTGTTTTTAGACTATATTAGACTGTCAAGTTCTTTGAACAAACAATGGTAGTGATGAACTCCATCCACCAACATGGTGGCTGGCAAATGCTCTATTTTGCTACAATTTCAAAGCAGTTAGCGGTTTGAAATGACAGAACAGAAAATTATTTTTCACTAAAAAAGAAAGTTATCCAAAAAGATGTTTCTACTGAAGAAACAAAGAACAAAAATGTCTCAATGAGACTGATTGTAGATACTACACCGCAGTGAAATAGTGAAATGCTAAGTTTTGTGCCCATTAAATTGCACTTAATAGTGTGTACACATTGAAAATCATTTCAGAGGTGATTGAAGTTACCGTCTGTAAAAAGAATGATGACGTGACGGTGCTCCTTAAAGGCCTCATCCCCTTTTCGCTGTTTTATAAGCGCCATGCGCTCCAAGAAGGTCATGAAGACCAGGTTCAGATCAGTTCCGGCTGTGTTTCTGTCTTTGAGTGGGGAACAACGAACACAGTAAGTACAACCTCAAAACCAAGATGAAGTAGTGGTTGAATGTAACAGCATTTCCAGGAATAGGTCTAATCGGTTGGGTACTCACTTTCTATTTTAAAGTTTTCTAATTCCCTTTTCAAAATGTTCAGTTGGACCTTGCCATCCACAAAATCCAGAATGTTGACAACTTCATATACAGCCGAGGAGAAAAATACAACCTCATAGTTTGGAGAGATGGGAAAAGATGAAATCTGTGTGGCGGGGGGGAAAAGGCACCAATTAAGTTTTGTAATAAGCAGACAAGCACATGCAAATTGCTGCAAAATGTTCCTCATCCTCATTAACTGCTTATGCGTGTTATTTTGTAAATGAGCCATTTATCAGCAAAAGTAATATCCTGACGGCTGCACTGAAAACATGCCAAGGGATTCAGGCCAAGCAGCATCAGTCAGGATTATGATGCAAAGAGTAATTCATAATGAAATGCACTTGTAATGGGACGCTGCCCCAACAACCAAATAGGATGAGATCCTGTTTGTGCACGTTATGTGGACAGTGAGCCAAAATGTGCTCCTAAAAGTGTGCCAGACACTTAACTGCTTCACACCCAACATACTGTACATTATTACTGTACACGGCTTTACTGTAGCTATCTAACTGCTGTGTGAGATGACTTTTCTAATATCTGCAAATACAAAACTCTAGGGCAAGCGCTTTTAACATCCAACAGCTAGACTGCATATTTGTAACAGATATCTGTAATTTAGTTTTGCCTCATCATAAAGAACATTGAAGATATCCCTACCTTCATTCTTACTATATCCACAATTGTCTTTTCAGATATTTGCAGTGTCTTTTGCTATTTCTGTGTATGGGGTTTCTCATCACCGATACTGTCTTTACAGTTTAGTTACACATATCTGCTGTACTGATATCTGACAACTGAATTGTACATATCTGAAGCTCGACTTCATTTTGACATTTTGACTGAATTCAAGATATCTAGGTGCCTTCCCAGATATCTTGAAGTAACTTTTAACAAGGCGAAATCATATTTTAGACCTCTGTAACTTAGTTTTGACCAGTTAAAACTGAAATAGATCAGGGTGTACTCCGCCTCCCGCCCGAAGATAGCTGGGATAGGCTACTGCAACCCGCGACCTGAATGTGGATAAGCGGTAAAGAAAATGGATGGATGGATGGATATCTTCAATGAAAATTCAAACTATTCAATGTAATTACAACTTGTCAGAAAGACGTTAATATCTCCAAATTAATATCAATTGTGGATAATCAAACTTAACTTTTAAATGTTAAATTCAAGTTAGGGATATGTGTCTTTCGCCATCTTTTAGATATTACCCATCCTAGTCATGCTAGTGCGCAACAAAAAGCATGTACAGAATGTCAAAATTTTGCTTGTTTGTGTTGCTACTAAAAGAAACAAAAATGCAAATGCATGATTTTTGTTGGACAGCAACTTTATGCTCTTTCTTTGGTAACTTCACTTTCTAACTTTTCCACAGATGGCGAATCGGCAGGTAGAGCCACAATAAGAGAATTATTCAAAACGAATATAATGAGACAAGTTTACAAATGAACTGAGAAAAAAATCCCACGCGTCATCTGCTGGTCCTGTTGGTGCACTGTGTTCAATGAAAATAATCATTTTAGTTGCTTATTTTGGCCATTCAGTTCCGCATCTCAAAATTCAACTTCAGAAACAAAGCCAAGGGAAATGATGTGAAATTGATGCGGCTGATGATCTGCCAAGCCTAATACAACATCAAACGTGTGTTTTGATTTTTCAGAATGTCGACTAATTGATTAAATATCCCACCCACTAAATCACTAAGGTATTTTTGTAAGTCAGCATATTTGTGGCTGGTGGCCATCAGCAGAAGCTCCCTATTTAAACAACAATCAGCAAAACAGCCACAATCTGACTTGCATCTCTTAAAGCAGCATCACATTTGCTGACTCCTCAAGTTCAGCATATACAAAGAGAGGCCGGTTGTAGGCATCATAGAGAGAGCAATTACAATTGTCAATCTGTACACTCTTTTATTATGCTCATTGAAACATGATTTTTCACTTATTGTAATCAAGAAAAAAAAAAAAGAGTTATTTTTTGTTGTTACCTTGCTGATAAGTTTAGTTACAGTATCTCTGGCGTCATTGAAGTATCTTTCTTCAATACTCTCAGAAATATCCACACCAATGTAGATGTTGAGCGTTCCCGATTTCGAAATCCGGATTTTTCTGCCCTCCTGTGTGTCGTCTGAACGGTTAAAACGGGTTATGTGAGTTAAAGAGTTTAGTATCAAAGTTTCAGCACAAATGAAATTTTAACCATGCACAGTCATTGTGTAATTGAAATACCACAGCTTTCCATTTGATTGAGATAAATGCATTATTAGGCATCATTAGACTCACCTGTGGGTTCCAAAGTGGTAAGGCTGCCTTTGATTGCGCTGCCAAAGGCTTCTGAAACTTCCAGTGGGGTATCATATGTGTATCCGTCTGAGGAGGTAAAGACACCAAATTGTAGTGATTATAAATTATAGCTAAACATTATCCTCCTATTGGTTCCTACTGGTTTTCATCATCTGGTATTGTTGATTACAAAATAAAGGATACTGTATCACTTCAGAAAAAGAAAAAGAAAGAACACAAATATTTGGCATGTCTGGAGGACCAAAACAAGGTATTTTGTACACAGGGTATTAGTCACCTAACGAGCTAATGAATCACTGTATCCGGAAGCAACTTAGTGCCCATGACCTCTTTCTTGATACTACTGTTGAGCCTGGGTTTCTCAGAATGTACACTATTGTGTAATTGGGGGCTAGTAAATATATCGTTACATCAATTAAATGGTATGATTTTAAATATAGTCAATTTGAAAAATATTTAACAATTTTAAAAGGGAAAAGAAATAAAAAAATCTCTCTCCTCTCAATTTCCTGAAATGCAGATTTCCTTTGAGCCCTTAAATGAGTTAAATAAGCGTGTCTGTGGCTTACAGTAGCAAGCTGGTTCCGTGCCAGTCCACTGCCCGTTCTCCAGGCACACTCGCTCAATGGAGCCAACCAGAAACAGATTGCCAGTGCAGCTGTATTTCACTTTGTCGTCTAGTCCGAATGAATTCCCGCTTCTTATGGCACCGGCTGGGATTCCGGGATCAGCACAATCGGCTCCTGCTGTGATAAGGTAAAATGTGCCAAGTCAAAAAATATTTTAAAAAATCAGAACAGTAAACCTGACACGGTGGAACTGCTAAAGTTGAACACAATCTGTGACCCTGTTTGCTAGTTGTTCTAATTCCAATGCCCATTTGCAGTATTGATTTGAAGGAATTTGTCACCACAAAAACTGTACAAGCAATTTTACAAGTCAACACCTGTATAAAAAAAACTAAAATAAAGTAAAACTACTCACCATTTGAAGATGCCTATCAGACACTAATGGAAAGGGAACAGGAAGGTGTTTACAGATCAACACTGTCGCCCAGTGGTGTTCTATAGATATTGTTGGACAATAAAGACTTGCACAGTATACAGTAATGTATAGAGTAGTATAATACAGTGGTTCTCAAACCTTTTACACCAAGTACTACCTGAAAAATACAATGCACTTCAAATACCACCATCATGACCAACATTAAAATACAGTAGCATAGTAGACCTAGTGTTCATAAAAAACTTTAAGCGATTGTTCAATTAAAACAAAAATGTATTCATGAAAAAAAATGAGACAGGCCTTTTATTACAAAAAGAATGTTTAATATTATTGTGAGCCACAGTAACAATATACATATATGAATATTAACGCTGCGCTTAAATATAAGAAAATACAAAAGAACTACTGCGAAAAGCATCTTCAATTAAACTGCATTGCCCATAAAAGTTGAATGAAATTTTAACCTAAATAAAATAATAAAATAATAAAACGGTTCTAAAGATTAAATACAAATGTATTGTACCCAAAAAGTTAAATACAACTGAATGCACTTGTCAGGCAGTAATTCTTCACGTACCACTAGAGGGAGCCCATGTACAACTAGTAGCACCACGGTTTGAGAATCACTGGTATAATACACCTATTCGCGGGCGACAGGGACCGAGTGCAAATAGCAAAAAACTGCAAGTAATTGACGCCGCCTCCCCCTCTAAAAAAATTGTTATGATTGTTTCTCAGTCTAGATGTGTCCTTTCACCATAGTTCCTTGGCACCAAGACAGGGCTTTTGCCGCCATCTTGTGGCACTTCAGAGAGCACAGAAAATAGGCAGGTTTTTCAGGGAATAATGGAGGATTGATTCCAAAAAATAAAAACATATTTGCAAATGCTGCAAATAGGCGGGAGAGACGGTGTATCTTTCGTTTAGCAAGCAGCATAAGAACACATATTGATCTGTGTGGTTGCTTCATCAGAATTTACTGTTTAAGAAATGGATAGCCAACATTTTTTTAAGTTGAAACAGACAAACAACATGATTTTTGTCAAGCTTCTCCGCTCATTTTCATGGTAGTCATTAGCTATTCCTCTTTTATTTACATTTTATTAACATTAGCATGTGCTTGGGATGATCACATTTGCATGTGTAATTGAGTCATTGTATTGCTAGTGTTGTAGTGAGAAGCCAGAACCCTACCTATGTATTAAATTCAATTTCTGGTGCTACTGTTATCATAACACTTGCCATCACTGGTACCCTTTTGTGGTTCCTCCACACACAAAAATACTGATGTCACACCTGACATCACTTGTGTTTGAGGCATCTTAGTCCAACAAATTTTGGTTGAATTGTACCACTTTAGAGGTTCCACTGTGGTAGAAAAGATTAAAAAGATAGCTTAAGAGCGGACTCACAGTCACGGCTGCAGATGGGAGTGGAGCCACTCCACTTGCCGTTTGGTAAGCAGACCCGCCTGGCTGAGCCTCGCATCATGTAGCCGGAGTAGCACTCATACTCGGTCTCGTTGTCTACAAAGTATTTCTCCTGAGGAGGTGTGACGCTGCCGTGCATCAGCACAAAGGGATTCGGGCACTCAACCACTAAAAAAATTGGAACATGGAATTGGATTTCTCATGGAGCAAGGCAAGGGGCGAAAAGCATCACTTACTCCTGCATGTTTGAAGTTGAGAGCTTATGGGCTCTTTGCTCCATCTGCCACTGAGCTGGCAAACACGCATTTTGGAGGGATAAGGATAGAAACCCTCAGGACAGTGGTAGACCAGCATGCTGCTTGCATTTAGCCCCTTGGTCAGTGTGTAATGACCTCCCTCTATTTGCATATTGTCCTCGGTACAATCACACCACACTTCTCCACCTAAAATGAAAAACAACGTCAATAGGCCACACAGGAAATGTATGCCTACATGCAAATAGAGTTATCATAAACTTGAATGCAGATTGACAAATTGCAATACTTGCTCGCTACAAAATGGTCAGAATGTTTACATTTTCAATCAAGATTTTGTCACTGTAAAATGTTACACATACTGAACTTACCCATTAGGACACACAAAAGTGCTGCACACACAACCCAGTGAACTGATAGCTGCATGTTGGAAACTTCAAGAACCGAGGAACCAAAAAATGAGAGGTTTTGCAGGAGATGGGCTTTTATCAAGCAAAACAACAGGGATTGGATGAGCCAAAATCGAGAAGTTACTTATTAACGACAGGACAAATAAAATTAGATCAATATTATTGTCAGACTCTGAAAACTTTTTAAAATTGCAATATATCTTACGGTCACATTCATTTCATTTCATTGAAATCGATTGTACGATCAAAGTAAAAGTAACGTCTTCATTTTTTATTAGGATACCCGTCAGTGACTCATATTTGTGTTAGGCATACAGTGGAATTTAATGTTCAAATAAATGAAATTTGAATAGTGAGTAGCTGGTTTTGGTCTTGCTGTATGAATGAGGTCTATAATTATTGTATTAGTTAGGTCATCTTATACTATCTTTTCATTCTGTATTTCCTGCCATCATGTGAACATTTGCCCAAGCAAGACAAAGTACACTCATTTCATCATTTCCCAAAAATGGAGGCGTAGCTGAACGGGGATTTGTTTACACGCTGATCCAGGTATTGATTGCGCACTGCGCGGGTTCAGCTGAGCCTCCAAGAATCCGCAGTCTTTCTCCTGCTGTCTGCTGCAAAGTGAAACATAAAAGAACTTGACCTTTTAAAAACACAAAGGTAAACGGAGGACATCTCCCCAAAGTCCATGAATCAACCCCATAGAAAAAAAAATCACGCAGCCACTGAGGCCTTGATTATCAGTGACGTTGTGAATGTGCCCTGCATTTGTAGTCTGTCTGTAGTGTTGTCTGAATTTCATCTGAAAGTCAGCTGGGATTGTTTTGCCTATCAGTGACTTTTCAGTGTTATAACTTTTGGAAAAATGAAAAAAAAAAAAAAAAAAAAACATTCTATTAGATGACATGTTTAACCTTTAGGAACTTGTATTGATACAGCTGAAGCACCTTAATAATAAAAATTATTAGGTCTGGTTTGTTCAGACATGGATTGTGATAGTGTTTCATGCACTTTGGGGCGGTCGACAAAGGTTTTTCAGTATGTCAATATTGCATATATTGTAATGCCCTCGAATGTTGTCAAGGAGGACACTGTCGCTGATGCATTTCAGCCGCTTTATTCCCGGAGACAAATTCCTTGTGTGTTTTTGACCAACTTGGCAAATGTGATTTTGATCATGCACATTCATATAAAAGAGCTGCTATCGGCTACAACTCACGCCCAGTCACTCCCCACCCCAACGTTCAGCCTTAGATGTTCCTTTCCTCTTTGCTGACGTCACAACTGTAAAGAAACAGGGGCCGAGCCAGAAAATCTTACTATTACTGCGATTGCGTCAGCTATCGTGACATCGACGGAACTCCGTCGTAAACCGACAACGCGTGGCACTGTACGTGTTACATTTGGGGAAGTTGTAAAAATAACTTTGGAAAATCGGTAATGGCGTTACAAATGTGACGTATCAATTATTCGTTTTTTTTTTCAAGCTTAATGTAATGTTTAAAAAAAAAAGAAAACATTCAATGCAACGAGCGCAATGAGAAAGTAAGACAGGGGCAAGTAAAACGGAAGCGGAAGTGGCGACACGGCGGAAGTTAGCAAAACAAGAGCGCGAATTTGATCGTGCCTTGACACAGTAGCTGCTGTGTGAGACACGTAATGTGCGTCAGTTGAATGTTTATGTGGACGAATTGGGAAGCGCTGCTAGTTTGGGAGGTACGTGGCTGGAATAGAGTCTCAATTTGTCACGTTACAGGTAATAATAGGCAACATTTTAGCTGAAGTGATACGATATATGAACACATAATAACGGGTGCTTCTGTTTTTAGCATGGCGGTGCCGTTTGTACAGGACTGGGACCTTGTTCAGACACTTGGTGAAGGAGCTTATGGAGAGTAAGGATCCTTCTTTGTTTCACTTCTTTAATTAATTTCAGAAACACCTATTGCACTATTACTTAATTTACCCTAAAATTATGTGCGGTAATGACCAAAGACAGTGTTGTTTAGGAGTGTAAATACGCAGCCCATGAGGAAATAATATTGCCTATTTCAGTTTTCATAGTTCTCCTAGGATCATACTGTATTTTTGGAAAAAAATAAAATAAATCCCCATTCATTTTCTTTGCCAAGCCAATCACAGGACCCATATATACAAACCATTTACACTCGGAGACAATTTATAATCTTCATTCAACCTAACTTTCATGTTAGGTTGATCAGAATCAGAATAAAGTGTTTAGTCTATTTTAAACATGCTGCAGAGGAGCTGTTCTGAAACTTTACACCAAGTACCACCTAAAAAAACATTCTAAGCTCTTCAATTAATAATAACCAACATTAAAATACAGTAGTGCATGTGTAGTAAGCCCAAATGTTCACAAATAAGATATCATTATTATAAACCACTGTAATATTATGAATAGTTTGAACATTTGCACCACACTTAAATACAGGAAAAATGCAAAAACAAGTATCTAGTATGTAGTTAATCAAGAATTGTACCTCTTACAAGATTAAAAGCAAACAGTTCTTAAAGATTAAATTCAACCACATTGCAATCACTGCCGGAGAGTATTTGTTTTGTGACGTTCCTCTCTTGTGTCCATGTGGTCAGAGTGAGGCTGCTGGTCAACAGACAGACTGAGGAGGCGGTCGCAGTCAAAGTGATCGACACCTCGCAAGCTAAAGAGTGTGCGGAAAACGTCAAGAAGGAAGTCTGCGTACACAAGGCAGGATGTGACCTCCCATGCCATCCGTGACCGGGAAACATTTCAATGAACTAAATTAGTAATTGTGGGAACTATTTTTGCGCTTTTATTTCAGATGCTGAACCACCACAACATTGTGCGTTTCTTTGGCCATCGTAAGGAAGGAACTACCGTCTACCTCTTTTTGGAGTACTGTACAGGAGGCGAGCTGTTTGACCGGATTGGTGAGACATTAATTCTAATTAACAAATTGAACACTAATTCAACTATAGAGTTAATTTTAAAAACGTGTTTCAACAAGTACTGTAAAAACTGTCATCCAATAAAAGCCTTCATGAAAGAGGCACTTTATTAAATGTTCATTTTTGTAAAGGCAGCTCTTGTATTTGATGGGATTACATTGTGCTGCCCCCAGTAATTACTGAAAAGTAAATACATTTGAATATTGTATTTACTATCAGGTAAGTGTTGGGTGAAAGCAGCTATTGTGTGTTTTGATTGGAGAAGATTTTGTCTAGTTAGGATTGTATTATTATGTTTTTTTTGTGTGTGTATACAGTTTGTGTACATCACATTGCTCAGTTTTTTTTTTGTATATATATATTTGTATTTGCTTGTATTTTGCCTTGTTTTACTCTGCAGTCTGCAGCCAGGTTGGCATTGCAAAAGAGAATCTGTTCTCAATTGCCTTACCTGGATAAATAATGCTTAAATAAATAAACATCATCAATCGAATTTCTTTCTGTAGAGCCCGATGTGGGAATGTCAGAGAAAGATGCTCACAAATTTTTCCAGCAACTTGTAGCCGCTGTGGTAAGAGAAACACGTTGAATGTGTGTACTTTAGCTCATGTGACCTCCTTGTTTCTGCGAGTACTAAAGTCATGCTTGCAGGAGTACCTCCACAAAATCGGCATCACCCACAGAGACATAAAGCCAGAGAACATTTTGCTGGATGACAAAGGTAAGAAACTATCAATCTACGCATATGAAAATGGTGCATGAATAATACAAAGAACATAAATTCAGTATTTCCACAAATAGCGGCATTTAATGACTCAACTACCAATCCGTGTGGGGACGGGGGGTATTTTTACAAATTAGATTTTAGAGTGATATTAAACAATTTTATAGGTGTATTACAATTTGTGTTAGGTGTAACTGGAATTTAAAACAAAGTAAAAGGGATTATTATTAAGAAAGACAGAACAACAGTACTGGGCCGCTCATTGCTGTAAAATTATGTTTTAATCATGTTTAGGGAGCTGTTTACAACTTTTTCTTTTTTGGACTCCACAGTTTAATTGTTGTGAGGGTATTGTTTACAAGCTTCGGTGCTGCTGTTTTGTTTAGTAACAGAATTCAAATGGGCTAAGCGATATAATGTCCGTGTGTGAACAATAGCGTCTACGAACAGATATTAACAGTTACTACACGTTTCTCTAATGGGATAACGGACACATTTATTTTTAATTTGAGTAAATAATTTATGTGCAGGGCAGCACAGTATCGTAGAGGTTAGCACCTCTGCTTACCAGTTGAGAGTTCCCTCATTTGAATCTCAGCTCAGGTGTGGAGTATGCATGTTCGTTCTGTGCGTGCGCGGGTACTCCGGCTTCCTCCTACAGTCCAAAAACATGCATCCTAGTTTCATTGAATGCTCTCAATTGTCCATTGGTGTGAATGTGAGTGTGTTTTTCTATGTATGCACTGGGATTGGCTGGCAACCAGTCCAGGGTGAAAGCTGTTTCATGCCAATTTTCAACTGGGATAAGCTCCAGCTTGCCTGCAACTCTAATGAGGACAAGCGCTATAGAAAATACAGTAGATGGATGGTTGTATGCATTCATCTGATTTTTATCTACTGTGCTTTGGCCTTCCAGACAACCTCAAGCTGTCCGATTTTGGCCTCGCAACCATGTTCCGCTTCAAAGGACGGGAGCGGCCGCTGAATCGTCTTTGCGGGACTCTCCCTTACGTCGCCCCAGAGCTGTTGAGCCAGACCGAGTACAAAGCTCAGCCTGCAGATATCTGGGCTTGTGGGATAGTGCTGACTGCGATGCTGGCAGGAGGTAAGGCTCGCCGCAGTCCTAAACCAACTGCAGTGTTCGGGTTTCGGCAGCTAGTTTTCAGGAGTGGCCGACCATCGACCACTGGTTTTGCTGCGGTGCGAAATTTTAATCGCCAGTGAATGGCATCGCAATGTCACTGGTGTAACGGCAAGTCAAAAAGGCTGTCGCGTCACTTGATCTTTCACAACCAAAATATTTGTTCCCGGTTGCTGCCATTTTCAAGAAGTGCAATGTCTATGACTTGGGCTAACAAAGGGCTTTTCTAAATCTGACATCCAAGTTTTGGTCCAAGCTTCTGCGTTTTGTTGTTTTTTCCCAGAATTGCCGTGGGACCAGCCCTCTGAAATCTGTCAGGAGTATTCAGATTGGCTTAAGAAGAAAACTTATCTGCCACCCTGGAAGAAAATACAGCCAATGACTCTCTGTAAGTCCTCAACGTGTAAATGTCTCCCTTTCATGTGTGTGTGTGTGTGTGTGTGTGTGTGAGACTCCTTTTTCTTTTTATCAGGTTTGTTGTCCAAGTTACTGTTGCCCAACCCAGAAGAACGCATCACCATTGCGAACATCCAGAAAGACCGCTGGTTCGCTCAAGGTAAGTCTTAAAGGAGCCTTAAACTTAACATGCTGGTTCGATTACATTTAATAATGGTATTTTTGTACAGGGGTGAAACAGCCACTAGGTTCTCTAAGCTCAGGTGCCAACAAATACCACAGAGCCGATGATGGAGTCCTATCGCGAACCAGCAGGTGAATACTCTACTCTCTTTCTTTTCTTTTTATACTTTTTTGGGTGCTCCCGATGTCAACATTACGGTAACGTCTCTGCAGCGATGACAAGATGCAGTTCTCCAGCTCCCAGCCCGACCTGGCCGTGGGAGGCTGGGAAGCCATGCTGTTCATTGGCCAATCGGACGGTCAGGTCAGCTTCTCTCAACCTACCAAACCCGAGCACATGCTGCTGGGCAGTCAGCTGCTGGGAACGCCGGGAGCCAGTCAGGTGACTCCCGAGTCCTTTATTTGTGCGCTTTTCCCTTATATTTCCGAGCCTTTATTGAGCCGAATCACATATTTTAAGTTAGAAATCTCTCAGCACACCGTTGAACAAAAAAGTCGCACAAAATGGGTTAAGTCGACCACAAAAACGTCTGTAAGTGATTTTTAAGACACTATTATATGTGTAATGTACATATAACATGTATGAGTGAGGTGAATGATAGTCAGCTGGATTTTTTTTTTTTTACCTTACCTAAAATGGTAATTGCTAGAGCGCTAATGCTAACCGTTTAGCAAAGGGTAAATTCTGTGCAGAGTTTGTACTAGCATATTCGCAGTTTGGCAACTTCAGTTTCACCAATTCACAGTTGTTGTTTTTTCAAATTTATTTTATGTGTGTGTGTGTGTGTGTGTGTTTATATATATATATATTATATACTGATGATGTCTCTCGAAAGAATACTTTTAAAATCTTTACTCACTCTGTGGACGCAGACCCCGTGGCAAAGATTAGTGCGCCGATTGACGCGTTTCTTCACCTCTGAGAGTGCTGACACCTCGCTGGCTTCGCTAAAAGGCGCCTGCGACAGCCTGGCCCTCTGCTACAAACTCACCGGCAAGAATCAGGTATGTGTACGCCATACCCTTTGTGTCCATTTGGAAGATTACTTGGAAGCACTACAGTTTTAGACTTTGAAAACCTTATCTGGCATGCTTTACAATTAGGAGTGCTAAGGACGATGTCCATCTGACTATTTGTGTTAGTGTGGTCGTTTTTGTACAGTTGCTGTCTTCAACAGTATAGTGTATTTCACTACTCTGCAGCAACAAGTAGAGGGCGCCATTAGAATGCTGTTTAAACAAGTTGCCACAGAACTCAAAACGGGATGTAAAAGGAAAACAAAGTGGTCGAAAAATGGAGTGAGGTTCTCCATGTTCATGTGTTTGTGCATGTTCATGCATGCGTTCAACTGCTCGTTTGCATGTGTGTGTTCCTGTTTTTTGTGTGCACGTGCTTGTTGGGGGTGGGTTCTCTTCGTGTGCGCGTTTTCACCCGCATCTGTTTGTGTTCCTGTGTGTTCGTCTGCACTTGTTCGTGTTTTCATGTGAGTGTGTTTGTGTCCGCATTTTAGTGTTAAAGTGCGCAATGGCTGCAACTAACGAATATTTTAATAATCGATTAATCTGTCAATTAGTTTTTCCATTAATTGATGTTTTCTTTATATATATTTCCATCCCTTTATTCACAAACAGGACATTATTTCAAATTGACAGTGCAGAAAATGCACACACCTAATTTGATAGTGATTCAGTCACTGGTTTGCTCCATTCACATGTTAGAAAGTCGGCAAAAATGCTTATCATTGTTTTCCAAAGTGAAGGCAGATGTTTGCAAACGTCTTATTTTGATTAAACACAAAGATAATCAGTTTGCCTTTTTGAAGGACTACAGTAATCTGACAATATTTACTGTTGAGAGGCCGAAATTCCAAAGATTTAGACACATTTAAGTTTAGAACTGGACCTCTAAACAATTAATCGATTATTAAAATAGTTGTCGATTAATTTGATAATTGAGTAGTTGTTGATTAATCGTTTAACTGTTGCACCTCTCATGCGTTTTCATGTGCACCTGTTCGTGTGTCTTTCTCTTTCTCTTTTCCTGTCGTGTGCGCATGGTAGTGTAAGTGTGCACCTGTTCACTTGGGAGCGCCAATGTAAAGTGGCGCTGAATAAATGTTTGATATTAGTTGTCTGTCAATCACTAATTCACTAATCCATCTCTTGTACCAAATCATGCAAAAGAGCCAGTTAATTAACACACTGCACATTGTGCTAATACACGCGGTCTCAGAGGGAGAACACACCGTGATTGCCGTGGAAAATGTTTTGACAATTTAAACAGCTCGCCAGGCATCCACGCCAATCACGACCGGTCACATTTGCCCGTCGTGTCTCCCCACTTTTTCTCACGACCATCCCGTTTTGGCAACGGTGGCCTGAAATGGGGCTGCCGTGGGTGCCTTGAGCATAGTGTAAATGTAGCTTTTGTTAGTTCTCCATTGCTGTGGTCATACAAAATTCCCTATCCAATCCGCAAATTCATCGACTTCCACCTTGTTAGTACCGTAATGTATTAATTCGGAAACCGAAGTTAAGCTTTCAGAACATGGTGTGTGTGTGTGTGTGTGTGTGTGTGTGTGTGTGTGTGTGTGTGTGTGTGATTTTAACACACGTTAACCTCTCTTTGCCCCTCAGGTGACTGTGAGCACACTGGACAAACGCAATAGCAAACTCACTTTCAAAGTCCACTTACTGGAAATGAATAAAAGAGTGCTGTTAGACTTTAGGCTGTCCAAGGTGGGTTTTATTATACAGTTTGAGTAATAAAACAACAAACAAAAGGTAATTGACACAATATCATCCATTGTCATAATTTTGTGTGTTCAGGGTGATGGTCTGGAGTTCAAGCGCCTCTTCTTGAAGATAAAGCAGAAGTTGTGCGACATCATCTGCACTCAGAAGAATGCATTTTCTATTACATGAGGCTACTGGTGACTAAACATATGAACATGACAGTGAAGGAGGGCGGTACCTGTATATATGTAGCTGTTAATTGTTTAATACAATGTTTTAAATGCGTTCTCTTCAAGTGTCCTTCTGCTTCTTCGTTATGGTTTGTGTTTGTCCCCCCACTTCCTGTTGTCATGATTGGTTTTTAGAAATAACTCAGACATGCTATGCCAACAATCCATATAGAAGTTACATCTCTGTTCAGCCTTTGTTCTAATTTTGCTGTTACTGTTCAATATCTTTAATAAATTATTTTGAATAAGATGTTTTTGACAGACAACCTGCATTACACAATTACGATGGTTTTACAAGAGGAATCAAACGGCAAATTTCAGGCTACAGACGAAGGAATGGCTAGAACACACTTAGTAATGCAATCTTGGAAATTACAAATGAGGACTTATATGACTTCCTGGGAAGATACTTTAGGAGCCGGTAGCCTGGACGGTAATCGTGACATTGACGGGTTCGTTGTCACCTGTGGGAGGGGCTTGGCCTGCGGTGGTCAAGGGTGAAGCTGCTCGGGGAATTCGTGGACCTGGATAAAGAATCATACTTAATTAGCAAGTCTGGTTATGTATAGCATCTGCAATAATTGGAAGGTGTCACTGACTTAATGTATCATTGGGTTTCATATATATATATATATATATATATATATATATATATATATATATATATGACCCAAGCAACAACTGCATTGAAAGCATGTCAAACAATATATCATGGCAGTGCCCAAGAGATGATGCTAATCTCTCCCATTTCGAGCATGTCTTTTATGCACTCTTTCCTCCTGGTTTGCCGCCATGGGGCCAACTTCATCCTGGCTTTACACGGAGTGTTGTGTGAGTCCGTAGTAACATTACTCCGTGCAGAAAAATTATTACTGCGAAGCATCGATTTAGAGATGTTGCTTTGACTTTTTTTGTAATTGAATTGCATGAGTGGAACCCTGCATACTCGCACTTCGGCCCCCACAGATTCACCTATTTGCGGATTTTCCCCGATTAATTTTTTTAAATTACATTTTCCATTTTCTTTTGGGGGCTGGGGGTGGAACCAAATCTGAAAACAATTTATTGGTGGTTTATCTCCACTTATTCAAGACTTTTTTGGGCTTGAAAATGTTTTTTATTTATTTTCAACGCAATTATAATTGGCGACAATTATCCGCGATTTTCACTATTTGCGGTCCAGCCCGGTCCCTGCTGTATTGGAGTTATTCGAGTAATCATTTAAGCCCTACTTCCAGGTGTACCAAAAGAGGGATGGTGTATCGATCCTTAGGATGCATCAGAGCTCTTTAGGTGTCAGGTGGGCTTCACAACAATTGGCCAAGTATGAGTATGCCATCATTTTTCTATGTAACTTTTCTATTAAGGGGAGTGCAGTAAAATACCTCCACTCGTAAAAGCCTATCAATAATACGGACGTCAATGCTCTTCGGTTAAGGAATGCAAGGTTAATTTTAATCTTGCTGGTTGCATTACAAAATTTATTTTATTTGATATCTTGATATAAATGGACTGCACTTATATAGCGCTTTATCTACACCATCACAGTACCCAAAGCGCTTTACAAAGCCTCACATTCACACACACATTCATTAACCAATGGGCGACTGCTGCCATGCAAGGCACTGTCAGGCCCACTGGGAGCAAATTAGGGTTCAGTGTCTTGCCCGGCATGGTGGCCGACTGGTTAGAGCGTCAGCCTCACAGTTCTGAGGACCCGGGTTCAATCCCCGGCCCCGACTGTGTGGAGTTTGCATGTTCTCCCCGTGCCTGCGTGGGTTTTCTCCGGGCACTCCGGTTTCCTCCCACATCCCAAAAACATGCATTAATTGGAGACTCTAAATTGCCCGTAGGCATGACTGTGAGTGCGAATGGTTGTCTGTTTGTATGTGCCCTGCGATTGGCTGGCAACCAGTTCAGGGTGTACCCCGCCTCCTGCCCGATGACAGCTGGGATAGGCTCCAGCACGCCTGCGACCCTAGTGAGGATAAGCGGCTCAGAAAATGGATAGATGGATGGATGTCTTGCCCAAGGACACTTCGACATGCGCACAGCCGTAGCAGGGATTCGAACCTGTTCCACCTAGTGAGCCAAGGCCACCCTAAAATAATCCCATTGGTATCCAGATCTGTGTGACAGACCACCGAGGACTCCACTAAAAGAGGTTTGATGAAGAGCTGATATAGTATTTCAATATAAAAGTCTCTGAAAACTGCATATTTTGCTATCATTACCCCTGACTGAAAAAAAAACTGTTAAAAAAATCTATGAGATATCGCAACACCAGTCCAGTACTGGGGGACACTGCACCACCCCAGGTCTCCAACAAAAGTCATCCCACCCAAATCTGATGTGGCATTTCAAAATAAAAGTCCCGTGAAATATGCATATTTCACTGTCACTACCACTGATTTAAAACATTCATTTAAAAACAATCTATGAGATATCGCAACACCAGTCCTGTTCTGGGGGACAGTACACCACCCCAGATTTCCAACAAAAGAGATTTGATCAAGATTAAAATAAAATAGAACACCGTCTTTCTTATAGCTATTTAAAAGATACTGTTTTCCTTCCAGTTACTGATGGTGTCGTGGTTCATTTGCCTGACTTCAATGCAGCCAGCATGGGTGATGGTCTCTACGGTATATGTGGCCTGCAACTGACTGCCGACCACCTCAGGGTTTTTTCTGTCTTTTGCCCGAACTCAGTAGGGGTAGGCTCCAACACCCCGCGACTCAACAGGATAAGTGCTGTTGAAATGGATGGATCCAAGCATGTCTTCCTTCCAGTGTCAGACTGGCATGAAAAATTACTTCAGTGGTTAAAGTGTTAATGTTGAGACCCAAACAAAATCATATTTAATGATAAAACAATCTGGGGGTTTTAAAGACTGCAGATATACTTCATCAAATGGTGATGGCAGTAATGTAGTAGCATCCTGTGAATGTCTCCTACATGTATGAAGGGTAAAGGTATTGCGATACGAATAGGATTATTTCTAATTATTTCTTAAAAGAAGTAGTATTGACATATATTTTTTTAATGAATGTTTTAAATCAGTGGCAGTGACAGTGAAATATGTATATTTCAGGGGACGTTTATTTTGAAATGAACCACCTTATCGTGGTGGAGGGGTTTGTGTGTCCCAATGATCCTAGTGGCTAAGTTGTCTGGGTGGCAGGGTCACCTATGACAAACAGGTCGTAGGTGAGGGACCAGACAAAGCACAGCTCCAGAAAACATGACAAACAATTCAGGAAGACGTTTCACCTTGCCCGGACGCGAATCACCTCTGGAGCTAGGCCTGGAGGTGGGGCTCGAAGGCGATTGGGCCCGGCCGGGCAGAGCCCGAAAGTGTAACGTGGGTCCCCCTTCCCATGGGCTCACCACCTGTAGGAGGGGCCATATGGGTTGGGTGCAGTGTGAGCTGGGCGGTGGCCGAACGCAGGGACCTTGGCAATCCGATCCCCGGCTACAGAAGCTCGCTCTAGGGACGTGGAATGTCACCTCTCTGGCAGGGAAGGAGCCCGAGCTGGTGTGTGAGGTCGAGAAGTTCCGACTACATATAGTCGGACTCGCCTCCACGCGCAGCTTGGGCTCCGGTACCAGTCCTCTCGAGAGTGGTTGTACTCGCTTCCACTCTGGAGTTGCCCACGATGAGAGGTGCAGAGTATGTGTGGGTATACTTATTGGCCCCTGGCTCGGCGCCTGTATGTTGGGGTTCACCCCGGTGGACGAGAGGGTAGCCTCCCTCTGCCTTCGGGTGGGGGGGACAGGTCCTGACTATTGTTTGTGCCTATGCACCAAACAGCAATTCAGAGTACCCACCCTTTTTGGAGTCCTTAGAGGGGGTGTTGGAGAGCGCTCCCGCTGGGGACTCCATCGTTGTCCTCTAGGGGACTTCAATGCCCCCCGATCAGAACCCGAGCGGTGTTCTGTTATTGGACTTCTGTGCTCATCACGGATTGTCCATAACGGACACTATGTTCAAGTATAAGGGTGTCCACACGTACACTTGGCACCAGGACACCCTAGGTCGCAGTTCGATGATCGACTTTGTGGTGGTGTCATCGGACTTGCGGCCGCATGTCTTGGACACTGTGGTGAAGAGAGGGTCGGAGCTGTCAACTGATCACCACCTGGTGATGAGTTGGCTCCGATGGTGGGGGAAGATGCCGGTCTGACTTGGCAGGCCCAAACGTATTGTGAGGGTCTGCTGGGAACGTCTGGCAGAATCCCCTGTAAGAAGGAGTTTCAACTCCCACCTCCGACAGAACTTTGCTCATGTTCCAAGGGAGGCGGGGGACATCGAGTCCGAGTGGACCATGTTCTGCCCCTCCATTGCTGAGGCGGCTGATAGGAGTTTTGGCCGTAAGGTGGTCGGTGCCTGTCGTGGCGGCAATCTCCGAACCCGTTGGTGGACACCAACGGTGAGGGATGCCGTCAACCTGAAGAAGGAGTCCTATCTGGGCTTTTTGGCTTGTGGGACTCCTGAGGTGGAGACAACGTAATACATTCCATGTCTTCAGCTACTCGTCTGAATCAAAAGAATCCTTGAAGCTCGCAGTGACATTGTAATAATCAGATGCTAAAATCATGTCTTGCCTGGGCTTGATGAACTACCCATTTCCCCTATTCCCGTCTCTGTCCCGTTGACCACCTCATCCTCTGGGAAGTTAATGTTCTCCCTCGACTGGCTGTGATGCCTGGAGGAGGTAAACAATGAGAATTCCTCAATATAGTTCAAGCCAAAATGGACTCTACTATTTGTTTATATACCGTATACTCACAGGCCAAACAACATGTCATGAAGTCCTTTGGGAAGACAATAAGGGAAACTTTAATTCTGTACATTGTGCTCACCAATAGCATTCACTAGTGTGTGAGTGAGACTCACGGGGGTTGTTGTTGCGGTTGCGGAAAACGTAGACGAGCAGTAGCACTGTGGCGATGGCCGCAAAGAGCATCCCGCCGATGCCTGCTCCGATCACAGCTGCGTAGTTATTGGCGCGTGGCTCGGCTGCAACACATCACAGTTACACATTGCAACAAAGCTACATAGTACATATATATTTGTAATCTTCTCTCCACACAAATGTTTAATGAGACATTTAGGTGAGTCGAGAATCATTTGACTGGAGTTGTAAAATTGTGGAAATTTACCAAGTTGGACACTTTCCAGGGGAATTAACAGGAATGCATGGGTATTAACAGGAAATAGTAATTTAATTCGTCAAATTTAAAATGCAGTTTTAACAGAAAGCAAAGGTACCGTAGTTCAAAACATTTTGGATTTTATTATTTCTGTCATGGATTGTAATGTCACATACTGTAAAAACAATGCTCTTACTGCAATTTCTTTACATTTCTGCATCACATGCATGGATAATTTTGAAAATTCTTTACACTTATACTGTAATAAAAGTACCGACACTTCTTTACTGTACTACATTGAACCTAGGGATTAGATCCACTTACATTACTGGGGTAAATACTTCATTTGAGCTGAATTGTTTATTTTAGTCAACAAACATAATTTTATAATTTGGTGTAGTATTATTACTAACTGTTTTTATATACATGTTTTGTATATGGTTTATTACCACAAAATACCCATTCATTCCCATAAATTGCCATACATCCCTAACTTTGTCCAACTTTGAATATTTGCAAAATTGCCCTGCTTAACTTCACATGGAATATTTCCAGAGATGTGCCAGACCTTTTCCTCCCCTTTGGAACTTCAAACCTCTCTACTTAAATATCAATCACCTGACAAAGTTAGATGTTAAATGTAGCATAGAAGAAAGAACACACAGACAAAGTGAGATGAAATGAAAGGAGAAGAGAAAAAGCAAACAGAAAGCGAGTATCGTATGTGTTTGTTTGTGTGGCATTTAGGAGTCTTTCACCTAAGTAGATAACAAAGAAAAAGAACAATGTTAAAACGTTAATACCAGAGTAAATCATCAAGCACAGTCTTATTAACAGCATCTGCACTCACTTTTTGGAAAATGTTACACATTTGCTACCCCTCCCAAAAGGCCATGTTTTCAATGGCGCTGTTGGTTAGATTGCGCAATAAACTCTTAAGCAACTTTGCCTGGGAAACGTCCTGCAGTTGGCTGAGATGAACCCATTACATTTTGGCGTGGATGAAGAATGTTTGTTTTCACTGCCCAATATTGCTACGTGGCAATTTCTTGGGGTAATTTTTCCGATTATGAAAGAATCTTACGTTTGTGTAGGTAAATAGGCATCCAGGTCATTGTCAGGCAACCGGAACTCTTGGTTGTTTTAAGACATTTAATGTGGCAGACAGTGCCCATTTCCCGTGGGATTATCACCTGGTGGACGTGCAGTGAGTGACACACCAGACATTTGAAATGATTTGAACAGAGACAAAAATATAGGCACTCAATTTAGCCATAGCTTGGGGAGTAATACGTGGAACCTCGCATATTCGCAGTGTTGCACCCATTTGCAGATTTTTTGGGAGAACCTATCCCCCGGTATTTGCGGAACACCTCACTTATTGGCTGTATTTTTTTTCCCAATTCCCCGCTTAGTCGCTATTTTTTGTTTTTAATACTATCCCCCGCTTATTCACTGTTTTTCAGGGGAAAACCAATTATTTTTAATTTTTTTACACTATCCCCTGCTTATTTGCTGTTTTTCAGGGGAAAAAAAACGTAAAAACCTAATTTTCTTTTTTACAAAACAAAGGGCCTACTTTATTTTTATTTTTTAATATTGTCCTATTTTTTGAGTAAAATAATATTTTTTTCGAGAATACATTGCACCCTGTATATTCGTAGTTTGGCATTCACGGGTTAATCTATTCATGGAACATATCCCCATCTTATTGGCAGAATTTTATTTAAAAAATATATATAAAATAAATATAATAAAGTTATTATTTTATATTTTTTTTACTTATTAAAAAAACATTTTTTCCCATGGTAATTACAATGACCATCAATTATTTATGGTTTTTCACTATTCGAGGTCGGGCACTGTCCCTATCCCCTGTGAATAGCGGTAGTCCACTGTATAGTCCTAGGCATCTTCCATCCATCCATTTTCTGAGCCGCTTCTCCTCACAAGGGTCGCGGGCGTGCTGGAGCCTATCCGAGCTATCATCGGGCAGGAGGCGGGGTACACCCTGAACTGGTTGCCAGCCAATCGCAGGGCGCATACAAACAAACAACCATCCGCACTCACATTCACACCTAGGTGTAATTTAGAGACTTCAATTAACCTACCATGCATGTTCTTTGGATCTGGGAGGAAACTGGAGTTCCCAGAGAAAACCCACGCAGGCACGGGCAGAACATGCAAACTCCACACAGGCAGGGCCGGGGATTGAACCCGGGTCCACAGAACTGTGAGGCTGACGCTCTAACCAGTCGTCCACTGTGCCATCTCTCTCTCTCTCTCCTCTCTCTCTCTCTCTCTCTCTCTCCTCTCTCTCTCTCTCTCTCTCTCTCTCTCTATATATATATATATATGTATTATATTATGTTATATATATTTTAATTTGTTATGATAACATTACAACTTTATTCTCACAAATAGACAAATTTATAATTCTGATGGCATTTTGGGGTACACGTCGTAGTTATGTTTAATTGGCATTAGGGCTATGAGGGTGTTCTTGGAAGACTTTTCCCCCTGTCGGTGGTCCCTTAACCTAAAACGTTTGAGAACCCCTGCCTAAAGCAATCAAGAAGTCATCCAGTTGCCATTGATTCCACTTCCTAAAAACTGATTTCAGGCCATGTGGGTAGTTTATCTATTAAGATGTACAGCTGAGATTGTTTGGCCTTGGCAGATGTCTGGGCTGTACTGAGTGCCGTTCTAATATTTGCTCTTTAATCTACCTGGCGTCTTTGCAGCAGAGGGGTGCCCGACTGTTCTGTGGTTGAAAGGCGTGACACGGAACTGGTACTTTGCGGTGGGTGTCAGCCTGCCCACAGTGTGAATCCTGACATCGGGATCCTGGATGATGTTATGGTGCCAAACCGAGGCACTGATTCTTTCCTGTGTTTCCTCCATTGAGTCATTGCCGCTTGCTCTCCTCCTCGGCCGCTCGTTCGCCCCTCTGTGCTGCACGACGAATCCGGTCCATCCTTGTTGGGCATCCTGCTCCATCTTCCACTCTAGCTCCACCTCGTTCCGCAGGCGGCCGATGTACATCACCCTGATCAGGGTGGCATTGGGTGGCATGGGGTGCTCTGAGAAGAAGACCAGTTAGAGTCAAACATTGTAGCAGCTTCTAAGGAAATTTTGAAGAATCTTACTTTTAACCACTAGTGTGATGTTTAGGTCAGCTCCTCCCACCGCGTTGCTTGAGGTGCACCTGTACTCGCCGCTATCCTGAGTCTCATCTGTGTCTCGCACGGTCAGGTTGGCCCACGCTGATGTTCTCAGTAGCACGTACTTGGACGTGTCGCGGACGTCCAAACCATGATTATTGAACCACGTTATCTGACTGGTGGGAAGGTAGTTGGCCCTCAAGTTGCATGAGAGCTGCACGTCGGCCCCCTCGTACACAGACACAACCCTCCGCTGCGTTAGCAACACGGGGGCCTCTGTAAATAGAAAAGAAGCGTGGAGTGCCGTAGTGTTGCTTCTGTCAATATTTACGATTCCCCGTGTTGGTGCAAATGCTTGTCTCTAAGCACTGACCCAACGTGAGCCTGCAGGTCTTAGTTTGGCCCAGAAGTGGATGTTTTGCGTGGCAGACGTACGGTCTTCCACTGCGGGCGGTGCCGTAGCGAATGATCAGGATGTTGTAGTTCTCTTCTCTGGGGGTGCCATGGCCCTCCCACCACACCAAAGCGTTGGGTGCCCCTCCGTCCCAGGAGCAGGACAACATCAGATACTGCTCGTTGGTCCTCACGTAGGCTAAGCACACCGGTTCTGAAGGGGGAAGAGCTGGTGGAGGAGAAGAAGTTCAAAGCTTGGACAGCAGCATACAAAACCGAATAGCCTCTTTCATACAGAGATCCGCATTTAGCCACCTGTGGCTTTTACATGGAACCCAGAGAAGGGCGACACGGTATCCTGGGACACGGTATCAGAAAACTAGATGTGTGATGACGTCAGCGCCAGTGTCTGTTGTGATGTATAAAATATTTGCTTGACTTGCTTTCAACTCAACAGGTTTGATAAAGTAAGTGTCCAGTGTTTAACCCTGTCCCGGTATTGCAGAATACTGTACACAAGCCTATTTCACAATGCCTCTATAATCTGGCATTTTCCTGTGTCCCTGTTCTGTATTCACATCGCCGACACGGAATGAGAGGGACAAAGACGTCTTGCCAATATTCCGCCTTCTGTGCTAGTAGCGTCACTGATGGTGTAGTGGTACACTTGCCTGACTTTGGTGCAGGCAGCGTGGGTTCAGTTCCCACTCAGTGACGGTTTGAAAGTAAGTGCGAATGGTTGTCCGTATCTATATGTGCCCTGGGACTGACTGGCGACCAGTTCAGGGTGTAAACCGCCTTTCGCCCAAAGTCAGCTGGGATAGGATCCAGCGTCCCGTGACCCTAACCAGGATAAGCGGTGTTGAAAATGGATGTGCTAGTAGCAGCGCTATAAGAGGCTGAATGATGTGTGTATGATTTTTCTGTGATGTCAGAAATGGTGTTTAGGTTTCTCCGTTTCTCGTTTCTCTTGCCCTGCTGTGTTGAAAGTAGAAATTTACGCTCTCCATCAAGTATGTTTATACTGTGGCTACCATTGTCATGTATCTAATGATGTGATTTTGGGATGCTGTGTTGGGTTGTTTATAAAAGGCACAGGTGAATGAATGACAGCTCTGATGTGCCAATTCTTCAGAATCTCTCTGTGAAAGGGCCATGTCCCGACTCTGTTACGAGTCTGATACTACCCCCAAAGCTAGAAAATATACGGGTTGCCCTTGTCTCCACATTCCCTGTGAGAACAGTGATAGGAGAAAATTGGTTCCTTTACAGGCTGCATGAGAGGAGCTAGCGATTCTCTTTTAGTGAATTGGGGTCTGCCTTATACTGCCATAAAACAAGTATGGATGGAGTCGATCTTTGTTCCTCAAGCAGGTACGATCTCCACTGTAATGAGGCTAATAATTGGAAGAGGTGCAAATACGTCACATACTGTATGTACGTGCAAGTCATGGTTAGTCTTGTCTTACCTTCAAGTTTGAAGTTACAGTGGCAAAAATCAAGCGAGTCAAGTCAAATCAATTTTAACCAAGTCATTTCTTGGGTTAATCAAATCATAAGTCATGTAATCTTGCTCAGGCATAAAAATATATTTGCACACGTATGAGATACCACGTTGCACTTGTAAAAAAGCAAGTTTGTCAAGTCGAGCCTCATGAATAACAAGTCGAGTCTTTCATAAGTTCTACCCAAGCAAGTCCTTACAAATCAATACTTCGACTACATTTTGACTCAAGTCAAGTCATGTGACTCAAGTCCCCCACCTCTGATTATAGGACTCCAAGGAAACTGGTTGTACCTTTTTCATAGCCAAAAAGCTATAAATAAAATATATTCCCAAGGTGTCAAGGGAGCAATATCTGCTTTTTTAAGGGAACCACATCCAGTGACAAACCATTGTTCACCAAGTCCACTCACATGCACGTGTGCTGCACTCCACTGCTTGTTTGAGTGCAAGATGGGAGCCCGTGCACGTAAACAAGCTGCTATTCCCTGCCAGGTCTTCGGACGGCAGCAAGATGTCGTTGTGTCCACTGTCAACCTCGTCTCTTTCTACACGTCTCAAGTTTTCAGCCCAGTGAACGTAGGCGGGTGGGAAACCGCCAGCCCAGGAGCAGCGTAGTCTCAGAGAGGTGTGATTTATGGCCGGCTGCATGGAGCAGGAAGGAGAGCCGTCTGGTGGATCTATGGGGAGAAGAGGAAGCGTAACAAATCAGTGGAGGATGCAGCAGGTCATCAAGGTAGAAGACAACACTGGCGATGCTGAGTATACAGTGAACCCCCGTTCATCGCGGGGGATACGTGCCAGACCCTCCCGCGACAAGTGAAAATACGCAAGATAGAAAGACCTTACAAAAGACATTTTCTTAAATAGATTTACCTCTCCCACACATTAAAATGTATTAAAACACACTTTTCAAATACATTAACACATTTGAGCACACACCCAAAAAAAATTTGACCGTAAAATGTATTGGAAATACTGTACGTATCGTAGTATCTGTGTTATATATGTGCCTTTAAGAGGTGGGATCTGGTGGGGAAGCGTGTGACGTGGTGAGTTGGAGGAAGGTTGGTTCAAGGCATGGTGAGTCTGCGTGTGAGTGTCTGGGCGTGAGTTGTGGTTGACAGCAGCTCCTGCATGCGTGTGCCCGTTGTGTTTGTGTTTTACTGTTCTCCTGGCGTTTAATAACTGGCTGAAAAGTGCACCAGGGACTTTGGTTCTCCCTTCCCACATGCAAGTATATTGCAGTACAGTAGTACCTTGACTTAGGAGTGCCTCAAGTTTTTCGTGGTACGAGCCATCGCTTGTTTTTGGGGTTTTTTTTTTTTTTTTTTTGGTTTAGTTTTTTTGCTTTGTGTTGTGAGCCACTCAAGTAAAGTGAAAAAAATAAAGGATAGCCACAGTTGCGATGCTCGTTTAGACCAGTGACTCTCAACTGGTAGGTCGGGACTCAAAAGTTGGTCGCGGAACCCATTTTGGGTGGGTTGCAGACAGCTAGTAAAAAAATGACATGTATTGCTATTCTGAATATTCCTGCACACTACAGAGGCGTTCTAAGTTCCCACATGGAATAGTAGGAAAGTGACAAGAAAAGTTACTTCCTTGCTCTTGAGCCACTCGTTTACTCTGTAAATAAATACAGTGCAGCTCAGCCTTTGGATGGTGGACCTCATGGCAAGAAATATGCCTTTGGCGGTATAGCAAACTCATTTGAAATGGCATTTAAAAATGTAGAATACTGTACATTTTTTTTCAGAAAAAAAAAAAACAATCTTGATTGTTCTTCACTGTTAGTAAAGCGGGTCTTGACTTTGCAACATTAAAATGCGGGTCCCAGGGTGACAACAGTTGAAAACCACTGTTTCAGGAGTTTATCAGACAGGAAAACTGTCAAGTATAAAATGAAAACACTCACAAGGAGAATAGAGTCGCCATCACACTAAACTATGATATCACTCACGAATGTGACTCTCCAGGCCATGCCCCTTAAAGGCACACATCAACATGTGTGTGTGTGTGTGTGTGTAACTTTAAACCCAATTACACTTTATAGTATGAGTTTATTTCTTTACATTCTCTTTCATTATGTTTTATATTAGTTTTTTTAATTTATATTTTTACAGTACTATTGTCCTTTATGAAAAACATGTAACCAAAAAAATCTGTCCCGAATGGATTAATGGCATTTCAATTCATTTCAATTGGGAAAATTGATTGGCTAGATCAGGTCATGGAACAAATTAAACCTGTAAGTCAAGATATTATTGTATACAGTAAAAAAAAAAAAAACATTGAAAATGATCACTATAAATCACAGATTTCCACAACAGCAAAAGAGAACTAGATATGTTCCACACAAAAATTCTGTGATGTAGCTGCGCCGCAGCAGGTGAACCGCGATATAGCGAGGGAACACTGTATCAGTTAAAAACAAAAAAAGAAAAATAAAGAAATCGGTAGAATGGCAAGCGGTGGTCCTTGCAGGTGAACATTGCCACTTGCCATTCCCACTTGTCATGGCTATGACATGACAGCAAGTACCTGCCAGAGAGTTCCATCAAGTTTCCCGACAGTCCAAATGGAAGAACCGGTCTTGAGGGCCATCACTCATCTTGTGTGTGTTTGTTTGAGAAGAAGTGTGCTGTGGTTTTGATTTGGAAAGCTTCATGGGAATAATTGCAAGGGATAACGGATGATCAAGAAAGGAACCAGAAGAGGTGCAATCCGCAGAATAGGAGATTGTAAAGATTCAGTGTTTGTCTTGTACTGTAAATGATCACATTGCTTTGGTTCTTCATGTTATCGTTTACAGTACCAAGACAGAAGAGCATGAGCGAGGTCGCCGTCAAACACAAGGCTGAAATCTTGATAACGGCGTAGAGTTCAGACTCACAGTACACAGTCAGGCTGATGGTTTTCTTGGAGCGCGTGTTGAGGTAGGTGTTCTGCGCCAGGCAGGCATAGTCGCCCGTGTGCATGCGAAGGACCTTGGTGATGGTGAATTGTGGCCCACTGTACACCTGCGAGTTGTTGTAGAACCACACGTACTGGCTGGGTGGATTGGACTGAGCATGACACTGCAGAGAGACGGTCTCTCTCTCTAAGGCCGAGTAACCTCGCTCTGTCACCGTGTACGGCGTCACGTCGATCTGAGGAATGTCCGGACCAACTGGGGAAGAGGTGTGTTTTTTTTTTTTTTTAATCAACGGTCACAAAGTAGATAATCTCACCTGAATTGTTGGAAATATCTGAAAAGAACAAAGTATCCAATCTCATGTATTAAGGTTATTGCTGCCTTGGAAGATGAGCTTTTTATACAGTGTAAGATCCTTTGGTACATATTACTGGGTCTTGTAAAAAAAATTTATACTCACAGATAATGTCGAGCCAAATCCTATCAGAGCGCTCACTGTTGACCGCGTTGCTGGCCAGACAGCGGTACCAGCCCGTGTGGTTACGGTTCACCGCCGTCACGTTGACCAGGCTCGTGTTGCCTTGCGCGAACGCCGAGATGTTCCCGTGACGGCTTTCTTGTTGCCATACATACTGGATGGGTCCCGTCCCGTTGTCCAGATTACATCGCAGCCATATCGTCGATCCCGCCACTGGAGAGACGTCGCTCACCAGGAGGTGCGGCTTTGTCAATGGAACTACGGAGGGCAAAAGCCTTATTGTCTCTATTGGTGTTCATGTATATGGGGCATTAAGAAATATTTAGATGGGTCAAAAGGATATTATCAATATCGTGTCATCCATTTTCGATACCGCCGGTTATCATTAGTCACAGTTGAGCTGCAGCCCATTCCAACTGACTTTGGGCGGTGGGCTAAGTAGTCAGGGGACTGGTTGCCAGCCAACTGTAACTGTTCACAAAAAGTAAGTGATACTCAGCTTTTGGGTAAAATCTCAGGATGAAGCTAAAGTTTATTACAGGAGAGCATTTACCGCTGAACTTAATTTGACCTTTTCTAAAGATTTTGAATGCATTTTGATTTCATGAGACTAAGACGACACCGGACAATTGCTCAACAGTATCTCCCCATTCTGTTTCGGTTTGAAACAGAATGTTCTCCAGAGGGAAATGCTTAGTGTCATCAGCAACTTGCATCCTTGGAAATAAAAAAAAAAAAGATACAACTGTTGTGAATTTTCCCATTTAGCCCAATCCGACCAAGCCGAATGTATTATAATGATTAAATGAAACACAATTTAACATTTTTAAGATCAAAACAAGTCTTAATATCTACTCCAATTCATCTCGCATTGGATCTTGGGCTACGTTTACACTAGGTTCTGTTGGCCCGGCAGCCCCATTTGCCTGAAATGTAGTGCGCTGTGGGATTTTGGCTATTTTTATTCAAGTGTAGCTAGGTTTTCTCATGGTCCATTGCAGTATCCGTGACAGGCAGTGGAGGGAAGAGGCTGCTGAGACCTATTATGTATTATCAGATTTAGTTACGTTCACCCATTTCACGAGGGCTGACAAGGTTTCTCATCCACGCCCGGACTGCTGTGGCAAATTTGTTGAAAATCTCGCCGGCCATCAACAGAAATCACAGCCTGTCATGTTTGCCCATTCCGTCTCCCTATGCTGTCGTCTCACGACCATCCCGTTTTGTCTGTGGTGACCTGAAACAGGGCTGCCGTGGCCACGGGAAACATAGTTTAAACGTAGCCTTAGCATTAGCGAACGCAGGTGCACAGTATGGTTTATAATAACTACCAATAAGAAGGTATCCAATTGGTTTGCTCCATTATTATTGCTGTTTATAGCCACGTGATAATCACTATTTCACCGTACTGCCTACGAGTAGTACTTAAATGTTTGAGGTTGCAAAAACAAGGCTCATGAGCTCATCTGTCAGTCTTTTTAAGTTTGCCGCTTTTAAAAATACCTGCATCATGAACTGCATCATACTTAAAGCCATTTCTAATACTTTGACTCTCTCTCATGGAGCTGGATGAGGTAACCAAAACACTAAAAATAGTCTATAAGTAGTTAGGCGGCACATTCTAAGTTACTGTTTGTGTGGTCACCCCTGCACGAGGACCAAAGGCCTTACCTCGTACTCTAAGGTGGACGTAGTAGTAGTAGACTACGGGCGCGTTGTCTATGTCATAGAAAGCCTGGCAGGTGTAGAGGCCTTGAGCAGACATATGAAGCTTGTCGATGCTGACATCAGCACTTTTTGAGATGACCGTCACTTGCCCGAGCGTCTGGGCCAGCTTCTGGATCCTGGGACCTTGGCCCAAGTCGTACACCACCGCCTTGATGGTTTCAGTTCTGGGCCTGGTGAAGCTCCATATGTACATGTCAGGTAAGGTGGACCCGCACTCCAGAATCACAGCTTTGCCAACCACACCGTACATAGTGGTGTCCCGGTATACCACCTCCCCATTGATGGGCTGCGCTGGGGTAAGGGAACACACACATACATGCAAGTGTGTGTGTGTGCACGAAAGAGAGGCAGTGGTGTTGCATATCACGCATGTGTTCAGTTACAGGATTAATTCCATTGCAAGTTTCAGACTACATTAATAAACTCAACAAGAGGTTGTTTTTGCTTCACATCACTTCAGCAAAATATAAACCACAACGTATCATAAATGTATCGTGCATAAGCTCGCATTAAATGTTGATATTGCATTCTTTTGATTTGTCAATATTTTATACATCACTGTTATAAACAGTGGGAAACACAGTGAGTTCTTGCATCCATCCATTTTCCGTACCGCTTATCCTCACTAGGGTCCCGGGCGTGCTGGAGCCTATCCCAGCTATCTTCGGGCGAGAGGCGGGGTACACCCTGAACTAGTCGTCAGCCAATCGTAGGGCACATAGAAACAAACAACCCATTCACACTCACATTCACACCAACGAGAGTCTTCAATCAACCTATCACACAGGTTTTTGGGATGTGGGAGGAAACCGGAGTACCCGGAGAAAGCCCACGCAGGCACGGGGAGAACATGCAAACTCTGCACAGGCAAGGCCAGGATTTGAACCACGGTCCTCAGAACTGTGAGGCTGATATGCTAACCAGTCGTACACAGTGACGCTCCAATTTTAATAATAATTAATTCAAAACCAAGTCAAAGATTAGATTGAGCACTGACAAATGGACAACTATATTGCAACTTTTTCCATTTTTCAACCAATCCGGTTGTATATAATATGTACATTGCATGTATTTGAGCTAAAATTCAATTTACTTACAATTTGCAGAGTGAAGCAGGAAGAGCAGCCCGAGCAGTTGGGTCAGCATGGTATCATCATGATCTTCGGTACAGCAACATTTTTTCCCAACAAAAATAGATAAGAATTATCTAAAAGCCAGCTGAAATGTGTTCCTCTTCTTCTCTCACTCTCATCCAGAAGAATCCAGTTGGAGTACTGACCTGAGTAGGGAGGGATGAAGTCAACTGATTTGGGCTCAATTATTCATGTCTTTTTCCTTTCTCTCCATCCTTCTATTCTTCCCCAGTGGGGTTTGAATGACACCGGTGATACTTTTTGCTCATTCATTATACAAGGCAGGCCCACATACACCTGAACATTACACTAATGGCTGATATGCAGGGTCGCAAAGTGGACATTCCGCCACTCATCATGGTTTGTATTGTGGCCCCAATCTTCTGCAGAGGATGTGCACAATGGGGATTACAGGAGATTTATATTTTTGATTTTCTTTTTGCTCTTTTTGTTTCAGGACAAGGCGGCACGGTGGATGACTGGTTAGAGTGTCTGCCTCACAGTTCTGAGGTCCGGGGTTCAATCCCCGGCCCCGCCTGTGTGGAGTTTGCATGTTCTCCTCGTGCCTGCGTGGGTTTTCTCCAGGCACTCCGGTTTCCTCCCACATCCCAAAAACATGCATGGTAGGTTGATTGACGACTCTAAATTGCCCATAGGTATGACTGTGAGTGTGAATGGTTGTTTGTTTCTATGTGCCCTGCGATTGGCTGGCAACCAGTTCAGGGTGTACCCCGCCTCCTGAGGAGAAGCGGCTCAGAAAATGGATGGATGGATGTTTCAGGACAAAAGGATGCACAAGTGATGCGAGGAGCTCAATGAAACAATTTTAAAGAAAAATAATCTCCTGAATGCGATCATTCCCCTGTCTTTAATCGTCTTTGGGGAGTTGTACAAATAAATTTTGGAAATTTTGTTTTGGGAGGTCATGTGGGCACCACAGAGCAGAATGACCACAACTAATGAGATTTGAATAAGGGGAGATTTTTCATAGCAGCCATGATTGTTCTTGCCTTCCCATGTTTAAGTATTGGCATTCATATCTAATCTGTCTGTGATGTTGAAATTATTTTTAAAGATCATCATTGTGATTTGAAGAACGCAGCCCTATGGAGGGCACAAACCAGTGCAAAGTGTAGGCCGGTCCCAAGCCCGGATAAATGCAGAGGGTTGCGTCAGGAAGGGCATCCGGCTTAAAACTTTGCCAAACAAATATGGGCATTCATCCAAAGAATTCCATACCGGATCGGTCGCGGCCCGGGTTAACAACGTCCGCCACCGGCTCCGTCAACCTGCAGGGCTCCGGTGAAAATTCAGCTGCTGTGGGTTGAAGTCGAAGAAGAAGAAGAAGAGGTGGAAAGCGGGTTCTTCGGCAGAAAGAGGAGAAGAAAGCACAGAGCCTAGAACTGAATGTGGGGACTTTGAATGTTGGGACTATGACAGGAAAATCTCGGGGGTTCGTTGACATGTTGATTAGAAGAAAGGTATATATTGTGTGTCCAGGAGACCAGGTGGAAAGGCAGTAAGGCTAGAAGTTTAGGGGCAGGGTTTAAATTATTTTACCATGGTGTAGATGCGAAGAGAAATGGAGTCGGGGGTCGGGGTTATTTTAAAAGAAGAGTTGGCTAAGAATGTCTTGGAAGTTAAGAGTATCAGATCGAGTGATGAGGCTAAAACCTGAAATTGAGGGTGTTATGTATAATGTGATTAATGGCTATGCCCCACAGGTAGGATGCGACCAAGAGGTGAAAGAGAAATTCTGGAAGGAGCTAGACGAAGTAGTTCTGAGCATCCCAGACAGAGAGAGAGTCGTGATTGGTGCAGATTGTAATGGACATGTTGGTGAAAGAAATAGGGATGATGAAGAAGTGATGGATAAGTACGGCATCCAGGAAAGGAACTTGGAGGGACAGATGGTGGTAGACTTTGCAAAAAGGATGCATATGGCTGTAATGAACACTTTCTTCCAGAAGAGGCAGCAACATAGGGTGACCTCAAGAGCGGAGGTAGAAGCACGCAGTTGGATTACATCTTGATTACATGATGTAATCTGAAAGAGGTTACCGACTGTAATGTAGTGGTAGGGGAGAGTGTGGCTAAACAGCATAGGATGGTGGTGTGTAAGATGACTCTGGTGGTGGGGAGGAAGATTAGGAAGACAAAAGCAGAGCAGAGAACCATGTGGTGGAAGCTGAGACAGGACGAGTGTTGTGCAGCTTTTCGGGAAGAGGTGAGACAGGCTCTCGGTGGACAGCAGGAGCTTCCAGAAGACTGGACCACTGCAGCCAAGGTGATCAGAGAGGCAGGCAGGAGAGTACTTGGTGTATCTTCTGGCAGGAAAGGAGAGGAGACTTGGTGGTGGAACCTCACAGTACAGGAAATCATACAAGGAAAAAGGTTAGCTAAGAAGAAGTGGGACACTGAGAGGACCAAGGAGAGGCGAAAGGAATACATTGAGATGCGACACAGGGCAAAGGTAGAAGTGGCAAAGGCCAAACAAGAGACATATGATGACATGTATGCCAGGTTGGACACTAAAGAAGGAGAAAAGGATTTATACAGGTTGGCCAGACAGAGGGATAGAGATGGGAAGGATGTGCAGCAGGTTAGGGTGATTAAGGATAGAGATGGAAATATGTTGACTGGTGCCAGCAGTGTGCTAGCTAGATGGAAAGAATACTTCGAGGAGTTGATGAATGATGAGAGTAGAAGAGCCAAGTGTGGTGGAGCAGGAAGTGGCAATGATTAGTAAGGGGGAAGTTAGAAAGGCATTAAAGAGGATGAAAAATGGAAAGGCAGTTTGTCCTGATGACATTCCTGTGGAGGTATGGAAGCATCTAGGAGAGGTGGCTGTGGAGTTTTTGACCAGCTTGTTCAATAGAATTCTAGCGTGTGAGAAGATGCCTGAGGAATGGAGGTAAAGTGAGCTGGTGCCCATTTTTAAGAACAAGGTGATGTGCAGAGCTGTGGGAAATATAGAGGAATAAAGTTGATGAGCCACACAATGAAGTTATGGGAATGAGTAGTGGAGGCTAGACTCTGGACAGAAGTGAGTATTTCCAAGCAACAGCATGGTTTCATGCCTAGAAAGAGTACCACAGATGCATTATTTGCCTTGAGGATGTTGATGGAAAAGTACAGAGAAGGTCAGAAAGAGCTACATTGTGTCTTTGTAGATCTAGAGAAAGCCTATGACA